>NC_048546.1:13980795-14301559 GCF_902806685.2 Maniola hyperantus
GTGAGATCTTATTTCGTACGCGTGAAAATTTATAATTTTGCTTTTTAAAATTTATAATTTTAACAATTTTTGTAAGTATGTTTATGTTAGTTTGTACTCGTAGTTTAATTAGTGTAATTGGCTTTATGGCCGTTCTAATTAAATAATAAATAAATAATAATAATTATTATTATTATTTTTAAGACACAAAACAAACAAATCTTTCCTCCTTGTAGGTAGTAATACTAGCTGATGCCCGCGACTTCGTCCGTGTGGATTTAGGTTTTTAAAAATCCCGTGGGAACTCGTTCCTTTTCCGGTACAAAAAGTAGCCAAAATGTCACTGACTAAATATATCAGAAAGCTCTCAGCACCTAATTGTTATCATTAAAACTAACAACCTTTGGTTCTACAACTTTTTTTAACTCGATATTTTGTGAAATATCAAACATTCAATATTTTACACAGATTTTCTCTTAAAAATTAATTAAGTACTATAGCGACCACTGTAGTGTCCCCTTCCCCGCACCTCGTGCACGCGGCGTGCCGGGCGGCTATTTTTAGAATAACATGTTTCCCCTCCTGCAGGACCCCTCTGACGCGCGGTCCTGCAGTTGAGTTCGTCCCCGGTCCCCGCGCGTACGCATGCGCGAAACAATTGTTTAGTCTAAGTTTACAAATAATACAGTGTTTTTCCTGAATCATACACGGTTTTCATTTAATACCCTATAACTGGCGCTCAACGTTTGGGCCGTGTTTAGCTTTCAGACATTGTTTAGAAAAAGAACTGACTATTCAATTCAATCGGATTTTGTGTTAGAATCAGTTACGACGCAATTTAAACGTTTCTAAGTGCCTACTATATTCCTAGAATAGGTGTGTAGGTTTCTAAGAATCCGAAAGAACAATATTGTGTGTGAGACAGTGGAACGTTCTCAAAAGTGACTTGGTTACGAGTTGGTTCAAGTGCTCACATGTAGTCATCCTAGTGCTTAGTTTTAGGTCACCTAGGATAGTTGTGACGTTGCATATCGTAAGCCAGTGAACATTAGTGTAAGGACCTACAATCACGCTTCGTGTGAGTCTAGGTAACTAGCATTCGTGTCGAACGGGAACAAGTAGGTATAGCTGCCTACTAGTGAACATTAGTGTACCTATCGCTTCGTGTGAGACTGGGTTCGTTTCCCTAGGATTACGTCGAACGTTAGAGATAAATCTGTGAACATTAATGTGTTAATTAGTGTAGGTACGAGCAGTGACGCTTCGCGCTAATCTAGCTTTTAGTTCGTGTTAGCGAAAAGTGTTTAATAGACTAAAGTGGACATGGTGCGGACACGGTCGCGTGCAAACAGTGCTTCGCGCAGTACGCAGCAGCCTGTAGCTGGTGCTGCTACAATGCATTCAGGTGATGGAGAGGTATTCGTGGACGTGCGTACATCCACGCCGCCGCTAGCGGGACCGTCGTCCGCTGGCGCCTCCGCCCCATCGTCGCCGCCGCAGTACGGGCGTGAGCGGCCTGACCTCGCGCAGTTGGCACAGCTCGGGTCGGCTCCGCCCACCGCCGCAGTACCACCACAACCAATTTTAATGACGGACCAACAGTTAATATTATTATTGCAATCCTTACGGGCGCCGCAAGGCGGGCCGCCACCGTCGACGACTGTAAGTACTAACTTAGCTAAATGTACATCGAGGTACAACGGTGTCGCCGATGTGCTAGCTTTCATAGACTCGGTGCAAATCTATAAAGACTGTGTAGGGGTAAGTGATGACATAGCCCTAAGAGGCCTGCCGATGCTGCTGACGGACTTTGCGGCTACATGGTGGCAGGGCGTTAAGCACTCGGTCGCAAGTTGGCAAGAAGCACTGACGTTGCTTCGACAGACATTCGGGCCGCGCCTCCCACCACACAAAATTTATAGAGAGATTTTTAGCCGTGAGCAAGGTAAAGAGCGTACAGACGTGTTCGTATGTAGGGTTAGAGCCCTGATCGCTCAATTACCCCCAAACACACTGACAGAGAACCCTGTCCAGCTAGACATAGTCTATGGGCTCCTCCATAAGAGAATAAGGGAGAAGGTACTGAGGAGTGCTGTCAGCTCGTTCGCGGAGTTACTTCAACAGGCACGGGTGGTAGAGGAGGTCCTGGAGGAAGGTTCGTCTCCTACCGGGAACTATACGGCCACGCCTACTCACCTACCGCCGCCTGTCACGCCGGCTTTGACGTCACCAACACCTGCAGAGGTGAAGCCAGAGGAAACCTCCCAAGACAAGCCCAGACTCAGGTGTTCATTTTGTAAGATGTTTGGCCACGCCAAGGATGACTGCCGCAGACTCAAGGATAAGACCACTTCAACTCCAGTGAAGAGTGAACCTGTCATAACACCGTCGGAGCTGCGCCCGTCCATAACTTGTTTTGGATGCAGTGCGCCCGGGGTTATAAGGTCAAATTGCCAGACGTGCAGAGAGAAGAACGCTACGCTCCCATCACCGACAGCGTTTCAATCCGTGTCCGTGGATGGAGCCGTGTTAAACCCGCGTGTGCGCCCATTATTAAAAATCGAAGTGTTTGGATCTGTAGGTACGGCATTGCTTGATACCGGTGCCAAACAATCAGTGGCTAGTGTTAGCTTAACAAAGCATTTAAGGTCAAATGGCCAAGTGTTTAATAGTGTAGAAACTGAATTGCGTTTTGCTGACGGAAGTCAACGTATACAGATTGTAGAGACGGCCTTAGTGAATGTAAAGGTGCAGGAAAGGGAGATTACGACTCTTTTTATGGTCTTGCCTGGCGCTATAGACTCCTTATTAGGGATGAACTTTATTAAGGACGCTGGCATGGTGCTTGATTTTGGGAACAATCGTTTCTCTTTACATTCTACGGGATTTTTCGAACTACAATATGAAAACACTAACCACGCTGTGGTTAGTGCGGCAGTTGGTCTCAGCGAGGGCGTACTCGTGTCACCAGCCGATAAAGGAAAATTGGCGGTGCCACTAGAAAAGAAGGAAGGCATCTTTAGTGTAGGGGGAGGGCCGACGCCTTTTAGCATGCCTAGGATTGATTCCGCGCCCATTTCTACGCTGCCTTACGGGGGAACACCCGCTAAGCAGGAGATCGTAAGAGTCGAACGACAACAACATCTTACTAAGGAAGCTGCGGACAAAGCCCGCCTTCTAAGGGCAGTCCATAAAGTAGGGGACCTCGTCATGATAGAAAGTCATAGTCTAAGTCAATCGACGCAAGGATTGACGTCAAAGTTTGTCCCTCAATGGGAAGGTCCGTATAGGGTTAGTAGGATCGTTTCCCTTAACACGTATGAGGTAGTGGATGGGGAGAACATACCCCATGGTAAGTACCATGCCAGCCTTCTAACCCCGTACGTAGGACTTGGTGGTGCCATTATAAGTAATCGGAAAAGGGGTAGACTCCGAAAAAAACATGAGTGCCAAGCCAGCTCCAGCGCCTTCTGCTGGCTTGTAGGGGGAGGATATAGCGACCACTGTAGTGTCCCCTTCCCCGCACCTCGTGCACGCGGCGTGCCGGGCGGCTATTTTTAGAATAACATGTTTCCCCTCCTGCAGGACCCCTCTGACGCGCGGTCCTGCAGTTGAGTTCGTCCCCGGTCCCCGCGCGTACGCATGCGCGAAACAATTGTTTAGTCTAAGTTTACAAATAATACAGTGTTTTTCCTGAATCATACACGGTTTTCATTTAATACCCTATAGTACTTTATTTTAAGTTTTATTTTAAGTTTTATCACTGTACAAAAATCACGACATCATTTTATTCCTACAGTCCAAGACTAGGGTCTACGGATTTTGACGGATATTGGACCTATGACCTTTTACTAACCTCTGGCCCTTTACATTAGATGTACGCTTGTCTTTACCAGTGTACTTAAATGCCAAAACATCTTAATTTACGAGAGACACTGAACCAAACGACCGTAATGTCTGGAGACGTAACTTTTCACTGACTTTCTCGAGTTTGTAAGATATTTCAAAGAGAGTTTAAGACGGCGGGGATCTTATTATTTTGGTGGTAAAACAGTGCTTAGCGCTACGATAATTATGGTGGTTTTATGTCGAAAACACATTCGCGTCTGTCATGTAATGAGTTTTGTTTATGCATTGTTTTCATGGATGCCTCTGAAAATTCTGTATTTAAATAATAACTGATGTATATAGTCACCATCAAAATCGGTTTAATGGATGGGCTGTGAAGAGGAAACAGACAGACAGATAGTCGCAGGGACGGACAGACAGACAGACGGACACACAGTCGCATTTATAATAATATTAGTATTGAGATTGTCATATTTTTTAAACATGACTACACAAAAAAGGAGTGTAATGTTTTTAGGGGTTCATGTATCTATAATATTATGTGAGTTTCTTTATTCAACCGTAACTCCTAAATGCCTGAACAGATTTGGATGTATGGAGTGTCGTTAGAATCCGTTCAATATCATTTCGAGTGCCACGGGCTGTAATTTTTTTGAAAATATTTATTTTTGAAAACGTTTATTTTTAGTTCGTTTTTTGGCAGGATAGTCGTGTTTTTAATTTTTAGGATTAAGTACGACTTGTGTCATGAAAAAAATTAATTTGTAAACTTTGTCGACAGGCGGCGTCAGTTTCGTCAACCCACACACAAACGACGAGCGTCCAGACCTCAACCAAGTATGGCTGGAGATACCCACGACCCTGGTCGCGCTGGGTGGAGACGTCCACATCTACATACGAGGCACCAGCGGCGCCGGCTTGCGCGTCCGCCTCGCGCGAGACGACGACGAAGGCCGCACGCTCCTGGCGACCATGCCTCTCGCCCTGGACTCCGACAGTCGCATGACTCTCCCCTGCGGCTACTTCTCTAGAGGAGGCATCTACTACATAGACATTATCGCCGACACCTTCCGTGATTACGACAACCTAACAGTAACCAGTGTTAAAGTCAAAAGGGATTTGAGTGGTGGTGCTATAATCGAAACTGGGGACAGTATGGTTAAATCGTGGAAATTTGATGTATTGTGGCCCACAGCCAACTTGGATGTGACGCCGGAACAGATCCAGACGTATCCGGAGAGGCAAGTGACGGCGATCCTGGAGTTTCCGAAGGTGGTGTGCACTCCGGTGGAGTCGAGTGCGGACTTTTGGTTGGAGCTGCTATACTGTGGACACTCTAGTGGTGGTGCAGTGTTGTGTGATGGGAAGAACAGCAGCTCGCATGCGCATGTTTTGTATTCGGAACAGGTAATATTTTTCAATTTTTAGGGTTCCGTATCTGAAAAGGAAAAACGGAACCTTACTTCGCACAAAAAAATTAAATTGTGGTCATGAACTAATAGTTAATTAGTAGGTATTTTCAATTTTGGAGGTAAAAGAACTAGGTATATCAAGTGGGGTATCATATGAAAGATCTTCATCTGTGCATTTTAAAATAGATTTTTTTATGCATCATAGTTTTTGAATTATCGCGCAAAACGTCGAAAAAATACGACTGAAGTACGGAACTCTCGTTGCGCGAGCCTGACTTGCACTTGGCCGGTTTTTTTAAAGAAGTTATGAGACTTGGGATGACATTAGGAAGTCTAAGTTTGAAATCTATAGAGCGCACTCTGACTTTGTTAAAACGATACAGATGTATATCTCTCGCATAAATCTGTCTCGTTTTAACTCAAACTTAAGTCTGAGAAAAGTCAAAGTGTGCTCTATAGATTTCAGCCTAAGAACTCTTAAATCGCTCGCCTAAAATGGTGGATCATTAATTTTGTTTCCGTAGCAATGAACTTAACTTATTTTTTCATACGTAGGCAACTCGTCGAAAAACTGCTTTTTTTCAACAGGTTTAAAAACTTCATCACCAGTTCGTTTGTCAATGGGATATATTTTTCCTGTTTTAAGCGACCGAAAAGTTAGGTTTCCTAACTTTCAAATAAATATTTAAGTACTTTATAATATGATATTTCAAAAAGTTTGCGTTTAAAAAAACCTTTGAACTTGTTGAGAGTCATTTTTCATACAGCCAGTCAGACAGGCATCATACTCCTTCTCCTTGACCTCGGCTCAACTTCATGCCATATGTATACATAGTTTATTAGTAGAAAAGTAAACGTTTCGTACACATGCTAGTTCCCGTGGTATATTGAAGGGTGATTGTCCGTCCCCAGATGCACGGGTTCCCAGGTCGGCGCACGATGACGCTTCGGTGCGAGCTGTTCGGCCAGGCCGGGGACTACGCGCTCACGCTGCGCCCCGCCGCCTCTGCCGGGCCTCAGGATTTGGCTGTGGCTTTTATAAAGGTAAATCCCTAGCAAAATCTGAGTGCTATTATACTGCCTAAACCAATCCAATACCAATAACCATTTGCCTTATACTTGAAGTTTTAGTGATTAAGTATTTTTTTAAATCCGCAGTGTATAGCTAAACGGGGTCACTGCCCCGCCCACGACCCCCGCGGTACCTAAATACGACATTATGTATTATTTGCAATACATTGCAAAATTTTAAATAATACAGGTTTTTCAATTTTTTTTCGTGTTTTTGTAGTATCTTATCAGCCTTACTTCATTTTTGCTAGCGTTCTACGAGGGTCATTCAATAAGTAAAGAGACAAATTCTATAATTTTAAACTATTCAATGAATGTGTACAATCTTTTCATAGGTGTTAGTTGGCAACCTTGGGAATCAGCTGTTTCATCCTTAGATGAATGATGGTTTCATCATTTTATGTCAACAAACCTCAAAAATTTTAATTCACCATGGCAAGTCCACTAGAAGATTGCACCTTAATAGAGCAGCGCTCAGTCATTAGATTTTTAGTCGCAGAAGGTGTAAAACCAAGTGAAGTTTTTTCTAGAATGTTAAAACAGTACGGTAAAAGTTGTATGAACCGTGCAAATGTTTACAAGTGGGTACGGTTTAAAAGTGGCCAAACAAGTGTAGGTGATCTGGTCCCTCGTTGGAATCGAGGATTGACGGACTTATTCGTGATAACAGAAAAATTGCTGTTGAAATGATAGCTGAGGAAGTTCAAGTAAGTGTTGGAACTGTTCACAATGTCATTCAGAACAATTTCAACCGTTTTTGAGCTACAGCCATTTGTCTCTTTACTTATTAAATGACAGTAATTACACAGTATATTATAGAAGCTTTGTTCTAATTTTTAAGATGTTACAATATTTAACAATAACAAACATAGAGAAACCCGCCATCTTTTTTCTGTTTCATTAGTTCCATGGTACATGTCTCAGTTGCTAGCAAAACAGTCGCTATAAAATGGTGTCCAAATATTTTCCCCATTGTTGGAAACTTAATGGCATAAAAACCCATATAATCTGCATACATGAATATGGGTGTGTTTTATTTACTGTGAATTGCGCAGGCCACGACGGGCCACGTCAGGCCACTACAAAAACTCCCGTGATGTACGGTTATTTAGATTCATGGCCCTTCTGTGTTTATGAGCCTTATAGGGTTATCACAACAAAATCAGTACCCTTATAATAAATGTGACAGTGTGTTTGTTTGTTCGTTGGTTTGTCCTTCAATCACGTCGCAACAGATCAACGTGATTTTTTGCATGGGTACCTATAGTCAAAGACCTGGAGAATGACAAAGGCTACTTTTTATCCCGAGAAATCAAGTTCCCACGGGATATAAAAAAACCTAAATCCACACGAACGAAGTCGCGGACATTAGCTAGTTTTTGAATAAAACCAATAATGACACGAAGAGAGTTTTCACAAGACAGATTGATCGTTATCACTTTCGTTTCATAAAATGCGATCTCTTTCTAAGTATCCAACGTGTTTCTGTTGATAAAACCGCGTTCGCGTGACGAAACTGGAGATAGGCAGCTTATGTCTCGACTCGTTTCTCGTAGCGCCCTCTTGTGCGAATATGTAGGTATACTACGCGACAAGTCATATAATATAATATAGTATGAATGAGGTCGATGAACTTTGTCAGCCCTAGCACAGACTACGGTCTATTTGGGCTGCAAACTGCCAACACCAGTCGCGGCTTTTTGTCTAGTGCTTTGGTCTGGAAGTGTGGTGTGAATTATTCGCTTTTTTTTGTCTAAATAAAAAAAAAAAAAAAAAAAAGTCGTAGTGGCAATCGGGGTGGAGAAGCCCCGCACACCCGCACAGCCCTCACGCTAGTCCGTTGCGGATTAGTGCAGGTGACGTGTAGGTGTCCCCCCGCCTCATACCCCGATTGCTATCACGACCTGTCGCGTAGTATAAATGCACATTTGTGGTGCGGTACTCAGGGTGCAGAAAGCATTAATCGCGGTGCACATAATATTTTATCGCAAAGTAGCATAGGTGGCAACCCTAAGTGCGATACCGTGTAAACCCTTTGACCGTCTGCTCGTAAAGTATTCCATTCGTTATTTGATGTGTAACGGTTTATCGCGACCCCGGATTGGTTGTCAAAGGATCCCGGTTTTATGGGAAAAAGAAGCGGGATTATGGTGTGGGATTACGATTTTTAGTAAGTTTTCGGATCATGTTGTTATAGCCCTATACAATACTAAAAAGTTTCGTCCCGACTGACTGACTGATCTATCAAAGCAAGCTACTGGCTGGGGTTAGAAACTTGAAATTTCGACAGTAAGTTCCTTTTATGAATATTCAGTAATAAAGGATTTTTGAAAATTCATGATGATAGTTTGTGTGAAAGTCCGTCATTTTTCAAGATTAATCTATGAAAACTAATATTTGAGCTTTTTGGTAAAATTGAAAAAGAAGGTAGGCACGCGTTTCAGGATTTTAAAGAAATTTCACCCCATTACTGATTTTCAAAAAAAAATCCAAGAGATTCCTGCACCAGCTGAGAAAACAGCTAAAAGTTGAAACTTAAATGGTTGAACAGATTTTCATGAAACATAGCTAAGAAGTAAAAGAACCATCTCAATTAAACAGGCTTCATATAAAAAACCGCATTTAAATAAGTCGATCTGTTTAAGCGCTACGATGACACATACAGACACAGATACCTCTATTACTGTCTGAGTTAAAAAGAGGAATTTATAGTTCCCTTGCAAAGCAAAGAATGCTCACAGATCATAAAATTCAAGCAAAAACTTCGACAATAGTAATTCCAAAAGCCAAACTTTCGGCAGAGACTGCAAAGAGGCGAGGAGAGTCAATCTCATGACAATAAATTATTAACGCTATCCAACTTTCCTTTGCCCAGTCGCTCTAAAATACCATCATGCATCATACCCCTTTTTAAGTTTTATACACGAACTAGCTTATGCTCGCGACTTCATCCGCGTGGACTACAAAATTTGAAAACCCTATTTCACCCCCTTAGGAGTTGCATTTTCAAAAATCCTTTCTTAGCGGATGCCTACGTCATAATAGTTATCTGCATGCCAAATTTCAGCCCGATCCGTCCAGTAGTTTGAGCTGTGCGTTGATAGATCAGTCAGTCAGTCAGTCAGTCACCTTTACCTTTTTTATATATATAGATAAAAATTAAACGTCGATATCTATCATAGATACGTCATGGTCACTGACTATGGGACTCATCAGAGTCACTCAGCGGGCGATGGAGAGAGCTATGCTTGGAGTTTCTCCGTGATCAAATCAGAAATGAGGAGCTCCGTAGGAGAACTAGAGTAACCGACATAGCTCAACGGGTTGCGAAGCTGAAGTGGCAATGGGCACTGGCAGAGCACATAGTTCGCAAAACCGATAGACGTATGGGGTCCCAACGTGCTGGAATGGCGACCTTGCACCGGAAGACGCAGTGTTGGAAGACCCCCCACTAGATGGACGGACAACATCAGACGAGTCGCAGGGAGCCGCTGGATTTATTTATTTATTTATTTCCACACAAAAAGAAAAAAACGGCCAAGTGCGAGTGTTGGTAATCATGTATGTTTTGTTCCAGGCGGATTGGTCGGAACAATTCGTGCTGAATGTGCATGGAGGATCAGTGTTCCCCTGCGGCGACGGAGTGAGGGTGCTGTTCCAGTACCCCGAGTGCGTGTTGGAGGGTGCGGACAGGGTGCGCGTGTTCGGCAGAGACGCGGACCGGCTGCGGTATGTCGCCGAGAGGAGGGTGCGAAGGTACTTAACTGATACCTCATCATCATCATCATCCGATAGACGTCCACTGCTGGACATAGATCTCTTGTAGCGACTTCCACACGCCACGGTCTTGCGCCGCCACCCGACATCCAGCGGCTCCCTTCGACTCATCTGATGTCGTCCGTCCACCTAGTGGGGGGTCTTCCAACGCTGCGTATTCCGGTACGAGGTCGCCATTCCAGTACCTTAGGGCCCCAACGTCTATCGGTTTACGAACTATGTGCCCTGCCCATTGCCACTTCAGCTTCGCAATCTGTTGGACTATGTCGGTTACTCTAGTTCTCCTATGGATCTCCTCATTTCTGATTTGATCACGTAGAGAAACTCCAAGCATAGCTCTCTCCATCGCCCGCTGAGTGACTCTGAGCTGATGCCTATTTGTCATTCATAGCCCAAAAGGTGAAACAAGCAAAAATGGCAGTGGGCAGGTCTTGTCTGTCGCAACCCGATGGCCTTGTTCTGGAACAAAACTACTGCTAGATGGTAGAAAGAGAGGTGTTAGACTTGAGCAGTTATTGAATTTGTAGATAGCACTAAAAATTCATTTTCCGTCCTTTCTATAAAGGATTATTAAAAAGAAAAAGATGCAGCTATACTCTAAATTTAGTTTAGAGAAAACATCGAAATCGACGCCATTGGGATCAGCCCTTTAAGTTTTGAGGTTTTGTAGAACAGAATTAGCCACAATGTACTCTTACCATTTGAAAGAAAGAAAGAAAAGACGTTTATTTACAAAACTGTGCCACACATCACATCTTAAAATTAGAGCTGGTTATTCCAGCGTTTTTTTTATTTCGTACCTAACCAGGTGGTTACCAAATCTTTGATGATAGTATTTCGTTGTACAGGGGTCAGCACACAGCCTCCTTCGACTGCCGGCTGTTCAGCGAGCGGTACCCGGAGTATTGCTTCGTGTACGTCTCTCAAGCAGTCACCGGCGCGGTGGCGGACGTCAGGATGGACTGTCTGCCAACTCTGCCTCTGTCAGGTAAATTACTACAAACAAAACGATTGAAAAAATATTCCCCGATAAAAGACGCCCTAAGCACATCATTAATGACTCCGACTATCAGATCATAACTGACTAGCTTATGCTCGCGACTTCGCGTGGACTACACAAATTTCAAACCCCTATTTCACCCCCTTAGGGGTTGAATTTTCAAAAATCCTTTCTTAGCGGTTGCCTACGTCATAATAGCTATCTGGATGCCAAATTTCAACCCGATCCGTCCAGTAGTTTGAACTGTGCGTTGATAGATCAGACAGTCAGTTAGTCAGATAGCCAGTCACCTTTTCTTTTTATATATTTAGATAACGCACCCTATAGCAACACACAAATTCAACCTTATTACAGCGACAGTATCTTCGCCAGCGAAGACGCGGTCTCCGATTTCTAACGTCACCTGGACGTTGACTCACGCTACGACCTCGGGGGCGTACGGACTTACCATGTCCAACCAATCCACCCATCCCGACGTCATCCTAAGCTGAGGTCTTAGGGTGAGACCTATAGAGCGCACTCTGCCCTTGCTCAGACTTAAGACACGGTTAAAACGAGACAGCGTTATATTGCTGGCATAAATCTGTCTCGTTTTGACAGTGACTTAAGTCTAAGCAAAGTCAAAGCACGCTCTATAGATTTCAGACTTAGACAACATAGACAACAAGTAGCTCTTTATGTACCTTGTACCCAGAAGGCGGCGCCGGCGGCTGGGGCGCGTGGTCGGCGTGGTCGGCGTGCCCGGCGCCCGCGCACTGCTCCACGCGCACGCGCAGCCGACACCGCTTCTGCGACTCCCCGCCGCCGGCTTACGGCGCCAAGTTCTGTGAGGTGAGAAAAGCCACCAAAGGTCTTGCCCGTCTTCTGACAAAAAAAAATGTGGAAACGAGCCTTAAGACAGTGCTTCCTTCCCTAAAAAGGCTAACGCTTCCCATCATGACCTAGGAACTAGTAGCGATGAGTAACGACTGTAGGTTCGTAACACACTAAAGTGATATTGGCTTAATTTAAAATCTGAAAAAATATTAATACGGATCATCCTGTTTATATACAAGTAAAGTTCCTTCGTTCCTCAAATCGAATACACGTATTCAATACTCCATCGTTCAATATTTTAGTTTGTTATGGCTTGTTATCTATGGTTGCCAAGATAACCGTGTCTTAGCAACTGTTTGATCAATATTTCATTGTCAATATTTTCCGTGATCGTCACAAGGTTTTTTAAAAGTTTTGTTTTAGTAATTTAGTTCATTTATAGATCATATTTTCATACTAAAATATGGCTCCGAAAAAAGATAAAAATAAGCCGAAAGTCGAAGATAAAACTGCAGCAGTCACAGAAGTCGAACGGACATTCTTGGAACTGCAAATAGCTGAATGCAACAGGAAAATTGCAAGACTTCGAACTGCTGTTGATGAGTATGAAGTGAGGAATGAGGAGCTGCAAAAAGCTTACGACAAGCTTGATGAAGATAGAGCTGATATCATTGCCTACTTAAAGAAGACATTGAACTTGAAAAACGAAGAAAATGCCGAGCTGAAGGAAAAAGTAAGAGGTCTGGAAGAAACGCGAGAAATAGAAACAGCACAGTTCAAAGAAACTGTTACAGAATTAGAAAGAAATTTCATGGTAATGAAGGATCAATTGACGTCTGAAAACAAACTATTAGCAGGAAAACTCAATACTTTGGAGGAATTTAGGGCAATTCGAGATGATTTGATGAGAAAATTTGAAAAGCAAGAACAGGACTTTAAGGATCAAGAAATGAAATACAAAAGAATTATTTATGACGCCGAAAAGAAGTTTGTGATCGGAAAAGATAAATTGAAAAAAGAAATGGAGGGTCGTTTACTTCAGTTGGCTCAAGATTTTCAAGATGCTACGGAATTGAGAATAGCAGCGTCTACGCATCGAGTTATTAGAGAAAATATTGCAATAAATAATGAATTGGACAGTATTTTGACAACTCAAGCAAAGCTAGCTGATCAAAATGAAAAATACAAAGAAAGTGAAAGAGCTGCAAGAATCGCTATGGAACTGGCTGAAGAAGAAAGAGATAAAGCCATTAATAAGAATGTTGTGCAACTCAAGGTTATCGATCAGTTAACTGCAGCGTTCCAAAATATTAGAAAAGAAAAAGGTATATTCGAAAAGAAAAATTATGATTTTGATATCCAACAAGCCAAAATACAAAAACTAGTCAAAGAAAATGAAAACCTCACTTTGCAAGTACGTATACTAGAGCAAAATTTGCATGCTCGAATGTGTGATCAAAATAAAGCTTCAATGGAAGCGACAAAAGTATTCAAAGAGTGTGCAAAACTAAAGAAAATATTAAGAGAAGCTGGAATTGCTGTACAAGCAGCGTTGAAGCTCGATAAGTGGGCTAGCAAAGATCCTACTAAAGAAATAATGGATAGACAAGCTTTGTTATCACGTTTGCTTGATATAATCACTCAATATCGCGAAATACAACAAGCTGAGTCTATTGATACTTTGGCTTCGCTTGGTAGAGTGTATGAAGAAGGCGATCTCGGGTTTATACCAAAGCCAACAAAAAGAAAGTCGATGTTATCTCCTTCTGTATCTGTCACATCCAAGGAGTCTGCAAAAGAAGAAAAACGAGTATCAGAAGTTTCAATGGTCTCATCGACCTTTGAAAGTATAAAAACTATTCCAAGTATTACACTCGTTCCTCCATCTACTGAACCTCCAGCGGCGGCAACGGGGAGCATAGCATCGTTTGCGACATCAACAAAATCTAGTGTGAGTTCGAGTGAGAATGAAACACAAGAAGTAGTGCCTGAAAGTGAAATGAGTATTAGGCAAAAATTAGAGGCTAGTAAATTGGAGATTCAAAAGTCTATACTAAAAGATCTTCAGTATTCTCAAATGGCGTTGGAATCACAGGCAAAGATGGCTAGTAAAATTCATGTTTCCAAATCTGTAATAATAGAAGAGCCAGGTGGAGTTGTTGAAAAGGAACAAAAAGAAGATGAAGTAGACATAGAACAGAAAGAAGATGAAGTGGAAGAAGAACAGAAAGAAAGCAAAGTAGAGGGTGAACAGAAAGAAGAACAAAAACCAGAGGATGAACAGATCGAATCAAAGGAGAAAGAAGAAAAAGGTGAAGATGCTGATAAAGTCCACGAGTCTACTGAAGGCTAGTTTTATAAAGGGAGTTTACTAGTTTTGTTATTAAAAAAACTAATTTATTCGTAATCATGTAATATTTATCAATACAAATGTATTTTTTTATCGATGGTGTTTGAATTAAATGTAACCTTTTAAAATACTGATGAGTTTATTAATTTGCCGATAAATTAAACAACAGTGTCTGTTATGCTTCACTGTTACAATACACATAACATAACAAATGCTTATTTCTCAAAATATGGAAGATGACATGAAGATGGGGACTTGGACCTTATCTCCAATGTCATCTCGTACATAATTTTTAACTATGCCAGGAACCTTCACGCAAGTGCCAACAGCAACTGTACATAGTTTAATTCAGTCGGATTACATATGATTGCGATTGCGTTCTATCAATAAACGACTCGCACGCCACCTATTGTATATTTTTTGTACTCTGGTAGAAACTTTTACGAAAGTGCCAATAGTAACTGCATAAAATTTCTACTCAATCGGATGAAGGATTTTAATTGGACCACTGAATTGGAGATAATATTATTGTACCGATCGACCAAACATAATTTTTAGGGTTCCGTACCCCCATGGGTGCCTCGCCTCTGCCACGGGACCCTATTACTAATTTGTCTGTCCGTCCCTCCGTCTGTATGTCTGTAACAGGGCTGTACCTCATGAATCTTTGAAATTTTCTATTGCCGCTATAACAACAAATAATAAATTCAAAATGGCCATGTAAGTTGATGACAGATCGTAGTGTCAATCGGGATATGAGGCGGGGGGGGACACCCCGCACACTTGCACGCGTACTATACATAGTGTACGATGGTACGGAACTCTTCGTGTGCGAGTCTGACTCGCACTTGACCGGTTTTTAATTTTTAGGGTCAAGCAGTGGAACTAGCGGCGTGCGAGTGCACCGCTCGCCCCTGGGCAGGAGACTCCTCGATGGTGGTGGCAGAAATCGGCTCCAGGTGCAGGTGCGGCTGTGTGCTGCACCTGGCACCAGCTGCCAGACTCCTGGCAGGTTCTGCCAGAGCTTGCCCTGCGAGATCTTTCTGGCTTTTACAGGTAATTTATATATTCCTCTTCTAGGGTCTCGGCATACTGGTCGTGATCGATTTTTTTAAAAATATTATTCAAGTTTATGATGTTGACTTATATTCCCCTTCCCCCTCCAATTAAGCGTGAAGCTTGTGCTAGGAGTAGGTACGACAATAGTGCAACGGGTGGGGTTTGAATCGGCGACCTTTTTGTTTTCAGTCCGCTCCTTTAACCGTTGAGCTATCGAGGCTCTATTCTGGGTTATGGCTCTCTTAACAATTTATCTTCTGACCAGTTCCTATAGTAATTTAATGAAAGAAAAAAATTGTTACATGCCAAAGGTTTACCATAGATCAGAGTCACTCAGCGGACGATGGAGAGAGCTATGGAGTTTCTCTACTTAATCAAATCAGAAATGAGGAGATCCGTAGGAGAACCAGAGTAGCCGACATAGCTCAACGGGTGCAAAGCTGAAGTGGCAATGGGCAGGGCACATAGTTCGAAAAATCGATAGACATTGGGGTCCCAAGATGCTGGAATGGCGACCTCGTACCGGAAGGCGCAGCGTTGGCGATACGTTTTCTGTCAAAATATTCGATGTACCTACAAGAAGACAATTTGAGTCAAATAGCGAACTTTTTAACTATGTTTCAACCATAGATTTATGAGGAATCTATAGGCCGCGATAGGTTGAGATGGCAATCGGTACCCGCACGTCACCCGCGCTCGCCCGCACCGGGTTAGCTGGGGCTGTGAGGGTGTGCGGGGCGTTCCCTCCCCGATTGCTATTTCACTATGTACGTGCTTTCAACTGTGAGAACTTGTTACTATGAAACAGCAATTCCAATGTCCGAATCGAAATACGCGGTACTGTCGACTTTGTTCAGCTAATTGAACGTGCACGAATATGCAACCATGCATGCATGCGCTCAACTGCTGACTAAGTTACACGGAGTTCACGTGGTCAGGCTATTTGACGGTGAAGCACTCAACCGTTTGAACATTAGGTATTCATATGCAAGTTTAATGAAATTATTATTTTATAGCACATTTATAAAACTGTTTACGTCAGTTATGATGCATGGAATATTAAAATTTCAGGCGTCAAACATAGACAACGACGCAGTAGGCGGCCGAAAGTAATATACATCGACCTTTAGAAGAAGACAGCAGATTTGTAGAGCGTTGTCCCTGTCGTTGAGACCGACAAAACGTCTTAAGGTATGAGTGACAGAGACTACGCACTACAAAGCCGAAAAGTCATTCTAAAGGCCGATGTACATTACTTTAATTAAATAAGTACCTACCTATTTAGTATTTTCAACTTTCAAAGTATGTTTAATATAGGTACCTACCTACCAAGTGGGGTATCATAATATGAAAGGGCTTTCTTTACCTGTACATTCTAAAACAGATTTATATTTATTTTTATGCGTAATAGTTTTTGATTTGTCGTGCAAAATGTCGAAAAAATACGGCTGTATAGTACGGAACACTCGATACGCTAGTTTGACTCACACTTGGCCGTTTTTTTTTGAGGTACGAAACCCTAAAAAGAAAGCTTTGAAAGTATTTAAAAGCTAATGGACGTCTGAGTGAGTCGAGTCACGTGAATGGGCAAATTCTTTGTTCTGGCACGCCCTTCCTTGATCGGACACGTTCAGGAAAATGCGCCGATGAAACCCTGACTTGTGATTTTTAGGTTTTTAGCAGCACAAAAAACTGCGATTGAGAAAACTGGGCCAACGTTTAGATATTTTCTATAAAAAGAAATTGCCTGATGCTTTTCTTCAGAATTACGACTTTATACACGTTTTATACAGAAAGTAGAGGTGTAGGTAAGTATACATGAGAAGCGAGTGGTTCAGTTTATGCAAAGTGAACGCAGAAAAACTCCAAGCATAGCTCTCTCCATCGCCCGCTGTGTAACTCTGAGCTTTTTCTAAAGCTCATAGTTAGCGACTGTCTCGGATCCATAAATGTCATCACTGGCAACACGCACTGTTCGAAGACTTTGGTCTTCAAGCACTGAGGAATTTTTGACGCGAAGACATCTTGAAGCTTCCCGAACACTGCCCAGCCAAGTTTTCTCGCTCTTTTCTCCGGTATACATACCTACTCGTCTACAATTTCGAGTGCAAAGCTCTCAATGATTACTGGGTGGTACGGGGAATGATCATTACACATTTCCGTTTTACTCATGTTCATTTTTAGGCCCTGTTGGGAAACTCGGCTGCTGTCTCATAAACCGTATTTATTCCAATTTTCTCATTGGAATAAGTATAAGATAAGATTTTTACGAGACATTTCACCGCGATTAATAGCCTCATCTGGTGACAGAAGAGCTGGCTCACTTTTTACGCAATGGATCAGCCTGGCTCTCCAGCGCGGAAATGCAGTCAGTATTCTTGGTATTTCTATGCGGGCATGATTTGTATAGTAATTAGATAAGGCTGTAATATTTTCACATTTTCTCATTAATGCATATTGCAGTTTCAGCCATGTTCGTTTTGTTGTCCTAATCTTCAGCAAGCACATACAAGAATGCAATCACGTGCTATCCAAATGTACACGAAGTTCGGAATCCGATTGCATTTGTACTATCCTGAGCTGCAATTCTAATTTCCTATCAGCAAATATTACTCGAAACCTGCAGCATTTCGAAAAGCCGCAATCCAAAGAAATAGAAATAGAAAGATCATCAACATCAATCCATCGCTGACTCACTACTGAGCACGGGTCTCCTCTCGTGATGAGAAGGGTTTGGCCGTAGTCCACCACGCTGGCCAAGTGCAGATTGGTGTACTTCATAGTATTACATAATAATATTAAATACTAGATGATGCCCGCGACTTCGTCCGCGTGGATTTAGGTTTTTAAAAATCCCGTGGGCACTCTTTGATTTTCCGGGATAAAAAGTAGCCTATGCCCTTCCCGGAATGCAAGCTATCTCTGTACTAAATTTCATAAAAATCGGTTAAGAGGGTGAGCCGTGAAAAGCTAGCAGACAGACAAAAAGACAGACACACTTTCGCATTTATAATATTAGTATGGATTTTCAAAATAAAGGATGCTATTCACTAAGTCGTAAATTTCCTTAACTTTCAATACCAAAGTGTGAAAGCACAGATTTATCGTCGCATACCCAGTGCTTTGGACATTTGAGATTTACATGTACCGCAAAGCAAAATTGTGGAATTTTCGGTACATTACAATGGAGAACTTATTGCGATATTTCGGTTACCACCAGCCGAGTTTTTTTAACCGACTTCCAAAAAGGAGGTGGTTCTCAATTCGGTCCCCTTTTTTACATCGATTTTTTCGAGGTTTCTGGGCCGATTTGCAATTTTTTTTAATCAACAGTAAAAGTTTCCGTGGTGGTCCCATAAAAATTCTGGATCCAACTCCTTAATCCTGATGCTGCAGGGTTACTGCTCGCCTAAGTTATCAAGATTCAGGCAGTGTTCATAGTGAATTAATATAAATTTCTTTTCGACACGTGAGTACCTATCGTATGAAGGCGGATGAAAAAATTAAAGCAACTAGAAATCAAAGCTTGAAGCGTATATTTTTTAAGTCTATAGTACGCGACAGGTCGAGATGGCGAACGGGGTGGGGACGCCCCGTGCACCCCTACAGCCCCCGCGCTAACCCGATGTGGGCGAGTGCGGATGATGTGCGGGTGTGCAGGGTGTCCCCCCGCCTCATACCCCGGTTGCCATCTCAACCTGTCGCGTACTAATACGTCATCGTTTCGTTTCATCTTAGGTCACACCAAGTATTATAATTTATAGGTCCATGGTCACACCATCATCTTCTGTGTACGGCAGGGGGTGATTTTGGTTTGTGTCTATAACTAGCTTTTGCTCGTTACTTCATCCATATGAAATTACTAATTATAGCGTATAGCCCTCGGGGATAATATAGGTATCTACCAGGTAAAGAATCATTAAAATCGGTTGAGTAGTTTCAGAGTTTATTGATTACAAACAAACAAATATTTCCTTTTTATAATATTAGTATAGTAAACTAGTAAGTCTAGTAGATATCTATAAAAGGAATCCAAAAAACATGATTTCGACGCTATAGTGTTTTAGATTGTCATACACGTCTCTAAAAGCCACGTTTGAATTTTGCTATAAAAGTTGCCCAAAAAAATTTGCTTTTAAATTTTAAAAGTGCACGTAGAAGCATCGGGAAACATCAGGAAACATCGGGAATTATTGTCGCCAAACTAACGCTCCACTTCTCAAATTTACGATTTCCGTTTTCCGCAAAATGATTGAATTTTCCAGGAAACTAAACATAGCAAGTCGGCGGGAGGCGTTCGTTATCGCCTCTCGTAGACCGACGCAGGCGTTTCCTTTCTCTTACTGCAATCGCCGACTCTGCTGAGTAAATTGATCAAGTGATCTTGATTCAAAAACTACACATTCGTATACTTAAATTGTTGATTAGTTATCATACTTTGCTATATATTACGTCGTAGCAATACAAAAATTGCGGCCTGTGTGCGTAACAAGTCGAATTTCGCAAGAGTTTTGAAGCAAAGCTTCTTAACGGACGTATGGAATCAGGACCAAAGTGGCAATAAGTTTTTTCATTATTACTGTGTACCAATGAGATACCTACTCAATTGAACTTTTATCTATCTACCCTAAGTTTTTAGCTACTTTGTTCGCGTGGACTCTACAAATTTCAAACCCCTATTTCAACCCCATGAGCTGATGCTTACGCCATAATAGCTATCTGTATGCCAAATTTCAGCCCGATCCGTCCAGTAGTTTGAGCTGTGCGTTGATAGATCAGTCAGTCAGTTAGTCAGTCAGTCACCTTTTCCTTTTATATATTTAGATTATCTTGTATACTAAGAAATTGTCTGATAACGTATATCTGGGTCTTTTTGATTGCAGAGACGTTTTGATCACGTGTTCTTTCGGAAATCAGTGGCAAAAAGTTAAAAAACAAATAATAAAGAAACGAACGTGTGAGACAGAGTACATTTACACTTCTGTCAGGTGTTCCACGACACCTCACGGCTTTTAATATGCTACAAGCGTGCTGTGATCTTTCTAAGTGGGTTGAGCCAGCCTATTGATGCTTAGTCGCCTCCTGATTCCTGATAGAATGGGGAAGTTGTGATGGCCCGTGACTGGAGTACTGTAATTCAATTTAACTTGTATTGTTTTAGACATTTTAGATCTACTTTGTTATTTAGTCTGATAATTGAAATCGGAGTGGAGGCAGCGAGTTTTTGATTTCCGGACGATCCGGAAATTGGAGTCACGGTCCGTTATAACTTTATAAAATTTGCAGCGAGTTTTACGTTATCTAAATATATAAAAGGTGACTGACTGACTGACTGATCTATCAACACACAGCTCAAACTACTGGACGGATCAGGCTGAAATTTGGCATGCAGAATGCAGATAGCTATTATGACGTAGGCATCTGCTAAGAAAGAGTTTTTGAAAATTCAACCCCTAAGGGGGGAAATAGGGGTTTGAAATTTGTGTAGTCCACGCGAACGAAGTCGCGAGCATAAGCTAGTTGAAGTCATAATAAAAGAGCTTGGATCTGACCTGCAGCTCGTTCAAGCAACGCGTGGGACTGCAAACACTATTTTATACATGGCATAGTATCAAATATTTTTAAGCATATTTCGTGGCTTAACGACATATTTCAATGTATATAACGGGTACATAGGTACCACGATTAATTATAGGGATTGAATTTTCAAAAACCCTTTCTTAGCGAATGTCTACGTTTGCAGTCAATAGAAAGAAAAGAAAGAAAAAAGAAAGAAAAAGACGTTTATTTATACAATTAAATAAATTAAGTAAATTTATACAATAGCTATCTGCATGCCAAATTATGGGTAATGATGATATCTACAGGGTTACAGGAAAATAGGACACGATCCCGTTAAGGGGTATAGTACAGAATTAAATTTAAAAATCGAAAACTTGTACAGTTTTTGGGCTGTAATTTTAAAATGCTTGAAGTTTTTTTTAGTTTTATAACTGTTTATTATTAACAAGGATATGTACTAGCAAGAAATAAAAAAAAATCTGCTGAAATACATTGTTAATTTTTTTTATTAATTTTTAAAGTGGCAAACACCCTTTTACCAAGACAAAAATAAAAAAATGAATAACTCGAAAACGATACACTTTCGCATAAGCACTTTAGGGGTCGTTTGATAGCTAATGTCCTGTACTATAACCCCTTAACGGGATCGTGTCCTCTTTTCCTGTAACCCTGTATAAGCTGACTGACTGACATAACAACGTACAGCTCAAACCGTACGGGTGTGCGGGGCGTCCCCCCGCCTTATATCTCGATTTCCATCTCAACTTGTCGCGTACTATAGGTAACATTGTACACATTTTGACTAATTAATTATTATTAATTATTAAATTAATGGTAATAATAATTAATTTCGTAAACTTACGAAATTTCATACGAGAGTTTCAAACGCCCCCAGGTCTGAGAAGAGCCTACAACAAACTCATAATATAATAAGCAAACCTCCACTAGGTTGAAATTGTAATAAAGCTATACACCCACAGGCGGAAGACGGTCTCGCAGTGCGGTTGCGGTTCGAGGCGGTAAAGCTGCCGTGCACCGGCCAGGCGCTGAGGGCTCGAGACGGTGACTCTCTGGGCTCTCCTCTGCTGGCTTCTTGGGATGGACCCGATCGATCTGCTGTGGTATGACAACCAGTGTCTCCTTCTTTATCGCCACACTACTAAAGCTAGTAGACAGACAGACACACTTTCGCATTTATCACGAATCATGCTTTTTTTTTAAAGAATATTAGCCATGTTCAATAACTAATATTCCCCTTTCTTCTCCAACTAAGCGTCAGGCTTGTGCTAGGAGTAGGTACGACAATAGTGCAACGGGCGGGGTTTGAACCGTCGACCTTTCGGTTTTCAGTCCACTCCTTTACCGGTTGAGCTATTAAGGCTCTGATCTTTATCATGGTGATCCTAATCCTAATCCTAATAATATTACAAATGTGAAAGTGTGGATGTTTGGGTGTTTGTTACTCAATCACGCAAAAACTACAGGACGGATTTGGCTGAAATTTGGAATGGAGATAGATTATACCCTGGATTAACACATAGGCTACTTTTTATCTCGGAAAATCAAAGAGTTCTCGCAGGATTTTGGAAAACGTAAAACCACGCGGACGAAGTCGCGGGCATTAGCTAGTAGTTTAATAAAACACGTTTTCTAAACAGCAGATTTTTTTAAAATCCGTTATGGTTTACCCCAAGTTTTACGTTACAGTTTTTGTTTTCTCAGGCAGATGAAGTGGAGACCACAACAGACAGCTCTGGCATGATAGAGATCGTCGGTGGCAGACACATCCTAGTGGAGCTGCGGTCAGCAGACACCAGCGAGCGTTGCGCGGGGGGCTTCCTTGCACACGCCATGCAAATTGGTGAGCGAAAAACTTAAATTTTCCCCTTAAATTTTTTTTTCAAATTTATAAATATACTAGACTAGCTGATGCTCGCGACTTCGTTCATTTTTCCGGGATAAAAAGTAGCCTATGTCACTCTCCAGGTTTTTAGCTATACCCATGCAAAAATCACGTCAATCCGTTGCACCGTTGCCACGTGATTGAAGGATAAACCAACAAACAAAACTTTCGCATTTATAATAAGGTATCTCGCAAGCTATCTCTACGCAAGAGAGCTACGTCCAGCTGTGGACGTGTATCGGTTGACGACGACGATTAATCTTCAGATTTATGACTCAATGATTCTAGGGGATCGTTAGAGATGGTAAATATTAGGAAAACTCTTTAAATAAATGTGTCTTCTTCCTGCGTCGCTCCCTCAATTTTGAGGATCGTGGGTCCCCTTTGATATAATCTTTGCTACGATGTTTTTCCATTTCCCTCTGTTTCTTGCCGCGTGGATTGCTGGATTGCATCGCAGATAGGTGTGTCGATCCGCCTCTTTTATTTGGTCTGACCAACGTCTCGGGCTACGTCCGCGGGGTCTCTTTCCTTTGATCTTTCCATTGACCATGACTTTTTCAATATTACTTCGGCATCTTTTCGTGCGATGTGACCGAAGTACTCGAGGGTACTCCTTCTTCTTCTTCAAGTGCCATCTCCTACCGAAGGTTGGCAATCATTAAGGCTAACTGGATCTTGTTTACTGCTGCCCTAAACAGTGATCTTGTACTCATGTTAAACCACTGGCGAAGGTTCTTGAGCCAGGATATTCGTCTACGGCCAGGTCTACGTCTGCCTTTTATCTTGCCCTGTATTATAAGCTGCAGTAGATCGTATTTTGGGTTGCGCATAACATGGCCCAGATATTCGAGCTTTCTCCTTTGCACACATTTAAGTAACTCAGTGGACTTCCCCATTATTTGCAGCACGGTGGTATTGCGTACACGATCTCTCCATGAGATTCGCAACATTCGCCTGTACACCCACATCTCGAACGCCTCCAGCTTGTTGCTCATCGCTTGCGTTAAAGTCCAGGCTTCGACTCCATACAATAAAACTGATACTGATGATCGAGGGTACTCCGCAGAAAATAAATATGTAAGTAGCTAATATTCATTAGAATTTCCGCTTACCATTCTTTCTATCATAGAGCCAATCCGCAACGCATCAGCAGCCTGGGCGTCAGTGAGCGGCGGTGCGTGGTGGCGAGGTGGAGGCGGGGCGAGGGCTGCAGCAGCGGCACTAGCAGCACTTGCAGCGCTCGCGGCACTGCTCCTTGCAGCACACTCGGCACATCGCACCAGGGCGTACCAACGAGCTGCGGACAAGGAGTCTCTTACTGATAGCGATGGTAAGCTTTACTGATAGTAATGGTAAGCTTTACTGATAGTAATGGTAAGCTTAATATTACTGACATCAGAACAATCTAAGACGAGACGTGAAACTTCTTTTCGTCTTTGGAGTTAGAATAGAAATTGATAAAAACTGAGTCGATCAAATTTCAAATCTAGGTACATCTGGACTCAATTTCTACTTCAGTGGACACATGAGACTGACAACGTCAGGGCAGAAGAACGATATCGGAGAATTTCTTAAAAAAACATGTTATGTACAGACGACTTTTTGTCTCTTCCGTTCTGCACTCCGTTTTAGTGGAAATGACCATCTTTTACACAACTTTCCTTTTCTCATCTCCCAACTTTAGTAAATAACCACAATAGACTTTAACTTTAACTAACTAAATTAAACTTGTAACTTTCTAAAGTTATTGTGTCTTTAAGAGGTGTAAGAAGGCAACTTTAGCTGGTGGGCATAATATGGCATTATGGTCTGTCAGTATGATTCCCTCGATTCAGTGTAAAAATAGATTAACATGCAGTTGATTAAATTTCAATGCATCCTTTTGCTTCTTTAAATTGGTGGCTTTATATAGCCTAGCCTAGCTGTGATAGCCTAGTTAGGACGTCCACCTTCTAATCGGAGGTAGGGGGTTCGATCCCGGGCACGCACCTGTAACTTTTCGGAGTTATGTGCGTTTTAAGTAATTAAATATCACTTGCTTTAACGGCGAAGGAAAACATCGTGAGGAAACCGGCATGTCTGAGTTCTCCATAATGTTCTTAAAGATGTGTGAAGTCTATCAATCCGCACATGACCAGGCGTGGTAGACGAAGGCCAAAACCCTTCTCACCCTGAGAGGAGACCCGTCCTCTGTAGTGAGCTGACGATGGGTTAATCATGATGATGATAATACACTAGAATCACCAAATCATCGAATGTTTTTATCCATAGCCTGTTCAGCATCACTGGAGCTCGGAGGTACTACTGCTGGATCAAGAAGCACATTGCTGTCAGAAGTCGTCGGAGGAGGAGTGTCTCTACGCAGACTACTTCCTGGAAGGACTCGTCATACGAGACTGAGGGACTCGGACAGGACTTCTGAACATGTGGAGCAAAGGTTTGACATTCACTTTATTTTAAAGCTTCATCGTTGTTGCAAGGACGTTCTTCGACTGTTATTTTTCTGCTGATCCGATGTAGAGGATCTAATTGAAATTAATTCGTCGACATATTATTGGATAGAACTGAGTGTTATTCTTGTTATTCTCACTTTTATCCAAGAAAGGAGCGGTTATCTCAATAATAGGTTCAAAGATTGAGATTCCTAGAATGTTTTACCTCGCTGTTATATTCTACACATTGCTGAGCTATTTATGGAAGCTTGAATTTACCATTTATGTGCAAATGCTGGTCTGGCACTACAAAAAGCCACCAAACAAGAAAGAAAAACATTGCTCACAAGTGTTTATAGTAATTTAAGTCTCAATAGCTCAACCGGTATAGGAGTGGACTGAAAACCGAAAGGTCGACGGTTCAAACCCCGCTCGTTGCACTATTGTCGTACCTACTCCTAGCACAAGCTTGACGCTTAATTGGAGAGGAAACGGGAATATTAGTCATTTAAAAAATGGCCAATATTCTTTAAAACAAAAAAAATTGCAAGAGTTGATACATACATTATATCCGTAGATTGTTCCAATTTTAATTAAACATGGTTTCTAACGCCAGTTAGTGTTATTTTAACTTTCCTAATGCTTTCCACTAATTATTTAGGGGTAGAGAAAAATTGCCAAAATTCTGTATTTCGTATAATGAAAGAAAATATTAATGAGAAAAACCCAATCATCACATATCTTCGAAACACCACAAAATATAATGAGTCATGACCATATTCTCTAGAAACTAATCAACTATGGCAATAACAAACACCCTTTGCCTCATTAGTGACAAAGCTCGCAACGTCAACAAGTCTATCAATAACAAGAGTCATATAACTAAAGACAAATTGAATATTAACAAAGCAATCAGCACCCCTGTGATGTAAGTACCGAGTACGTGAGCCAACAATGCCACTGGAGCGATCGCAATAATTATACACTCAAGCGTTTCTGAGCGGTATACTTTGTTTGGCGAATCATACGCCTGCTTGAATACGCCTCGAGTTGACTCGACTTCGTGGTTTGATTGTCTTAAAGGTAGACACAGACTTTTAATTAAAAACGGTCATATTCTTCAAGAACTAATAATATTATAATGACAAAAATTATTTGCCTCATCAGTGACAAAGGCTATCTTCAGCAAGTCTATCATCAAGTTCAATTAGCACCGCAAATTGGTTTTCACGGACGGTGAATTTTCACACTTATAATTACAACTTGCTTCGTGAATACTTTCTTTGATTGTCTTATAGGTGAAACCAGACTTTTAATTGAAGAAAACCCAAAGTAATGACTTGGCTCAATGAGTTGCGAACTGAATGGGTGAGCCACATTGTTCGAAGAGTCAATAGAGTTTAGGATCCCAAGGTGCTGGAATGGCAACCTCGTAACGAAAGGGGTAGCGTTGACAGGTCTCCTATTCGTTCGAGTGAGTAAACGAGAAACGAGAAGACCATTGTTTGGTTTGACTCATCAGGCGTTGCGTGTTCAAAGTATGCTTGCACACCATTAATTTATACACGTGTATTAATGAAGGTAGTTTTACCTATTGGTATTCGGAACACACTGTCTTGTCTATCGATTTTCTAAAGAACAAAGATTTCGGGAATCCTTCCGGGAACGTTGCAAACATCAATCAAACTAAGTACTTTTAAAAACTACTGTTTAAAACATAGTTCACTGATTCGAATCTATAGTAGTTTCTCCTTCCTTGTCAATAAATAATTAATATCTGTGTTGAAAATTACTCCTAGAATTTTCTCTATATTTTCTTTTGATTTTTCTTTTTTCCATTAATCTTCAAAAATCTTCCTTTGAATATAGGCTAGCCGCTAGAATAAACAAATTCAGAGAAGAGGGGAACATTCGGATTCGGAGATCTACAAAGAGAGACGCATTCAGTTACCGATTTCGGACAACATCAATCGATTGATATAGAATAGAATAGAATATAACTTATTTTATTCAAGTATACTTATTTTAAGTGCTTTTGAATCGTTAACTAGTTTAATTTACCACTGGTTCGGAATGCCGTTCCTACCGAGAAGAACCAGCAAGAAACTCGGCGGTTGCTCTTTTCATGTGATCAATTTACAATATTATTATACCATACTGTACAAGCAATTGCAGCCCCGTGCATTGCTGAAGCGAGTCAATTCCAAGCTTACTTACCATTTACATATGCGTTGTCACTATATATCCTTCATTTATCTTAAAACCATACAGTTCACAGTTTTAAGAATTTGTTCTTCTGCATCAGGGATGAAGAAGACCAAGCCTCAGATGCTGAAGCAGAAGAAGACAACGTCAGCGTGGCCAGCGTTGGTAGCGCAACCAGTCAAGCGACCGTAACTCCTGAGAACGTATCCTCCAGCAGCGCCCCTGCGGGCACCAGCAGGGACAACGTCGCGCCATCGCCTTTGAGACGGTCACATACTGTGTCTACTTCTCATGTGCCGCAGGTAACTTCCCAAAGTTATTATGACTTCAAGAGGTGCAAGCAGGCATCTTTAGCTGGTTGGGGAAATGGGAGGGAGAGGCACACGATTAGAACTAACATAGCACTTTGAAGCTAATATTTCGCAAACGGATCCTTAAATCAAAAAATAGCTTTCACACACTCGCAATATTTTTGAATAGGGTAGGGGATAAAATTTCTTAGGGTAGGGCATAAAATAAAAATTTATCAAGATTTTATTTTTCCACTTTGCCAGCGTAATTAATATTATACGAATACCCATACCGAATTGCGGCTTTTTCTAGTAATAAGAGTGAGCAATCTTAAGTCTGAGCAAACTCAAAGTGCACTCTATAGATTTCATACTAAGACTCTGAGCTAAGCCACGAACGAACGGACAGACAGATGTCAGAATGAAAATGACTAGCAAACGTTTTACAGGAACTAAATTATACATTTAAGAATTTTATATCTGCACCCAGATCACATCACCTCCTCAACCATCGACGAGTGAAGCTGTGACAGCTGAAATCAGCACCAGTGTGACCAGCGTGAGTGACAGAGACAGCAGCAGTGAAAAGGACCGGGACAGTATGTGGGACAAGGAAACAACTGACAGCAGAGCCTCGTCTTCTATATCCGCTGCTACACTTACTAATGTGAGTTTTTTAACAAACACCAGTATTACCAATGTGAGTGATGGAGAAAGCTGCAGTCAAAATAACCCAGGGACTGTGATTTGATTTAGAGATTGCAATTGCGCCCTAATAGTGTGACGAAGTGTTTAGCTTAGGCTAGCTAGTTTAGAGTGAGGTGGTGGGTTGCTGTGAGGGGTGGTTGGAGGCGACCTAGGTAGGGTTAGGTTAGGTTGATCGTTGTGTTACGTCGATGGTTTCCGTGTGCGATGCGTGAGAGTTACGATCATTGTAATTGAGAACGAATTGTAAAGATCATTGATTAAAGTACCTAGTGATTAATTAGGTACTACGTTCTGATGTCGGCTGAGGATTAATAATAGTAATTATCGGTCATCCTTCTCCCTCCTCGTACTTGTTGAACAAGGACAGCACTAACAATAGAGCCTCGTTCTCTATACTCTCTTCTACTCACACGTCAAGTGTTATGAGGTATCAGGGGTCTGAGGCGGGGGGACGCCCCGCACATCCGCACTCACCCGCGCTATTCCGCACCGGCTTTCTTCATTTTCTGAGACAAAATCATAAAAGATCAAACTGCGCGTAACTCAGGATTTTTTTAAACTATTGTATTATGTTGTAGGGTTGGTACTCACCAGCGTTAAGTGGTGTATCGTCAGCAAGGATCCGCGACAACCCTAAGCACACGAAAGAGAGCTGCAATCGGAGACTGCTCCGTTCAGACCTGAGCCTAACTTCACACCCTGAGATGGAGATCGACTATTATGACTATGAAGTTAACAACGCTGGTATGTGACAAAGTTTTTTACTTATACCATACATTAAACGTTACCATAATACCATACCATAGAATATACATTTTTACCGTCATAGCTCAACGAGTTTATCAGTTCTCCCCTTCAATTATAATATGGGTACATCTTCTAGGCAAGCGCGCTCCATCTTAGGCTGTATCATCACTTGCCACCAGGTCTGATTGGAGCCAAGCGCTTGTCTATAAATAAATAAAAAAGGGTAGCGAAGCTGAAATATGCTGGCTACATAGTTCAAAAAGCCAAGGTGGTGGATCAGCCTCAGACCACAAGTGAGGTGTTGGCAATCCTTCACTATACCTTGTTCAGAGAGTTGAGCTATTATAGAACGCTCTCTCTTGCACAGTATATGTATAGAATGAAAACACAATTAGAATGAAAAAAACACATTATACAGTACTTGTATATAATTGAAAAGGACGCACGTTGATTGTGATTGGTCAGTAGGTGTGATCATTCCTTGAAAATATAAAAATGTGTTTATAACCATGAATGACTCAGTACAATCAATGCGTATAGTTTGTACTCGTCTTTCGGTTGAATTATTTGCTGACAAGTATTAATACAGCATAAAAATAGATCTACCATTAAAATTATTGCGAAAAAGTTTAAGAATCTTAGCTGCTGCTATTTGCTTAGCTGCTAAACAAATGGTATATCAGCCATACCTTTAGCTGGTTTTTGTTGGAAATTGATATGATACGTTGTTTTAGGATCTGTACCAGGCTCCTACTTGGGAATGGACCCCGCGTTCTTAGTCTGGATACCACCGATAGAAGAAGGCGATATTATCAAGGAGATTGATGAAACGAAAGTACCTATTTATGAGGTAACATAAATTTTTGTAACTAATCACGCACTATTTTTAATACACTTTAAAACTTTTAACATAGAAAACTATATAAAAAGTTTTTAAGTCGCTTATGTTTTTTTGAGATACGTTCAATTCAAAATCAAAGACATGCCTTTGATTCTAGATTTAGATTAGAACAGCTATTAATAATAAAATAATCTTGAATTGCAAACAGTTATAAATGAAGGTACATCGTAAGATTCGTAGACAATTTCCTTGTTGTAACGTATGACAAAGGTAGAACCGCGAAGAGAGATCTGGTTAATGTAATCAATATCAATACTTATAATAAATCTGTAACAGGTCAAATTCTGTACATTGAAGATATTTTGAAAATTTTTTTTCGAGGGCACTCTATAATCGATACTGAACCCAAAACTGTAATTTTTTTCATTTTTGTCTGTCTGTCTGTCTGTCTGTCTGTCTGTCTGTCTGTATCACGGCCGCGCATCACGCTGAAACTACTGAATGGATTCCAATGAAACTTGGTACGATTTGAGGTCACACTATGAGGAAGAATATAGGATACTTTTTATCCCGAAATTCAGCATGGTTCCCGTAGGAGAGGGGACGAAAGTTAAAATGTATACTGAGTTGTAATTCATTAACGCGTAGTCCGATTTCATTCATTCTTTTTTTGTTAGAAAGGGGATATTTTAAAGATTGTTCCGTAAATATTTCAAGGTCATCGGTTTTTAACCGACTGTCAAAAAGGAGGTGGTTCTTTTTTCTACATCGATTTTTTCGAGGTTTCTGGCCCGATTTGCAAATTTTTTTTTAAATCAACAAAAAAAGTTTACGTCGTGGTCACATAAAAAATTCTGGATTCAACTCCTTAATCCTGATGCTGCAGGGTTACTGCCCGCCTGGGTTATCAAGATTCAGGAAGTGTTCATAGTGAATTCAATTTATATTGTAGGTACCAAGCAACGACTTTATTCTCAGACTTCAAGTCTCAACTCCTCAACCCTGATGATGTAGGGTACAGCACTCCTAAACTATAATGTTTCAGGAACTGCGGATGATGCAAAATTATTTTAGGTACCAAGCATAGGCTACATCACTGAACTTCGGATCCTAACTCCTCAATCCTGATGCTGCAAAGTACTGAAGTCCTAAATCGTGGGGATTTTAGAATTTCTGATAGTGAATTAAAAAAAATTAAAAAATTTGAATCGACTGTTAGGCGAAACGAAGTTCGCAGGGTCAGCTAGTTTTCTAATATTTTTGTTGCAGGAAATTATACCAAAAGAATTACGCCCAGACCCCGGCAGCAACACAGAATCACCCGAAGACCGACCATCATCCAGCACTCTCAAAATAAACTCAGAAAATCGCTCTAATAGATCCAACGAATCTATCAAATCTATACGAAAAGTTATGGACAGAGGCAACCTTATACATCCCTTAAACTTTAGTATCAGTGATTTGCAAAAGTCACCGAAACCACCAAAAAGGTATAAGAAAAAACGAGACGAATCAGTAGCTATACCAATGAAAGAATTGACTCTTACAATGTCTCCAGTTAAAGTTCATAGGAGAGAAAACAGAAACGATTATGATAATTCCTCAACTCTTAAAAGAGTTAACGATACAAGAGAAAAAGACAAAGATGCTACTCTAAAAAGAACAACAGATTTCAGTGATATTAAATTCGCTGATGAGAATTCCGAATCATCAAACGAAATCAAATTTGCAGATGATTCGCCTGATAGCAATAGGTTATTTGATAAATATGAAGTTAAAGCATAAGTATTAACTTTAGTCAATCATATTTTGTTTGTTTTAATAAACTACGTATAACAACAATACTTAAATATTAGCATCTGACATATTTCAGAAACTTTACAAGATAACAACGCATAAAACTTAAGAGAAAAAAGTTGTGTACATATTATTTATTTGCAAACTGCCTTTAAATTTGAAATAATTTAATTTTACTAAACACACTTTTAATCTAATGTAAAATCTTGCCATAAATATAAATAAAATATAATCTTAATAGTAATATGATTACATGTTAGCAAGCATCTTTTGTAAATGTATTATAATAATATCGCATATTTTAACTAATTTCTTGGCCTTGGCAGATTAACTGAACTGGCACTTTACGCCATATCGTGATGCTGTAAACATAATAATATTATCCTTCATCGAGATAAGTGGATCAGAAAAAAAGCTTATTTAACTCCGTTCATTCACTGTTCCTGAATTTCATCTATTAACACTTTTTTCATGCTTCGGAATTGAAATAATATTCATTAAGTCAAAGTTGGTGTTAGATCTGACCTATCTTTTAAAATGTAAAAACAGTCTTGCCACAAAAACCACACTCGAGGCAAATACCTCGAATGTGGCTTTTTGTATAGAAAAATACTTAGAGTTATACTTAGTAGAACAAAACTACAATGATTAGTGCGTCCATTTTGTGCCCCATAAAAGTTTTAATTGAGGCACTATGATCGTCATCATCTCCAGTAGTTGTATTTAAGGACCAAGATGTTTAACAGTTACCATTCATATCACTCTCATATTCATTCTATATTTTTCAAAAGACAACACTTTATTCATTAAACATGTACAAGTATATCGTAGTGAAATCATCAATGTAAGTAAAAGTTTTGTAATCAAACAATTTCATAATGTTAAGATATTTTTATTTTATTACTTTTCCTTGGTATTAGATGATATTTCGTTTATGTGTGATAGTAAAGATACTGTCATTGTTAGTAATATTGTCGACTGATTTTTCTTCAAATACGATTATTATAACTATTGTTTAAGCTTGCGCTAGACTCTTTACTGAAACAAGTCACGTGAGCTCGATCATAGCAATAGAAAAAACCTCCTCCTTCAGGTTCTCATGTCCGGAGACACAGCTGCTCCGATCGTTGCAACTTGGAACTTGTTACTTCGTTTGCGCGATTCAAGTTGCATAGTAAATGATTAAAGGTAGCTGTGGCACCATATAGTGTCGGTATAAGGAGACCACCAAATCACTCCCCTCCTGAGATTGGAAATCGTAAAGCATCCAAAACTCCAATCAGGCCTGATCGAAATTAATAAATTAATAAAAGAAAAAAATAAGTTGGAATGCGTTTGACTAGTAAAAGCCTATTTATTTTTGCTATTTTGAAGGAATTTAATTTAATGTAGGAAAAACTGAGTTAATGAAAAAACTGCATTAATCATTGCTGTAATCTCAATAGTTCTGATTGACTGAATTTATGGTATTCTTACTGCTACAATGGATTTTGGCCAATAGCGTGTTGGGAAAGAGTGTTAGCTAATCAGAGGTGATTCCTATCGTTACATTGTAGCTGATTTACTGTTATCAAATCCCTGATTACATAGTTACTCTTATCTACTAAGCGCGATGAACAATTCAGGGGAATTCCCGCTTATCGTGTATGTAACTCTTATATTTTAATATAGTTTATTCAATGTATATGCCAGCTATTTCTTGCACTGTATCTAAACTGTATTCTTTCATTTAAATTTTTAGAAGACTGAACGTTCGGGCAGTGCAATACTTAAAGATTTTATTTTTACTCATACAAAATTTATTAAATTAGGATAGAACACTTGATTAGGTATTATATATTTTTATTTTAAATAAACTGTATAAAATAATATTGAAAAAATTTAATGATGTGAAAATCAGGTTTGATAGAGCTTCGATGAAATTATTTTATTAAGAATTATTACATCTTATTAAAATTTGCGTATTGTGTGATATAAATTATATTATTGTATTGGGGTCCCCATTTTTAACTATTATTCCACGTTGGTTACCAAGTTTTCGTAACCAGCTACGAAATAAGATTAATATTTTGTCCGGGTTCGTAACGGAGTAAGATTAAATTTACGTTGTTTCATAGTAACCAGTTACAAAAAGACATTAATCTTATATTCCGTTACGAACCCGGTTAAAGTACTTTTGATTAATAACCAGTTACGAAAAGACGAAGGATAAATCTTATTACGTAAGTAGCTGGTTACGAAACATTGGTTACCAAGGTGGACCTGCCATAAAAAATGTTTTCATTTTATGTTGTGTACACCTGCATAATTTTCACTTCACTTCACTGTACCATAATAATATTTTGATGTGTTAATTAATAATTTAAGAATAATAATTATAAATAATTGTATGTTAAAATAGTCTTGTTAATTAACTAATTAAGTATTTATTTTCTGCCAATTGTTTTTTTATTTAATTTAAGATCTCGAACTTATTTCTAGTCACATTTAAATGTATGTCAGCACGAGTTTTACAATAATTATTCTAATTTGATGAAAACATATTGAAAATATTATTTAAAAATGATTCAACATAAATCCTAAAAATATATTATTTAATTTTTGAATACTATAATAATACTATGTTGTTTTTGTAATAATGATTTCGAACCAAACAAATTGTTTACAACAAGTTGTAATATTTTGTTTTAATAAAATTGTTTTTAAATTTTTGTTGGCAAAATATTATGTTACATAGTGTACAGACGAAATAGTGTAACTTTAAAATATTGTTTTATTGAGTTATTTTGAATATTATGTCAATAAATGGTTTTTATTTTGTATTTTAATCGTTGTTTTATTTATTAGTCAATTTTATTAATACGACGGGAGCCAGCGTTAGCGCGTAACCTTATGCTCGCGACCTCGTCCGCGCGGGCCACACTTTCACCCCCTTAGGGGTTTAATTTTTAAAGATCCTTTCTAAAGCGGATGCCACGTCATAATAGCTATCTGCATGCCAAATTTCAGCCCGATACGTCCAGTAGTTTAAGCTATGCGTTGATAGATCAGTCAGTTAGTCAGTCAGTCATTCACCTTTTCCGTTTATACCTATATTTAGACTAGCGACCCGCCCCGGCTTCACACGGGTAGCTTATTACAATTTTTGTAGGGATCTCTGATTTTTTGATAATAAAATATAGCCTATGCCACTCCGGAATAATGTAAATTTCTGTTGGTGAAAGAATTTTCAAAATCACACACAAAGTCACACTGCACCTACTATAGAAAGGTTGCTAAACCAATACAGTCACGCGTTTGCATCGATGCAGATGCGATGCTGTATCGATAGGTAGGTACTATGCGATTGTATCATAATTGAATCTGTATTGAAAAAATTGCAAACAATTTTCAGACAAAATGTGTTCATCAACAAATAATTAGTTTTTTTTATTTCCAAAGTAAGGTAACTATACCGAGTGGGGTATCCATATTATGAAAGGCCATTACCTGTACATTTTAAAATAGATTTTTATTAGTTTTTGATTCATCGTGCAAGATGTCGAAAAAATACTACTTTAGTACGGAACCCTCGGTGCGCGAGCCTGACTCGCACTTGACTGGTTTTTTCAAATATTCAATAGAAGCGAGATCAATCCGGCGACGCGAGGAGCGGCTCGCTTAGTTGGGACACATCATGCCGGCTATATTAAATTCCTTTCATAACGAGTTGGCGCATTTATATTGCATTCCCGATTGTAGTTACGAGTTCCTAAAAGTTGAGCAGGAGCATAAGCTGTGATAGCCTAGTGGTTGGGACGTCTGCCTTCTAATCAGAAGTCGGGGGTTCCATCCCGGGCACCCACCTCTAAATTTTCGGAGCTATGTGCGTTTTAATTAATTAAATATCACTTGCTTCAACGCTGAAGAAAAACATCGTGAGGAAACCTGCATGCCTGAGAGTTCTCCATAATGTTCTCAAAGGTGTGTGAAGTCTACCAATCCGCTCATGGCCAGCGTAGTAGACTGTGGCCTTCACACTCTGAGAGGAGACCCGTGGGCCGACTTTTATGCTAAGCAACTGCCTAAGCTTGGCGATCGGGGGTGTCCGGCTATTAGGCGTGGTGGTCTGTGGGTTCGGAATGAAAGAAGAACCAGCAAGAAACTCAATCAAGCACTATAATCTAAAATCAGTCTATTATGATGTTAGGTACGTCAAAGGCATCTTCCGCTTCGTAGATCCATTTGAATTCAAAGGTTACCACCAACGCACCAATTCCGCCGGTGACCACCGGCCGCCGGTGACGGTGACGGTTTCTAGCTTCCGACGAATAATAGTAGGGGAGCCAACGAGGCTAAATAGGGATTTACTCGAGCGTCGTGGGGACCTATTGGAATGTGAAGATTAGCTTGCTAGCTTTGCTAAAAAGAAAAAAAAGTTATATGATATAACCCCTTTCACTGGTGGGGAGAGCGCGTACAGGTTTTCAAAAATGGAAAAATATATATTCACAAAGATATACTCGAGCGTTTTAGATATTAATAGTAGATATATAATGCGCCCCACGTGTTTTTTATCGTGTGGCGGTTACCACAATCTTCAATCACAAGCTCCATCTTAGGCTGCATTATCACTTCCCACCAGGTCTAATTGCAGCCAAGCGCGAGTCTATAAATTAAAAAAAAGAAACGAAAAACGAAAATAGACCCAAAAATATTTATTGAGCGCGTCAGATATTGAGAAGGGATTGAATAAGCTCCTATTTAAAAAAACTGACGCTTTGGACGCAACCAAAAGTCTCGGCAGATTTTTGAAAATTTGTGACTCCCATTTCCTTATATCACGCTCAAATTGTCACATCAATGAAATGCACACATTTGTGCATCTAATTAACTTACCTTGTCTCAATTTGACACGCTCGAGTAAATCCCAAAATCCCCTCTTGGGCTCCCCTACCCTCTTCTCCCCTCTTGGGCTCTTGCTTCAAATCTCGTCAATCAAAGGGACACATACTAGGCCATCAGTTGCGGGAAATTGCTCGACATCTAGTGAAATAGACTTTGAATCATTCGTTGCCTGTCGGTTTGTCTGTCAGCCTACAATGCAATGATATTCAGTAATTGACGTATTTCAGATAAATGGACGACAATTAGAGTTCAGACCGATAACGATCTCTCCAAGGCCTGAAATCTGAATTGAGATTTCATTCTATTCTACTATACATACCTACATGGTAAATATTGTACGTCGAATCAATAGGTGTGTGTTTGTTTGTTAGTTTATTACGATACAACGTAGGTGATTTTTGCATGGTTATAGTAAAAGACCTGAAGAGTGACATAGGCTAATTTTTATCCCGGTAAATCAAAGAGTTCCCACGGGATTTTAAAAAACTAAATCCTCGCGAACGCAGTCGCCATCAGCTAGTATTTTATACACGACATAATAATATTATGCCAAAGCCTGTTAATCCTGGTTTTGAAAAGAGCAACCGCCGAGTTTCTTGCTTGTTCTTCTCGGAATGGCCTGAAGAGCACTTCGAACCAGTGATAGATTTTTTAAAAGAATATATTAGCCAAGTTTATCATGTAGACTAATACCTATTCAACTTTCCCCTCCAATTAAGCGTAAAGCTTATGAGTAGGTACGACAATAGAGCAACGGATGGGGTTTGAACCGGCGACCTTTTGGTTTTCAGACCGCTCTTTTAACCGTTGTGCTATCGAGGCTCTAAATATTAGACTAATTTGACGACTCAAAAGCTTGTCTACTTGTACAAGTTTATTTGAATATTTTTTTAAATTCTAATGGCTTCATCCAGATTAATACAGCCGTAAAGTGGCCGCAAATACATGGACACTCAGAAAGTATTACGGTCCCATTGGAAGGATAAGTGCAGTACGTGTGACTCAAAGTAGGATAAGCGCAGGAGGGTGACGTCACGTAAGTAGGTACCGGCTTTTCAATGGATAATCCCTTCAGGTAGCTTAGAAAAGTCTCAATAGCTCCAATACCAGAAAGTGAATATAAACCCAAAAGATCGCAGTCGTATCAAGCCTCAATCACTGGGCTGAAAACTTACCTTTTTTAGGCCTTTCATATCTCTAGAGAAAAAATGGAATCCTTTTAGGATTACTTCGTTGTCTGTCTGTCGTGTCTGTCAATTCGAGGATATCAAACTATGATTCGAGGTCAACGGGATACTTCCCGATGACCTGGAATCATAAAATTTGGCAGGTAGACAAGTTGACTACACAGATTTAAAACCCCTATTTTACCACTTAGGGATTGAATTTACAAAAATCCTCTTTTAGCGGGTGTCTATGTCGTAATAGCTACTGCCAAATTTCCGATCCGTCGAGTAATTTGAGCTGTGCGTTGATATATCAATCAGTCAACAGGTTTTCCTTTTATATATTTAGAAGAAGGTTGTGTGCATCAGATTAATTAAGTATACTTACTACATTTGACTTTACTAATAGAATAAGTATATAATAGCGCTCAACTCCAGAATGTAGCCGTTTGTGTTAAAACGTTCCCCAAATCTCCGCACTAATGTGACCTAATTAGGATCTAGCACAAAAACTACTTGACTAATAACCCTCCAGTGCAGCAGAAGGAACTAAACAGCGCAGTATTTGTTGCAGACGACCAAATCTCCGCACTAATGTGACCTAATTAGGATCTAGCGCAAAAACTACTGGACTAATATCCCTCCAGTGCAGCAGAAGGAACTAGACAGGGCAGTATTTGTTGCAGACGACCAAATCTCCGCACTAATGTGACCTTATTAGGATCTAGCACAAAACTACTTGACTAATATCCCTCCAGTGAAGCAGAAGGAACTAGACAGGGCAGTATTTGGTGCAGACGACCAAATCTCCGCACTAATGTGACCTAATTAGGATCTAGCGCAATAACTACTTGACTAATATCCCTCCAGTGCAGCAGAAGGAACTAGACAGGGCAGTATTTGTTGCAGACGACCAAATCTCCGCACTAATGTGACCTAATTAGGATCTAGCGCAAAAACTACTTGACTAATATCCCTCCAGTGCAGCAGAAGGAACTAGACAGGGCAGTATTTGTTGCAGACGACCAAATCTCCGCACTAATGTGACCTAATTAGGATCTAGCGCAAAAACTACTTGACTAATATCCCTCCAGTGCAGCAGAAGGAACTAGACAGGGCAGTATTTGTTGCAGACGACCAAATCTCCGCACTAATGTGACCTAATTAGGATCTAGCGCAAAAACTACTTGACTAATATCCCTCCAGTGCAGCAGAAGGAACTAGACAGCGCAGTATTTGTTGCAGACGACCAAATCTCCGCACTAATGTGACCTAATTAGGATCTAGCACAAAAACTACTTGACTAATATCCCTCCAGTGCAGCAGAAGGAACTAGACAGGGCAGTATTTGTTGCAGACGACCAAATCTCCGCACTAATGTGACCTAATTAGGATCTAGCGAAAAAACTACTTGACTAATATCCCTCCAGTGCAGCAGAAGGAACTAGACAGGGCAGTATTTGTTGCAGACGACCAAATCTCCGCACTAATGTGACCTAATTAGGATCTAGCGCAAAAACTACTTGACTAATATCCCTCCAGTGCAGCAGAAGGAACTAGACAGGGCAGTATTTGTTGCAGACGACTGGATTTGACCTGCAGCTCGTTTCAGCAATGTGCGGGACTTTTATATAAGTATGTTTTATGTAAGTACTAGCTGATGCCCGTGACTTCGTATGCGTGGAATTAGGTTTTTAAAAATCCCGTGGGAACTCTTTGATTTTCCGGGATAAAAAGGAGCCTATGTCACTCTCCAGGTCTTTATCTATACCCATGCAGAAAATCACGTAACGGATTGACGTGATTTTTGCACCGTTGCGACGTGATTGAAAGACAAACCAACAAACAAACACACTTTTGCATTTATAATAAGGGTACTGATTTATTTGTTTATTTTAGTCCAGACAGATCTTATCACTGGTATTGTTCTGTGCTTATCAATATAATTTATTGTACGATAATGTTAATATCGCGTGCCCAGAAACTGGTTTAGCCTTTTCCCTAGAGCCTAGACTGTCGGGCTTGGATATTCAAATTCAAAGAAACAATAATATTTATTTTTGTGTAAGTATCTGTAACTGAAAAAGTCCGGCTAAGGTAAATCCTAAGATCGGAAAATCTATACTAATATTGTAAATGCGATAACGTGTTTGTCTGTCTGTCCGTCTATCTATATATCTGCTAGCTTTTCACGGTCCATCTGTTTAACCGATTTCAATGAACTATACCATAATATATACGATTCGGATACGGATACGTTCGGGGATAAGGGATGAATGTTTGTTCGAAAGTCCATCATTTTTCAAGTTATTTACATGAAAATTTATATTTGGGTTTTCGGCTACATAAGAAAAAATACGTAGGGTAGGTACCTACCTATTAATAAATTAAAACACTAAATTTATAATTAATATCTATTTAAGTAATCTGTAAAAAATTGTAATCCTATTTGGCCTTATTTTCAGTCTGTTTATTATTATGTAAAATTATATTGTATAAATCGCTGTTGATTGCAAAAAACTAATAAAATAAAATAAAAATAAAATAAAATTTCAGGATTTTTTAAACTCTACCCGCACGCCGATTTTCTAAATTCCACCCGAGCGAAGCCGGGGCGGGTCGGCTAGTATTTCTATAAAGTGTGTCTGTCTAGCCACGTTGTAAGTCTGTGGTTTCCCTCATTTCGAGCTCGTCCAGTTCGCGATTAATTCCAGGAGGTTACGGCCGGTCCGGATTACATTATCAGCGCCAACCCGTTCACGTGGCAATTAGTCTCGTTCCTTGTACTACCCGTGTGGTGACAAACATAATAAACTTGTTTTGCTAGACGTTTCAGTCTATATGTGGAATCATTCATTTATATTTCTATAGTCTATACTATACTATTTATACTAGTCTATATAAGTATTATAAAGAGGTAATCTCGTTAAGTTTGTTTGTAGGGGGTAATCTCTGGAACTACTGACCCGATTTAAAAAAAATCTTTCACCAGTAAAAAAATTAGAGGTCCCTTCAATTGCAATAAAGTGAAAAAAGTTATCTCATCTGTGAGCTTTCGTGGCGTGCGCTGCCACGTGCGATGAGTTGAAGACAATGTTCGGTAGAATTTTTCCTCTTAAACAGCTCTAAAAAAATCAGCGATACCATAGGTATATCTATCTTTTACGGTAGGCTCACAATAACAATGTTTATGGTATTGAAATGTGGTCTAAAACAAAGCTTTACTTTCAAAAGTGTTTTTACCATCATAGTATTAATCCTTACCAAAATAAAATTGTTCATTGTCTCAAGTGTTTAATTTAGACCAAAATTGCTCATATTATCATTTCATTTAGAATAATATCTTAGGAGATATCACGAATTTAAAATAATAGAGAAGGTCGCGGCAGTGTCCGTGAATGCAACGCGATTACGTCGCAGTACGAAGCACGATGATATTGGAGGTAGGTATCAGCTGTAGGTACCTACCAAGTAAAGACTTTTTGAACTCGAGGACCCAAATCCTCAGCCTTGATTCTGTAAGGAATATTGCATTCTTAAATCGTGGTGATACCATGGGGATCTATAAAGAAATGTTTTTACGAAAGGTACTGAGAGGTTCTTGCATCACGGGAACGGGCGTACTACAGATAGGTTACGTTTTGTTCTGGAAAATCAAAAGTTCCCACGGGATCTTTAAAAACCTAAATCCACGCAGGCGAAGCCGCGGAAATCAGCTAGTGTTTTATAAACATAATAGAAGATTCCCAAGCGTGTACAAAAAGTCTCTAATGAGTATGCATTACTGAAACGTCTACGCAGAGCTCGAGAACCTAAAGCTGTATATCTCGTATCAAAGGAGCCTTTTGCTGCAAAGCGCTTTGTCACTCCGTCAGAATGACGCCATTAGTGTGCTGCAGAGAGCACAGACTGAGCTGTGACTAATTGGGCTAATGTAGCTAACCTAATTGAGCAATGGGTTTCTCCTGGAAGCGTCAGGAAATATGGTTTTGTATGGATACCTTTCTCAGAGTACCCTATCTAATGTACGAACGGGAACCTATTAGAAGGCCTCCGTTAACCGTCCGTCCATCCGTCTGTCTGTTAGCAGAATGTGCCTCGTAAACCTTAATAGGTAGAGAGTGGACACTTTCACAAAGTGTGTATTTCTATTGCCACTATAACAACAAATAACAGAAAAAAACAAAATGGCAGCCATGAATATTAAAAAATATTTAAAAAGTAGGTACGTAGTATTAAATATTTCGATGGTACGGAGCCCTTCGTGTGTGAGTCTGACTCACACTTGACCAACTTTTAAATGTTGCAACTAATATTAATATTGGTAACTGTAAATGTTAATTATCCATACTAATCCATACTAATATTATAAATGCGAAAGTGTGTCTGTCTGTCTGTCTGCTAGCTTTTCACGGCCCAACCGTTTAACCGATTTTGATGAAATTTGGTAAAGAGTTAGCTACTTGAAGGACATAGGCTACTTTTTATCCCGGAAAATTAAAGAGTTCCCATGGGATTTTCAAAAAACTATCCACGCGGACGAAGTCGCGGCCATCATCTAGTTTTAAAATAAAATCATGTTTATTTTGAAAGCTGGTACTCAATACAAACTTTTATAGAAATTACTTACAATTTAAATCGCGCGCAAGTTTATCAGCTTTGCAGGTCATCATAAGGGGCAGGTACCTAGGTAGATAGGAGCTTTTTGACCTCATTCCACCCCCTTTTTTCTACAACCGCACCGCGCGCCACCGTAAGGAATTTCACCCTCACCATCTGGGTGTCTGGTGCACTTCGACCGTCCGCTGCGCCAGATCCTTCTTTCCACGCACGTGCAAACTGAGGAACCAACTCCCATCGGCGGTGCTCCCACTAGATTATAACATGGGGTTATTCAAGGGGCGGACCAACAAATTCCTAAAAGGCCGGCAACGCATCGGCGGCTCCTCTGGTGCTGCAAATGTTCATGGGCGGCGGTAATCACTTAACATCAGGTGACCCGCCTGCACGTTTGCTCGCTATATCTATTTAAAAAAAAAAAGATATTTTTTACTCAAAATTATTTTAATCGCCTCAAAGGACGTTAAATGAAACAAGCGCTCGTTAAAAAAATGAGCCTGTCATTGTACTGATTTAATTATAATTGTAGTTTTCGTCCGCGCTCTCATTTATTGCCCATTTTCATTTATTGAGATTTATTGACTCTTACCGATTGAGCAATATGCTGGGTTAACGAATATAAATAACTAGCTGATGCCCGCGACTTCGTCCGCGTGGTTTTACATTTTTCAAAATCCCGCGGGAACTCTTTGATTAAAAATTAAAAGTAGCCTATGTCACTTTCCAGGTCTTTATATAGACAGAGACCTGAAAAGTGACATAGGCTATGAAAAAAATCAAGTCAATCCGTTTCACCGTTGCAACGTGATTGAAGGACAAACCAACAAACTAACAAATCAACAAACAAACACACTTTCACATTTATAATAATGGTAAATACTGAAAATATTTTTATTTTATTCGTTTATTTGCAATCAACAGCGATACATACAATATAATTTTACATAATAACAGACTGAAAATAAGGCCAAATAGGATTACAATTATTTACAGATTACTTAAATAGATATTAATTATAAATTTATAACAGTACGTTTGATAATTTAAACAAGCTATACAATAACATAATAATATGAAAATATAAAAGATAATTAACTAGTAAAAATACCTGGTAGGTGATTCACAACATATGTATGTGTGTGGGTATGAGTGAGTGTATGTGTGTCTGTGTGTGTGTGGGTGTGTGTTTGTGTGTGGGAGAGAGAGAATACGTGAGAGAGTCGCATACTCTCTGTGTGTGTGAGTGCGTGCTTGTGGGTTATGATACTGGTATATATTATTCAAAATTAGGAAAATCAAAGATTTCCCACGAGATTTTTTTAAATCCTAATTCCACGCTGACGAAGTCGCGGACATAAGGAGGTGTCTACCAATACAATACGCGGCCAAAAGTGATGAACATCGATCTTTAGAAGGAGATAGCATATTAATTGTAGAGCACTGTCTCGGTCGTTGAGACCGACAAAACGTCATTTGGGTATGAGTGACAGAGACTACGCTCTACAAACTTGAAATGTCATTCTAAAGGCCGATGTTCATCACTTTGGGCCGCGCACTGTACTTAGGTACCCGCATTTTACGTAAGTAGGTACAATACGCGCTTCTATCCGGATGAAAACGTGCGCCGCGAAGCCTTCGGAAGTGGTTACCGAGAAGGGAGGGGAGGAAATAGGTTCCTCCCTGAGAAGTACTAATTGCGCCTCGCATCCGCAATCACTACCATTGTACGGAGATAAGCGATTAGTGGCTCCGAGTCTTCTTGTCTTTGCTACTTAAACCTATAGGTATTTTTTTTATTTTAAAAAGAATATTAGCCATGTTAAATGACTAATATTCCCCTTTCCCCTCCAACTAAGCGTCAAGCTTGTGCTAGGAGTGGGTACGACAATAGTGCAACGGGTGGGGTTTGAACCGTCGACCTTTCGGTTTTCACTTTTCAGTCCACTCCTTTACAGGTTGAGCTATTGAGGCTCTAATTACAGTAGTTGCTCGTTGGTTTAGTAGTTAGTTTGATCGACTGCAGATGACGAGGTCCTGGGTTCGATTTCCGGGTCGGGCCACAAATATTGTTATTGGATTTTTCCATAGAGATTTTTCTGTCAAAAAATTCTCAATACCTACTAGCCAGGAGTATTAGGTGTAGGAGGAGTACCTGTGTATTCTAAATCAGATTTTTATTTATTTTTATGCATCATAGTTTTTGAATTATCGTGCAAAATGTCGAAAAAATACGACTGTAGTACGGAACCCTCGGTGCACGAGCCTGACTCGCACTTGGCCGGTTTTTTACGTAAGTATTTGTACTACTAGCACTATAATTATGGGCTACTGTCTGAAATACACAACTCTATTTTTTAAACAGACCCTGTAAGCTATTTCTAACTCTAAATTACTAAAAAAACTCTATCATGCAAGTTGAACTTTCGTCGTGATTAAAACTTCGCCCGTCGCGCGTCGCTCGTCGATTATTATATTCGTCGAGCGAACTGTTGGACACTTTGATGCATGCGATCGGGAAATAATTACTTTTAGTTCAGTTTAGTGCACCTGACTCCTGAGCGTTAGGACTAATATTGGAAAATAATAAAGTTAACAACATAAAGTGTATTTACATTATTTAAACGCCCATTACATTATCCAATTTGCAGAGCGCTAGATCTAGTGTTGTAGCGCGATTTAAAAAGAGCTCACTCATTACACTACACTAGCTAGCAAAGCTAGTTAGTTTAACTTCCTTTCAGTGTAATAGTGACCGTCGTCCAAACCTCATCTTTCGAAGAGCGCTTAACGAATATGGCACCATCAAAACACCAGAAAGTTGGCATTGCTTTAGCAATGGTGTCGAGTTTAATGATAATTAGTAAAAAAAGACGCAGAAAATGTTGAATCAAGAAATATTTATTGCTGAGGCAAAAATTGTCAAATATGAACAATTGAACATGTTGGACGTATGGGAGTCATCTGATTTTAGCAGCAGAAGGAATAATAAAATTCAGCTACCTCACACGAGGATAAATCTTTTTTCTAAAAGCGCATACTACATGGCAATAAAAACTTATAACAAGCTACCCGAAGTGATAAAAAACACGCCTAGTATACTACATTTCAAGCGGAAACTACATGATCTTCTTTTAAACAAAATGTATTACAAAATTAATGACTATTTCATGGATAAAAATTTATAATATAATTGATGAATTTGGACTCTTATATGCGCTGACAAACTATGCTTTTGTTCTGCTTCTTTTAAATGACTGGTTTATATTCTGTAATCACTGTATATTTTATTTTGTTTTTAACTACGACATGGAAATCCTTATTTTATTTTATCTGATTGAGTAATGTTTAAATTTATGATTTCGTAAATGTAATGAACTAGAAAAAAAAAATTGATGTAATTGTAATATTCTTTAACCATTTGCACACCAGGATCTGATAGAATGTGTCAGGCAACTCAACTGATGTAACACCTACATGTACCCACATTCCAGCGAATAAACGTTTATTTATTTATTTATTTATTTATTTATTTATTTAGATTTTTTTCAAGATCGGGATCTTCATAGTTTGAAGAACTACTGACATTGATTACATAGCATAGCTAGTGTTTAGCACGCTAGAACGCTTTACACCATGCAATTTAATGCGCTAGCTAGTATACGAAATGTGCCAGCGCGGCAGAGTCCATGCGATCGCACTAGATTGGGTCACCAGCTGTCTAACTGCCTTTACACTTTACAAATTTAGCACGCTAACTCGACTATATTTCGACTATATTTCATGCTATGCTTTAAAATTTAAACAATTATTATTTAAATGATTTATATGGATTGTAATTGAAAAATAGAGTGTGTAAAAATGAGCTGTAAAGCGATTAAAAGCACGAGCGCAGCAAGCGCGCTGTTTTACATTTCAGAAACTCATGAAATATTAAAATGCCGATGAAAATAAAGTAGGTAGTAAACTGTGTACAAATGAAGTACATTTGTGGCAAATATTCGTAAATCACGAAAGGTAAAAAGGAAAAAAGGCTACCTACAAAAATCAATTTTTAATGCTGCGCCATCTTTTCTAGCGCTCTGCAAATTGGATAATGTAATTTGCGCTTTAATACTAGCTTATGGCCGCAACTTCATCCGCTTGAACTACACAAATTTCAAACCCCTATTTTACGCTTTGGGCTTCGAGGTTAAATATTCATAAATCCTTTCTTAGCGGATGTCTACGTCTATCTGGATGCCAAATTTCAGCCCGATCCGTCCAGTTGTTTGAACTGTACGTTGATAGATCAGTCAATCAGTCAGTCAGTCAGTCAGTCACCATTTCCTTTTATATATTTAGAAGACTATAAGGTACAAGATGTACCTATTGTGTCCCTAGATACAGTGTTGTCCCGTCTGCCATTAATTCCCGGCAGTTGGCGCTGTGAAACGAGCCGGCCGGATCAAATTACCGACTCAACCCGTTCCCTTAGCAATTAGCTCGGATATAACACATGCAGGGTATAACATACGACGTATGTCCTACATTTAATAGAGGTTGGAGGTAACAAAACGAATATTAAATATTTTGATAAGATGGGTTTTGTTTTTGATTAAATTTTATTTATTTTATTTATTTCCTAGCTTATGCTCACGACTTCGTCCGCGTAAACTACACAAATTTCAAACCCTTATTTCACTCCTTTAGGGTTGAATTTTCAAAAATCATTTCTTAACGGACGCCTATGTCATAATAGCTATCTGCATGCTAAATTTCAATCCGATCCGTCCAGAAGTTTGAAGAAACCTACAGGGTACTTCCCTTGGCCTATAAATTTGGCAGGTAGGTAGGTCTTATAGCAGACATTCGGGAAAAAATCTGAAAACCGTGGTTTGTGGTTACATCACACAAAAAAAATTAAATTGTGGCCATGAACTAATAATTAGTATTTTCAATTTTCGAAGTAAGATAACTATACCAAGTGGGGTATCATATGAAAGGTCTTCACCTGTGCATTCTAAAACAGATTTTTATTTATTTTTATGCATCATAGTTTTTGAATTATAGTGCAAAATTTCGAAAAAATACGACTGTAGTACGGAGCTCTCGCACTTGGCAGGTTTTTTGTAACAAGTCTGCGTGTATTTATTTCTAAGTAGTCGGTCTGTCTTGTAGGAGACAGTTAGTGATAGTCACAAAAGTGTTGCTAACAAAAGATTAATGTGGCAATGCTGGGAACTATACGTCTTGTTTATCTCCTTTGGTTTAGGGTACATTCACACCAGGGACGTTACGGAAGTGGTTATCATCATCAACCGATAGCCGATAGACGTCCACTACTGGACATAAGTGGTTATATCGGAACCAAATTCCGAAGCGGAGTTTTAAATAAAAACCAGAACCAGAACATAGAAACAGTAGCGCCGATTCTGTTGTCTTTCTCTAAACTAATTTTTTTTTTTTATTCGGATCAACAAACAGTAGCACGCAGTGCTTGGATAAAAAACAGTAGTAATATAACATAGTAATAATATACCTACGTGCTACCCACTACGTCAACCACATAGTTATTATTATTAATTAATATACTTACATGTATAAAAATATATAAATGTAAAATAAAATATAAAGTTACATGTATAAAATATAAATAAAGAATATATTAGTACCATACCATCTATCTAAATTCTAATTATCCTACAGGCTTAGTGTAATATAGCAATATTATTCCTAAGATAATTCATGACCAGCCTCTTGAAAGAGCCCACTCGAGAGGAAATAATGTCAATATTTCCGAAGCATGCATTGTATGACTGTGTCATTCTGTATAGTGGTGATCTCTCACCAGAATTTGTACGGCATATTGAAGTAGCAAAAAGTTTGTGTGTTAGAGTGCTGCGTACATGACTTCTGGCAGGAATTCTATAACAAAGTTTACAAGTCGACATAGAAGTAGAATTTAGAGTATCTGCATCTTTTTCTTTTTAAATATTGCTAGAAAAAGGATGGGACATCGTTTTACAATTTTAAAGGCTCTAAATAAAAGCGTTTTATTTAACTTTGTAGCATGCATTTAGCGCACGCTACAAAGTTAAATAAATAAAAAGTTAAATAAAAGACTCATGACTGGCAGCTAAAGTCACGAGGTTTGACAGCTCTAAATTAAATTTAAAACTGTCAAACTGTGTCTGTGCTTTTCTTATTACATTAGTAAGAAGAGGATGCTAATACCTACTAAAATTTAAGTGTACTCAGAACCAGTATCATTATATAAGTAACTAGCTTATGCTTGCGACTTCGTACGCGTGGACTACATAGATTTCAACCCCTTATTTTACTCTCCTTGGGGCTGAATTTTCAGAAATCCTTTCTTAGCGGATGCCTGCGTCGTAATAGCTATCTGCATGCCACGTTGCAAAGTAGTTTGAGCTGTGCGTTGATAGATCTGTCAGTCACCTTTTCCTTTTATATATTTAGAAAATAGAAAACAATGCCTCAGTAGCCTCAATAGCTCAACCGGTATAGGAGTGGACTGAAAACCGAAAGGTCGACGGTTCAAATACCGCCCGTTGAACTATTGTCGTGCCTACTCCTAGCCTGACGCTTAGTTGGAGAGGAAAGGGGAATATTAGTCATTTAATATGGCTAATATTCTTTAAAAAAAAAAAAAAAATGGTCAATGAAAACTTGAAAGAAAATACCTCTGGATATGAAAACAGTATCCAGTTTATGCAAGCGGACCACAATGTTACCACCTGGAGCGTACTTGTTCCGCACAACTCGCGATAATGATCGTTTTTATTAATGAAAGTATAAACAGTCCATTAACAAACTTTGCGGTTATGCGATAACTTTGCGTTTTTAAGCGCGCTCATTAAATTAAATCTAAACTTTCGTTTTATGCCATTGACATGAAAAAAACAAGGACACGCTCAATTTCTAGAAAATAACAACATAATGACACTATTTTCTTAATATTTCCATTTTTCGATAGAAATTACAGAAAATAAAAATTACTTAATTGTTTTTAGGGTTTTTATGAAAAAGAAAGAAGTCTAAACACCAACTGCCTTTTTGTTTACCTAAGTACAATACTTTTTAGGGTTCCTAGGGTATAAGAAAAGAAAAAAGGAACCCTTATAGGATCACTTCGTTGTCTGTCTGATTGTCTGTCTGTCTTTTTGTCCGTCTGTCGTGTCAAGAAAACCTATAGGGTACTTCCCGTTGACATAGAATCATGAAATTTGGCAGGTAGGTAAGTCTTATAGCACAAGTAATTCTCATAGAAGAATTTTTTCATTGAGAAGTCCATTTTTAGTTTCATATATCAATGTTGTTTCTGGAATATTCAACGAAGTTATATAGAATCCCCAGAAGACATTAACATAAAGAAATAATTCAGACTTAAACCGCGGTGAGTTGAACTTTAATTAAATTTATAAAGTTTAAATTAACACGTAGAATGAATATTCTATCATTAAAGTTTTCAAACATTAGGTCATAATAAGAACTTCTCCTAAAATCCAGTTTGGGATCCTATCCGGGACCTTTTGTCCCGGGATGTCATCGAATACGGATGAGTGCACAAGCGCCCTACGACGTATTTCTTGGCTTTCATATTAGGTAGGTATAATAATAATAATAAGTACTATACTCTGTTCTAAATTTCGTCAAAATCGGTTGAACAGATGGGCCGTGAAAGGCTAGCAGACAGACAGACCGACATACTTTCGCATTTATAATATTAGTCGGGATAGTAGGTACTTGTGCCTAATTTAAATTAACCTGTACCTACTATAGGCACTAATTATATTTAACATTATTCTAATCTAAACAACAAAGCCAAAGCATAGATAATAGAACTAGGCTAACCACCTAAAAAGTTAGTCTGAACTTAGATAATATCGTTAATGCGAAACTATGCATCTAACAATTAAACCTTTGTCGAGAACTCATCCTTCCCTGTTCGTCGGTCGAAGCCACAGAAATCTTTATTTGTATAGAACTTGATAAGGTTTCCACAAATTCCGTGTTTGTTTGTTGGTTTGTAGGTTTGTTGGTTTGTCCTTCAATCACGCCACAACGGTGCAACGGATTGACGTGATTTTTTGCATGGGGTATAGTTAAAGACCTGGAGAGTGACATAGGCTACTTTTTATCCCGGAAAATCAGAGAGATTCCACGGCATTTTAAAAAACCGAATTCCACGCGGACAAAGTCGCGGGCATCAGCTAGTCAGTACCCTTATTATAAATGCGAAAGTGTGTTTGTTTGTTGGTTTGTCCTTCAATCACGTCGCAACGGTTAAACGGATCAACGTGATTTTTTGCATGGGTATAGATAAAGACCTGGAGAGTGACATAGGCTACTTTTTATCCCAGAAAATCAAAGAGATTCCCACGGCATTTTAAAAAACCGAATTCCACGCGGACAAAGTCGCGGGCATCAGCTAGTCAGTACCCTTATTATAAATGCGAAAGTGTGTTTGTTTGTTGGTTTGTTGGTTTGTCCTTCAATCACGTCGCAACGGTTAAACGGATCAACGTGATTTTTTGCATGGGTATAGATAAAGACCTGTACCCGTAGTACAAGATTTTACGTCTCACTAAACCAAACCAAATTCGAGAGTCGAAATACTTCCGCGTTACAGTAAAATGGACCTAAACAGCCTTGAATTGAAGTCAAATATTCAATGCCACTAATTTTAATTTCGCAATGTTTCCGCTTGGAGCGCTGGCTGTAGAAGTGTCGACAAACTTGAGCTTTAAAATAAGGTATTTAAGATCCAGTTTACTGTAACGCGGAAGTATTTCGACTCTCGAATTTGGTTTGGTTTGGTGAGACGTAAAATCTTGTACTACGGGTACTGGAGAGTGACATAGGCTACTTTTTGTCCCGAAAAACCAAAGAGTTCCCACTGGATTTTTGAAAACCTAATTCCACGCGGACGAAGTCGCGGGCGTCAGCTAGTAGATTATAGATAGTATTTCTATAACCTTATCACAATTCTGTGGTCGTAACACAGTTTTGTTCGTCGTGTCGTCGTGTACCTACACGTGTGCACGCGATGCAGTAATTATTACTGGTAATTAGTTTCATCTCGGTTGCTTTAGGGTTATATTGCTTGTTGAGTAGGTAATATCGAGCAGTAATAGTTTGTGGAAAGTTCTTTATAAGTAATGATTAGAACAAAGTCGGGTTATTTTGCTAGGCGTTCGACGTACCTTAGTACAGTTCTCGAAATTCACGAAGGCGAGTGCACTTTACTTGTGGTTACGCCGCTGGATACACGGGCATTGCGTAATGGGCAGATTACACCTACTGAGTACAGTGGCGAGTCAGTGTCCTCGGCCGATTTTTTTTTTGTTGTTTCGGATTGACTATGCTGCGTTGGCCCTACTGGCCGCTACAGCGTCACCGGGGGGGTTGGCGAGCGCGAAGCTCCGCCTGGGGGTGAGCCCTAGGGCTCGAAGAAGTAATTCGAGAGGTCGGGGGGCAACGTCCTCCTAAGGGCGCCTCCTGTGAGGCTCGGACCACGGCTTAGGATGACGTTGGGATGGGTGGATTTGTTGGACTACTGGTTAGTCCGTACGCCCCCGAGGCCGTGGCGTGAGTCCACGTCCGGGTGACGTTAGAAATCGGGGACCTCGTCTTCGCCGGCGAAGACGCTGTGATAAGGTTGGATTGTGTAGCCCTACGAGATAGGGAGCATTGTCGAACATGATTTGATCGTCGGGATCGTTAAGGACGTGCTTAGGGCGCCTTTTGTCAGGGGGGTCGTTTCGGTCGGGGGTGTATGTCGCTGCCTCAACTATTAGGGGGCCTCGGCCGAGTACTCGGTTGATATAAACACTTTAACAAGTGCAATTTCGCCGCACTGTCTCGGCCGAGTGACATTTTACTGTCTCGCTTCACTACTCGGTAGGTGTAGTAATCTGCCCATTAGTGTGCGTGCATGTCGGACCAATCAGTCGCGAGCGGTGGTCGCGAGCAAGCGCTCACAAACGCACACATTTGTGTAAAGAGCTCGCAAAGTGTGCAACATTGTGATGTAATGATCGCTATACATTTGCCGGAGAGCTTGTGGAATGTTAAGTGGGGTTTAGACACGCCGGGGCTCGACGCAATCAACGCTTGCATCTTATGTCGGAGCACGCCTTCAACAGCTTTCTAAGGATGTGGACACACCGATACAAGTTGCTTGTATTATTTTAAAGAAGCTTTTAAAAATAATGAGTACATTTTAAACTCGGATCACATTCGGCGCCAGTTTAATAATTTGGGCTCATACAAAATATTGAATTTAGACGTAATTGTTTCCGATTTTTTTATCATGGTATAAAGCCTGAACTTTTAAAATCCTAAGTCTAGCTTTTGTAAAAATGATATTGTGCGCAGAGCGTAAAATGAAAACCTGAATAAAACATGTCAGCAGTCAGCACGAAAGCTGTTAGAAACCGGAAAAATGTTTCGAGGACCAGCAGATCTAAGTTCTAAAGTTTCAGATTTCTTATTTGAACGAACTTAATTCTAATTTGAGCTCTCTCGCAAAGTGTACAACATTGTGATGAGCGTTGTACATTTCCGGAGAGTTTGTAGAATGTTAAGTGGGGTTTAGACGCGCCGGGGCTCGACTCAATCAAGACTTGCATCTTATGTCGGAGCACGCCTTCAACAGCTTTCTAAGGATGTGGACACACCGATACAAGTTGCTTGTATTATTTTAAGGAAGCTTTTAAAATAATGAGTACATTTTAAACTCGTCGGCGACAGTTTAATAATTTGGGCTCATACAAAATATTGAATTTAGACGTCATTGTTTCAGATTTTTTTAAATGATATTTATTTAAAAGCCCGAACTATTAAAAGCCTAACTCTAGCGTTCGTTAAAATAAATAGTGTGCAAAAGGTATTTAAAATGAAGGCTTGAATAAAAATGTCAGCACGAAAGCTTTTAGAAACCCGAAAAATGTTTCGAGGACCAGCCAGGTGATTCGCTACTCAGTGTGATAGCTAACACAGAATGATAGCCACCGAGGTTGGGTGGTTCTACATTGCTGCTTCACTGGGTGGTAGTAAAATATTTTTTCGTAGAAAACCTTCAACGGATTAAAAAATGAGCTCTGTGGCTATCGTTCAGTGTTAGACAACAGTTAGAGAATCACCCCACAGATCTAAGTGCTAAAGTTTGAGATTTCTAATTTGAACCAATCTAATTCTAATTTGAGCTCTCTCGCTAAGTGTACAACATTATGATGAGCGCTGTACATTATTTTACATCCGGGGTTTAGACGCGCCGGGGCTCGACGCAATCAACGCTTGCATCTTATGTCGGAGCACGCCTTCAACAGCTTTCTAAGGATGTGAACACACCATTATAAGTAGTTTGTATTATTTTGAGTTTGCTTATATAAATAAAATTAGCTTATGCTCGCGACTTCGTCCGCGTGGACTGAACTGAAGCGAAAATTTGTGTCTCATACAAATAAGAAATGCAAAAGTGCGTGTTGTTTGTTGGTTTGTTCTTCAATCACGTCGCAACGGAACAACGGATCGATGTAATTTTTTTCCATGGTTTTTTTCCATGGTAGATGGGGGATGGAAGTTTGTATGAAAGTCTATCTAAAATGGGTCGTTAAGTCTGTTATTTTTAAAGTTACATCGATAAAAAATGGTATTTAGGCTTTCGGTTAAAAATAAAAAAATAAGTACTTCACGATTTTTGAAAATTCTACTGCCAAGAGGGTTAAACAAGGGATGAAAGTTTCTATGAAAGTCCGTCATTTTTCAATTTATTTCCATGAAAATTGGTATTTGGGTTTTCGGTTACAAAATAAAAAAATACGTAGGTATACTATTTCAGGAGTTTTGAAAATTCTACCCCCACGCAGATTTCCTAAATTCCACCCGAGCGAAGCCGGGGCGGGTCAGCTAGTTATGCAATAAAAAAGACGAAGTCACGGGCATCAGCTAGCTCTTCAATAAACCCAGAATTAATTTAGTTCAATGTAAGCTTGACTGGAAGACAGGTACCTTGTTATTACGAATTCCGTTCAGGTTAAATCCAGGATTGGATTAACCAAATTGTTTTCACGGACGATTTGCATGAGAATCGACTGTTCAGTTACCTTCTATAAGTACTAACGAAATTATTTTGATGAATTACTAATGAATATTAATCGCGATTTCGTTTTCAAATCAGAATTTTGTAGTGAGGTAAGAAGTTAGTCCCGTAACTGAAATTATCTTCTATTATTGTTTTTTATTTATCGTGCTAAATGACAAAAAAATACAGTTTATTTAAAAATAGTGATTTTTGCCATTTTACTTATCTCTGTAGTACGGAACCCTCGTCGGTGCGCGAGGCTGACTCGCACTTGGCCGATTTTATATCTTTTGCCCTACTCCTCAGCGAGAACGGATTTATACACTAACGTAATATAAATATAACATAATATTATATTTTATGACATAACACTGGTTATTTAATTTGTGTTTTTTTTAAAGAATATTAGCCATGTTAAATGACTAATATTCCCCTTTCCTCTCCAACTAGCGTCAAGCGTGTCCAAGGAGTAGGTACGACAATAGTGCAACGGGCGGGGTTTGTGGTTTGAACCGTCGACCTTTCGGTTTTCAGTCCACTCCTTTACCCGTTGAGCTATTAAGGGTCTATTTATTCAACTAGCGATCGAATTTGGTAACTCTTGCATATCAGATAAATATTCATGGCCAAAAAATCTGAAAAGCTCTCTATGAAATAGATTTTTTAATTGAAACAATTGCTCCCGACAGAAAGTATGTTATTTTTCCATTACGTGTCTAAAATATTCAAACTGTATTTTCTATTCCGGAAAATTTCCATTTTGCATGGAAAACTAACATGTCGCTTTATCGTGCATACATCAAAGAGGTATGGCAATTTATCAGATAGTTACTTATTTGGTTTTCGTAACCCTAGTCCAAAAAGTTGCAAAAAAGTTTACAAAGATTTCAATTTATTTATGTATTGAAGCTGTGATAAGGATAACCTAGTGGCTAGGACGTCCGCCTTCTAATCGGAGGTCGGGGGTTCGATCCCGGGCACGCACCTCTAATTTTTCGGATTTAATTACATAATTATTTATCACTTGCTTTAACGGTGAAGGAAAACATCGTGAGGAAACCTGCATGCCTGAGAGCTCTCCATTATGTTCTCAAAGGTGTGTGAAGTCTACCAATCCGCACATGGCCAGCGTGGTAGACTATGGCCAAAACCCTTCTCACTTTGAGAGGAGACCCATGCTCTGTAGTGAGCCGGAGATGGGTTGATCATGATGATGATGATGATGATGACCAGACGTGTGGCGTGTACAACATTCATAAAACTCAGAATACAGAAGCAGGCCTTTACATACACGTATCGTAACAATCGCATGTCGTTACTTTCATGAATACATTATATTGTACCTTTATACTAAAACTAAAAAAACGTCATAAAACGGTAAAAGAAAAATTATTGTGCACAAGTTATAATATACTAGCGACCAACCCGGCTTCGCATGGGTGCAATGTAGATACTAATGTGGTGTCATTGAGGTGTCATTGCCTCGGAAACTCTCAAATGAGAGGATTTTTTTCCGACCTAATTCACATTATTTCAATTTCTCTAGGGATCCTATAAGGGTTTATTTTTTTCTTTTGAGGTACGGAACCTTAAAAATGAAAATAATTTAACGTTACAAACCTTTTTGAACCGTTATAAAATGTATCATTACACGGGCGTGCGTGAGAAGGCTTTGGTAGCGGTTCCAATTTGGCGAGTCCATAAATTTTGAGGGGCTGTAAAATTCCCGCGCACCCGCTTTGTGCGCCGCCGGTGTACTACCCCTAGTCTCTGTACTACACAACGTACTAGCGTCACGTGACCGCAATCGGGATAGAGACATCCATAGAGACGACTCCTTTTAATCTTCTTCTTTATCGTATCACTCTTGACAGAGCGGTCATGGTCATCACGAAGCAACGTCTTTGAGGGCAGATGTTATACGCCTCGCGAGCATTCGCCATTTCTCCCTGCTGGCCGACAGCCTGGTACACTCGTGCAAAGGACCGCCCACAGCAGACTTAATTTGGTCGGTCCATCGCATGGGTGACCCTTCTCGTCCTCTGGTGCCCTCCACCTTGCCCTGCACGACAAGACGCTCGATGGAGTCACTCTCACGCCGGGAGACGTGTCCGAAGAATTTTAATATGCGACTCTGTACTATCGACGAAAGTCGTTTCTTAATGCCGAGTTCTTGGAGTATAGAGATGTTGGTACGAAATTCGGTAAATGAGACTCCTAGTATTCGCCTCCAGCACCACATCTCCAGAGCATCAATCTTCTTCTTCTTCTCGACCAGTCGCAAAGTCCACGTCTCCGCAGCGTATAAAAATATGGGGAAAACAAGTGTTTGAACGAGCCGGATCTTCGTAGCTTTTGTAATGTTCCTGTTTTTCCATATTTTCTATATTTTCTTCTCCTTTTAATAAGGACTAATAAAAGATAAGATAAGATGCTTAAGGCATACTTCATCTAAGATTTCAACACGCATTCATTGTAAGAGGCACTTCCTGGATCTAGGTGCCTCTTTGGATGCCTAGTCTAGGTCTAGGAAGTGTTTCATGTAACTATATTTTATATGTACAAATATGCACTAATTAACAGCTTTTATTTTTATAACAGTTTTTTACCTAGATTTTATTAAATTTGTATAACGCGAACTCGCCATCCTCACATAAACTTTAACAGTTTCTAGAGGATGGCGAACTGTTTATTTTAAAATGTATTATTGAAATTTACGTGATAAATAAAAAAAAAAAAAAAAAACATCTTTTTTATCTCCAATTTTAAATTGGGTACCTTCAAGTCGAGAGAGAATAGCCATCTGCTAGGCAAGCGCGCTCCATCGTAGGCTGCATCACCAGCCTTACCTGCAGGCCTGATTGTAGGCTAGCGCATTAAAAAAACTTTAATTTTCAACTAAGAAATTAATAAAACTTTAGATACTTACCCACTTAATAGGGTCTTGGACTGAAAATAAACAAATTTTTTGTATTGTAGTTTATGGAAAAATCAAGATTTTCATTTTTTTAACATGAACGTTACGCTGTACGGAAGGTGAATAATGACGTCACGATACGTAAACGACAATTTTTTTCAAATTTTAACATAAAAATAGAGTGACATCATTAATGACGTAAACATACTTATGTGATATATTTTCTAATATTATCATTTATTAATTTATTTTTATAATTTATATTTATTAATTTATGTTTATAATTTATTTTTATTGTATTTTTGTTTTAAATTTATATTGTATTGGGTTTTTACCTTTGAATAAAGAATTATTATTATTATTATAATCGCTTTGCGTACAGCGCGGCGTGACGTTTAATTAATTGTTTTAAAAATGAATAAAATAATGATTTTTTTTAATTATATTTTTCAATAATGAATTCTCATAAACTACCGCAAAAAAAATCACGTCATTTTATTACTACAGTTCAAAACCCTATTGTACAAAAGTTCATCTCCACCATTTTTCGTGTCCTATTCTTTGAGGTAGTATAGGGTATTTAAGTAGGCTTAAATAATGAGTTAGCGTGTCTAGACCTACTATAGCATCCCGCCTGCCTAGTACGAGTGAATTTAAATTTAATCCGCGCAAAATTACCATGCCACTCCATTTATAACCTAATTCCAAGGGCAGAAGGTGAAAGTTAGGACAGCAGTGTAAGATTAGTTTCAGGTAGCGGTTATTGAAGCTCATAAATCTGACTGAAAGTGGTCGCAAGAATTGCATTATTGTTTTTAAAGCATTATTTTGAAATTTATTGCAAAAAATAACACCGCCGTAAGGTAGCCGGCTTATGAGTGTTTTATAGGATACTATATTATAGGCCTTGCTCAAGTGGAATTTTTGAAAATCGGTGAGGAGATTTGAGAACCAGAATAACTGATATAGCTCAACGGGTTGCAAAGCTGAAGTGGCAATGGGCAGGCCACGTAGGTAGTTCGAAAAACAGATAGACGTTAGGATCCCAAGATGCCATCCCATCTATAGACTATACCATCTGTACCATACCAAGTGGGGTATCATTTATTAAAGGGCTTTGCCTGTACATTAAAAAAATGTATTATTATTTTTATGCATAATAGTTTTTGAGGAAAAATATGACTTGTAGTACGGAAACCTCGGTGCGCGAGTCTGACTCGAACTTGGCTGTTTTTAGGGTTCCGTACCTCAAAAGGAAAAACGGAACCCTTATAGGATCAGTTTGTTGTCTGTCTGTCTGTTTGTCTGTATGTCTGTCTGTCTGTCCGTCTGTCTGTCAAGAAACCTACAGGGTACTTCCCATTGACCTAGAATCATGAAATTTGGCAGGTAGGTGGGTCTTATAGCTGACTTTAGGGGAAAAATCTGAAAACCGTGAATTTAGGGTTAGATCACACAAAAAAAATTAAACTGTTGTCATGAACTAATAATTAGTATTTTCAATATTCGAAGTAAGATAAGTCAAGTGGGGTATTATATGAAAGGGCTTTACTTGTGCATTCTAAAACAAATTTTTATTTATTTTTATGCATCATAGTTTTTGAATTATCGTGCAAAATGTCGAAAAAATATGACTGTAGTACGGAACCCTCAGTGTGCGAGCCTGACTCGAACTTGGCTGTTTTTTTATTTGGTCTGTATAATTTTGTATAGCTGTACAAATTTGAGGCTCTTCAATCTTGAAAGAATCTCATCAAGAAAAGTGCTTTCTTATGAGTCGACGCAGTAGAGCGTGTGATGTAAAGAATGTTGTGAATTTTACTGAATACGGGTCTAGGATTATTAAATACTAACAACCCAGCCCGGATTCGCACGGGTAGCTTATTAAAATTTTCATAGGGATTTCTAATTTTTAAGGTTCCGTACCTCAAAAGGAAAAACGGAACCCTTATAGGATCACTTGGTTGTTTGCCGTCTGTCTGTCAAGAAACCTATAGTGTACTTCCCGTTGACATAGAATCATGAAATTTAGCAGGAAGGTAGGTCTTATAGCAGACATGAGGGGAAAAATCTAAAACGGTACATTTGTGGTTACATTACAAGCAAAATATTAAAATGTGTTCGTAAACAAATATTGTTATTTGCAACTTTCAAAGTAAGGTTACCTACTATACCAAATGGCGTATCATATCAAAAGGCTTTACTTGTACATTCTAAAACAGATTTTTATTTATTTTTAGACATACCTAATAGTTTTTGGTTTATCGTGCGAAATATCGATAAAATACGATTGTAGTACGGAACCCTCAGTGCACGAGTCTGACTCGCACTTGGCTGGTTTTTGATAATACAATTATAGCCTTTGTCACTCAGGAATAATGTAGCTTTCTACTGGTAAAAGAATTTTCAAAATCGGTTCCGTATGTAAAGTAATGTTGCAGCTAAGCATAAATTTATATACATAATAAACTAGTACATAAATTAAAAAAAAAATAGGAGTCACCTTAGAAATAATCCCTCCAACTCCTTTCTCAAAGTGACTCTTGTAAAAGAAAATCTGAACAGGCAATATTGGAATACTTGAGTTTTGCAACGAGTCAAAAGATGAAAAGGAGGATTGTCTAATTTCATTATATTTTATTTTATCATTTTTTTTTTTTTTTTTTTTTTTTTTTTTTCGTACCTAGGAACCTATCTATAGTACGCGTCAGGTTGAAATGGCAATCGGGAAGGGAACGCTTGCACAGCCCCCGTGCTGATCCGGTGCAGGCGAGCGCGGGTGACGTGCGGGAGTGTGGGGCGTCCCCCCGCCTCATACCCCGATTGCCATTTTACTGTCTTACCGCTGGGTGTTGTCAAGGCTTGCAGTCTGCACTCGTACCTATACCACACTAGTAAATAAATAATAAATAATAATAAATTTATTCATAAGAATGCAGGTGACATAACATGGTTATAAAATTAGTTGGCGAGCCTTATGCATTCTACCTTAGAATATTGGTGTATGAATATTTAAATATTACATTACAGTTAAAGGAGACTGCCCACCACTGGTATCGCTATAGATATAGGTGTACACCGAAATGGTGAAATTAGTAATTCCTGTTTTTAATTTTAAAAAACATTTAAAATGTTACGAAATAAAAAAACAGCCGTATAATTAGAAACTGACCGAAATAAAAGTAGTTGTTTTGTTCATTTTCCTGACATTAGCAAAACATGTAGTGACGCGAATCAAGGAATCGATAAGCTTAGGTCGATTATGATGACGTCTTGCTTCGACTTCCGATTATTACTTTCATGCATCAATTCTTATTACAATCGCAATAATTGTTGTGATTGGCTGAATTTTTGGTATTCTTGTTGCAACAATGCAAATGCATTATAGGCAACAGTAAGCACGCCTCTACCAATCAGAAGTGATTGAGATCGTTACATTGTAGCGGACATTAATTAACAAAATCGAAACAAAATCGAGCCCCTGTCGTTATTACAATAGCAATAGAATTATTACAATAGTTCTGATTGGTTGAATTTATGGTATAGTCCGCGACAGGTTGAGATGGCAATCGGGGTATGAGGTGAGGGGACGCCCCACACACCCACCCGCATTCGCACGCACCGATTAAGCACGGGGGGTGTTAGTGCGTTCCCTTCCCGATTGTCATTTCAACCTGTCGCGTAGGTACTATATTCATATTGCAATGCATTGTAGCAAATAGTGAGCGTCAACAAATAGGTGATTGCGATCGCGACATTGTAGCTGTAATTTCACCGTAATCGAGAGGTTGTCGAATGTCAAATCTAAATGGTGAATCTTCAAAAAAAGATCGATTTTTAGATCGATTCGAATCGAAATCTGAGGAACGGATTTAAAAAAATCGAGGTCTGGAATATTTATTTCGCAAAAATAAATCTTCGATTTTTTTTCGATACCTATATTTTAATTAAAAATCAAATTAGTTAGTACCAGATATGAAAAAATACCTAATAGGTTATACATATTATATTGATATTCTTCCCAACACTTCTCGGTTTCAGTGTATCTGAATTTGATCAACTATAGTCGAATTTTAATTTTTGGACGTTTTTATGAAAAATAAATAGTGCAGGGGGCAAAAAGATATCAATGGTATGAATGACCAACTAACTTGGTACAGTAGCTACGGGTAACTTTAAAACGTGTCAAACATTGTGAGTCAATAGTTCAATGGAATTAAAGGTAGAACATGCTGTAAATTGGTTAATAACATCAAATAATTACTCAATAAAAAACATATTTATGTACATAAACCATATTAGAATATGGTTTATGTACATAAATATGTTTTTTATTAAACCCTTTTTTAAAATAATATTATACCAATGTTACCCATATATATGTACTTATTTTATTTTAGTAGTTATTTACAAGTTTTATATTGCTTCTTTTTTACTCTGTTTGCGTAAACTCAATCTAAAATAAAGAAGCAAAAATCGGAACGTAGATCGATTTTCTTGTCACAAAAATAGATTCTTTGAAAATCGATATCGGATCGATATGACATCCCTAATGTCAAATAAATTGTTTGTTTTTAATTCGTTCTCTGTGGTTGTTCAGCTAAAGTACAGAACACTATTACTGCTGTTTAATTTTTTGTTTAATCACTATTTAATAATTAGACAAAGTGATCTAGGAATCTACAGACGCCTAGTTAGTTGTAGACATAGATAATACACATATTATGTTATGGAAAATCCATCATGTCGGTGTGGTAATTTGTTCCTTCCGGTACTCTCCACTGCGACTTGGATCTTGGAGTTCAGCTGCACCAGTAGGTAAGTAATAAATAAATAACTATTTGGTTTATAAGAGTGTTAGGGCAGAGTGAACTAAAGTGAGGAAACTATCGGCTTGATTCTGAATCGACGATATGTCAAATAATAGTTTAAGGTGAGCTATATGCGTGATGTCGAAGCCTCGACGTTTTATTAGAAGTAACCTAACTGTCGTGAAATGTGGTTAGAACACCTTTTGAGAACATTACGGATAACTCTCAAGCGTACAGGTTTCCTCACGATGTTTTCCTTCACATTTAATTGCTTAAAACGCACATAACTAACAGTTGAGTTGTGTCTTCGTTTGTGTTGATAGTGTGAGTCGTTGTATCTTATTATTATTCACTTAATTAACTGATTAAAAACAATTAACTGATCAAAGAAGAATTGCAAATGCTTTTGAAATTATCTAATATTGTAAATATATGATTTGATGACAGATTTCACATGAACATGTCATTTGCTTGGAGTGTTTTGGTTCATCACAAAAAGCTCTCCGAGCCGGGCTAGCACCTGCTGCTTTATTTGGACACAGAGTGCGAGTTATGCATGTGGCATATATCTACGTCCTCGCACAGCCTTCAGACTCTGAGGAAAGAAATATTATTCTGCGTTGGATTTCTGCACACTTGGTATGTATAATAATGAAAAGTACTACTTACCCATTAGACATCTGTATAGGCATACAGATGAAGTGGCATATGCAGATATGTTACCTGCTTAAATACCTGCATTTTACCAGTCATAGTACCTATACTATGTACATTAAATCTGTACTGTATGAACTATTATCTGTACATGTTGCAATGTTTAACATATAGTTATGTATTCTGTATGTGTTATTTCGATTTGTAACTAGTAATTACTTAATCATCATCATGATCAACCCATCACCGGCTCGCTACAGAGCATGGGTCTCCTTTCAGAGTGAGAAGGGCCATAGTCTCCCATGCTGGCCAAGTGGATTGATTGGCATACTTCACACATCTTTCAGGACAGTATAGTGAATGCATGCAGGTTTCCTCACGATGTTTTCCTTCACCTTTAAAGAAAGTGATATTTAATTGCTTAAAACACACATAACTTACACAAGTTAGAGGTGTGTATACCTATCTTATCATCATTCAATTCACATAATTAACTGATTAAAAGCAATGTTTAACATATAGTTATGTATTCTGTATAGGTGACGTCTCGCTGTGGCATGACGCCGCGTGCATCGCTGCGGGCTTAGGTGTTCCACGTGAGCGCGAGGCCTTCTACACGTCACGGCTAGACGCGGTGCCTATATGTGTGCTACCAATGCCAGAGCGCAGCTAGCGGATACCCATAGTATGCGACAGGTCAAGATGGCAATCGGGGTATGAGGCTGGGGACGCTCCGCACAGCCGCACGTCACCCCGATTGTCATCTTGACCTGTCGCGTTCTAAAGAATGCTGCCGCATCGTTGCCGACGTAGGACGAAAGCGTCAAGCTTGTGCTACCTGAGTAGGTACGACAGTAGTGCGACAGGTGGGGTTTGAACCGGCGACCCTTCGGGTTTCAGTCCACACCTTTAACTGTTGAGCTATTGAGGCTTCTATAATATAGATTTCTTTAGAAATATATTTAATAAAGCGAAATATTTCAGTAAAACGTAAGTTAGCAGCGAATTAACAGTTTCGAAAATTCTAATTTTGGAGGTCGTTCTTCACCATATTTCTGCGGAATCCGGTGGTTTATAATTTTTTTTAATGTGTAATTAAATGTAATAAAACTATCCTAAAAATTAAGCTCTATTTTATTACTGGACAACTTATTTGGTAGCGATACTGAGTCCCATAGTCACTTGGGCAATGTCCTTTTAGAAACATGTAAGTACATATAAATTACAAAATCTTTAAAATTATATAATATTCAGAAAGTAAATTAATTAAGTCATACAAACACAAGAGAAAAAAAAATAGAAATAAAAACAGTCATTTAAATTTTACATGTCATACAGTGGGGATACCTAACTATTGCACTACAAGACCATAATTTATTTCAGTCATCTAATCTAAGTCATCAGATTTACATTATTTAGATATTATTTTAGACAAATTATTTGAGCTCATCAATTATCATAGTAGATATCTATACTATACGTTCTAACTGCTAAACGCATTTTAGCAGCAGGTAGGTACCTAAAACATATTAAATGAAAACAAATACGTACATTTTCCTTGTAGGTAGGTAATTATCTTCCTTAAATCCCGTAAGGAATCTCCGTGAACTAATTACTTAGAACTTAATCTTCTTTTGATTTCATGTAGTGGGTGGTCTTCCAACGCTGCGAGGTCCACATTCTAGCACCTTGGATTCCAAACGTGAACGGAGTTTTCGAACTATGTGCCCTACCCATTCACACCCGTTTAGCTATGTCGGTTCTCCTACGGATCACATTTCTGATTCGATCACGTAGAGAAACTGCAAGCATAGCTTTCTTCATCACCCGCTGAATGACTCTGAGCTTTCTCACGAGGTACACACAGCTAGCGACCAATGTCTCGGATACAAACAAAACGGGATTGTATTATGAAGATAGCGTAAAGAAAAGAGTTTTCCTTGTAGGTACATACTATCTTCCTTAAATCTTATAAGGAATCTCCGTGAACCACTAATTAGAAAGAATCTCGTTAATGTGTTCAGAGAAACCTTCGCGGTAGTTAGTGGCATTAGTGAATTAAGTACCACTCTACCTTTCTAATTAACACTATTCTTATCTATTATTTAAGGAAATAAAACTGGACAAGTTCGAGTTGTACTCGCGTGGAGAGGGTTCTGTACGAAGAGTAGTTTTTTTTATAAAAAGAATATTATTAGCCATGTTAAATGACTAATATTCCCCTTTCCTCTCCAACTAAGCGTCAGGCTTGTGCTAGGAGTAGGTACGACAATAGTGCAACGGGCGGGGTTTGAACCGTCGACCTTTCGGTTTTCAGTCTACTCCTTTACCCGTTTAGCTATTGAGGCTCTCAATAGCTCAACCGGTTACGTACAACAAGACGTACATATAAGTTATGTACCTACTTATATGTAAGATTAGCTTATGCTCGCGACTTCGTCCGCGTGGACTACACAAATTTCAAACCCCTATTTCACCCTCTTAGTGGTTTGTAGCCTGCTCGTTTGCTCGCTATTTTTATTGAAAAAAATGATAGTTGCATCATTATTATGTTTCTTTACAATGAAACCGTTAACTTTAAAAAAAAAACTTAATTATTTTATTTTTTCCTTTAGAATGTAGCAGTCTCCAGGCTCCACTCTAATATCAGTTAGAAACTCTCTAAACATAAAATCACAAAACTAAAAAAACCTATTCATATTATCCGAGGACTTAGGTACTCGTTTTAGAAATATCCATTTCGAAGTTTTCATTTTCACCGGCACGGAAGCCATCTTCGCAGACTCGGGAAATCTGAATTCTGATTGATTCTGAATGCAATTTGCCTCTACATTTCAACTATACGAGTTACCTTATACTTACATCTAGCAATACTACCTAATAGTTATCTTACATCACCGATCTGTCTATATCTAATTTATTCTTTATTTATTTGCATTCATGTCTTATATCATAACATATATAATATTACAGTGTGGCTGATTCCGTTGTATACAATCTCTAAACTAAACTAAAATGACACGTCTAAATCTATTGCTATCCCTTTCATAATGGTGCTTGCGGAAAAGGATAGCACTAGATTTAGACCTGTTAATTTAGTTTAGTTTAGACATCGTGTACAAGAGAATCGGCCCCAAATATTACAACATGAAGCCCCGTCAGGGCATTGCAAAATATAACATTTGTACATTATATATAAATCATAATATTACGTCATTCTAAACTTCGATATATAGGTTACTTTATTTTAAGTTACAATTTAAATTATAAAAGACCATACACTTACTGACCATAAACAACTAGCTAGTGGCGCCCCCAGAGCAACTTTTTATACTCCTGGTCAGGCTATAAATGCGTAGAGTCCGACAAGGCTATCTCGGCGCGTGGCGAAAATCGGAACTAACGATACCGTCAATAGTGTCCTCTTTGTTCTTGTTTGAATATTTTAAGCCTTTGTTCTCCAACAGCGCCCCCCTGTCAATAGCATTCAAGTGCCAAGAGAGCCTTGTCAAGCCTTGTTGTTGTGTAATTGTGTATAACAAATATAAGTCCCGCAAATTGCTAATGCGCGTGGCCGCCATTTTATTGACGTCAGCACTACACTGAAGTTTCGGACTGATGGTATATTTTTATTTCGGCTGACGTCAAAATGACGTCATTTCGATGTTAATGAGACATGGTTCCAGCGCAATAGCAATTTGCGGGATATATAGGGCTTAACATAGATTTTGGAAACATTTTTTCTTCACATTTTTTATTCGAGCGCGTCTCGTAGGCACCTACGAAGTACGAACCCACTCATAAAATCATAAGAAAGCTCTCTCGTTGATGAGATTTGAGATCTTCCTACAAGTTGCACTCGGAATTTCTAAACGAATGAAATGTCTTCAGAAAATACAAGCTCACTCTCAAATGTTTTACATTTGTGACAATAGGTAGGTAAGTACAATCGTAATAATATTATGCTTATTCGAACATCATCATTCATCATCAACCCATCGCCGCCTCTACTGAAGGGTTTGGCCATTATAGTCTACCACGCTGACCAAGTGCGGATTGAATCGAAACTCTAACAGATACCTACCTACGTACTTTATGCAAAAGTAATGAATGTATGTATATTACGTGACAGGTCGAGATGGCAATCGGTGCGAGATAGCGCGGGTGACGTGCGGGTGTACGGGGCGTGCCCCCGCCTCATATCCCGATATTGTGGCGTACTAATATTAAATTTCATCCGAACGAAGCCGGGCGGATCAGCCAGTTATAAAGAAAAATAGGTACCTACCTAGTGGAAATCGTGAGGTTTAAAAAATGCGCAAAAAATGTGGAACGCTTCACGATTTTGCGTGTCATCCTTGCGCAGGGGCCATGCTAATCTTCTCTGTATCGTTCCAATTTTAGTATATGTACTGCCGAAGCGAGTACAATGTTCTTACTGGTTTGGCTTGTTATATACCCTAATATAGAAAAAACTTCTATACCGTGACTTAGTAGTGAGCCAATTTTTTTCATAAAATATTAAATCATTTATACTTATTATTACTTTTTAATTTTTTGTACGCTTTTTATGTATAAATACAACATATAAAATTAATTTTCTTAATTAAATACCATAAAACAGTAATTTTACTCGATTGGTAATATTTACATTAGTGTTAACACAGTCAGTGCCATCTATATTCAGATACGGAAACTAAAATACTTTACAGTAGTGTTTACAAATTTGTATTTTAAAAGCTAAAAAATAAAACTACTCATACTAATTATTGTGATAATTTGAAAGAGTGTCTATCTGTCTGTTATCTTTTTCAGCTCATCCATTTAACTAATTTTGACGAAAAATATAATGAGAGCTTGCACCCCGTAGCGTAGTTCTAAAGAGATTTTTTTAAAACCTAAAGTCCATGAAGTTTCTGGTTATTATCTAGTTGATAATAATAAACTATTACTATAATTATTTTGATTTGAATTATTCTATACTTACTAAATTAAATTAAAGTGCATATTAATTATAGCGCCACCTAGTACAGTTTCTCAGCACTACTTCAAGCGCATGACATTTGTCGGATGACATCGTTTGGCATTGTGAAAACTAGCACAGGTAAGGGTCTGAGCAAACAAAATAGTTACAGCTCTTTCAAACAGATGGCTGTGGCAAGATTTTTCCATGTGAAATAATTACTTTGGAAAAACAACTGTAAAATAAAATGTAGTTTGTGTTATGTGTAAGTGAATAAAATTTAAATACTACTTAATTACCTACCTTAATGAAATCTAATGTAAATAGGATCCCTTATGCATATAGTTTCAAATAAAATAAATCATTCACTTAAGTAGATACCTAGGTAGGTAGTTACCTACCAAAAAATAATTTTCTATTTTATTTTAATTTACTAGGTAGGTACCCTATGTACCTAAGTACAAAATAGTTACATATAGTAGGCACTTAGCCAATGGTTTTCACATTTAAAATACCTACCATAATATCTAGAAATAATAACAACAGTATCTGCACCGGACAGTGCCCGGGGGTTGATGCGATTATTGAAAAAAAACAAACAAACATTGTAATAATGTTTATATTAGGGATATTAGGTCACGTGCCGAACTTGATATCATAATTAGTAAGTAGGTAGTTAGGTACGAAGGGCGAATCATGTTCTGGAAAGGAGGAACCTTAGAATAATCGAATATACCTACATAATATTATTATTTATCTACGTCCGAATTATATAGTTCAAGAACAACTAAAATGACTCCGATTTTTTTGCTAAAAAGGTAAGTACCTAACTATAACAGTAGGTACGTTACGAATAATAATATTACGGTAGGAGGTTCTCTAGCGGGGTGCCAGCCAGTCCTAGTGTGGCTAGGTGCTGCAGCAGGGCGATTGTCTAAAACCTGCATCAATCATTATTACAATCTCAATTGTTCTGATTGGCTGAATTTGTGCGGTTCTTGTTGCAACAATGCACTGTGGCCAATAGTGAGCGAGCATTAACCAATCAGAAATGATTGCGATCGTGACATTGTAGCTGTCAAACAACCGCGGTAGGGCCACTGGTCCCTTTTGGATGCGTCCGAGGGGAATAGCACATGGCTAAAATATCTCTTTTGGGGGATATCGTTGGCTATGCTAATGAACTGGCAGGGGGGAGGTATTTCCCAGCGGTAAAAAAAACATAAAAAAACGGTAGGTACCGCCGCAAGAACAATCTTTCTTTCCAAGAAAATAATGTACATTGACATTTTGGCTTTGTAAAGCCATTCTGTCTGTCTCTGTCACTCATATAATAATATGATATAGACTAGAAAATTTAACATTTCTTTCGCCAACGTCCATACCATGTTGAATACACCGGTTCTCGTCCGATCACCGAAGTTAAGCAACATCGGGCGCGGTCAGTACTTGGATGGGTGACCGCCTGGGAACACCGCGTGATGTTGGCCTTTTGCACTTTTTTAGTAGGTTGTTTATTATTTTTTATTATTTTTATTAAAAAAAACAACTATGGAGTACAGCTATTTTATACTACTTATCAAGATAAATATTATTTTATTTTACTGTAGGGTGCTAACAGTACGTCAATTGTTTGTTCTCGCGACTGCTCTGAAACAGCACTCGTGTATGAATTACAAGCAAGAATGCATCCGTCGCCGTCGTAGGCCCCAACTAGCAACATTTATAATTATTATAGTAAATTAAATACTGCCTTTAGCCGTAGGTTTTTGTCTTCCTCGGACCTTACCTTTATAACCAGTTGCATAAGATTCTTTCTCTCCACTCTTTGAATAGGTAAGTATAAATACAAATCTTCTCTTAAGGAATGGCTTCCGAAACAAACTTACTCGGATACTGAAAGACTTTTGGATATTCTAGTGTAACCCCAATTGTACACAAACTTATACAAAGACACTCACATATGCACACTTATACATGCTCATTCACTTACACCCCCACACACACGCAGTCACGCACACACAAACACAGATAACATGAACTTCCACGCACATATTATTTTCTTTAGCTCTTTAGTTTAGTCAGTATGTTAGTTAGTATGTAGTTAGCTTTGTATTCACCGAGGGAGGCCCTGTTTTCCGAGACACAGTTTCTACTAGTTCGGAAAACAGGTGCACAGTATTGTTTTGGTAAGAATTATATAATAATTAGTTTTATGGTATGAGTCAATACTAACAAAAATATGATTTGTATTTGGTGGAAATAAATGATTTTATTTTTTATTTTTTATTTTAAGCAATGCATCACACCCTCTCCTTTTTATCAACAACTGGTTTGTCCTTCAATCATGTCGCAACGGGTTGAAGTCCGGGAGAGTGACACAGGCTACTTTTTATCCCGGAAAAAATTTCCCACGGGATATTTTAAAAACCTAAATCCACGCAGGTGAAGTCGCGGCCTTCAGTATACCTAGTACTTAACATTTCACCCTGCCCTAAAGTCACCACCGGCCACCAAAACTAAACGATCATTATTTTAGGGTTCCGTAGCCGAAGTGTGCCAACGGGACTCTATTACTTTTAGAGAGAGAGCCAGTGCGTGCCAGACCTTAGTTATTTTATAAAAGGTGAAAGTTTCTCTGCGTAGGTACTTATGGTCCCAACCATAGAGCAGAAACAAAGAGGAGTTGGCCTAAGCAACTGTGCACTGTGATTTTCAACTAGGTCCTGACGTCATCACTGTGGGCGGGGCCTTAGTTAGTATGCTGTCTGCGTTCGTCAGGTTCACATATATTGAGACTCGTATTATCGGTGTGTTTTCGCGTTTTTAAGAACAAAAGGATGAAGTGTTGTGTTTTATCGTGTCAAAGTTATTCAGACAGACGTTCTGATGCTATGAATGGTATCACATTTCATTTGTAAGTAATTTTATACGTAATTATTAAAATAGTTCTAGATTATTGACATCTAGTGTGAGATAGCTGAACTATGTAGTGACATCAATATATCGGTGTTAGGTCGCTAAGCGAGTAGTTTTGCTACTAACCCGCAGATGGAAAATTGAGAAGTGGGCGGCGTTCCACAACCCCTCACCCCGCAAAATGTCACTCGATATTTCATAGGGAAATCTTAATACAACATCTCCTCTTTGTTTCTGCTCTATGGAAGGTACGATCAGTAAGGTTTCTTACACCTTTATCACCTGTTATCTTTCAACCAACGCCACCATGATGAAATTTAATAAAAGGAAAAAAAACTTCATACCTAGTCGCTGATCGTTCCGCCATGTGTTGGGATCATAGAGCAGAAACAAAGAGGAGATGTTGTATTAAGATTTCCCTATGAAATATCGAGTGACATTTTGCGGGGTGAGGGGTTGTGGAACGCCGCCCACTTCTCAATTTTCCATCTGCGGGTTAGTAGCAAAACTACTCGCTTAGCGACCTAACATCGATATATTGATGTCACTACATAGTTCAGCTATCTCACACTAGATGTCAATAATCTAGAACTATTTTAATAATTACGTATAAAATTACTTACAAATGAAATGTGATACCATTCATAGCATCAGAACGTCTGTCTGAATAACTTTGACACGATAAAACACAACACTTCATCCTTTTGTTCTTAAAAACGCGAAAACACACCGATAATACGAGTCTCAATATATGTGAACCTGACGAACGCAGACAGCATACTAACTAAGGCCCCGCCCACAGTGATGACGTCAGGACCTAGTTGAAAATCACAGTGCACAGTTGCTTAGGCCAACTCCTCTTTGTTTCTGCTCTATGGTACCTTCAGACAATACGCAGAGCATGTTTCAGCTTTTATAAAATAACGAAGGTCGGGCACGCGCTGGCTCTTAGTCCATAAGCTTGGACGATTTAACCTAAGGACGCGCCTCGCATGATTATTCCCCTCTGTCAATAGAAATGGATTTTTAATCCACTGCGTTTATAAACACTGTTTGCGGAATCGATTTTGTCATTGTCAGAATCGTTTTCGATGTGTGACGACGTCTTACACGCTGGGTGAAAAATGCCTGTTTGTGCCGTTAGTGAGTGCAAGAACAAATCAAACACATCAAATTTACAAAAAGATGGAATTTCATTTCATAAGTAAGTATTTTTGGTGTAATAAACGCTTTCTATAAATTAAATTACATAAATTATTATAATAAAATAACAATCGAGAACTTTACCGATTCAGTAATTGAGTACGTAATAATTCGGTAGAAACGAGTCATACTCCTCACGAGACTATATTTTGTTTTTTCTAAACAATTGCAACCCTCGATTAATACAAATTAGGTTAAAATTTGAATACGCGTGAACAGCATGAAATTACGTAGTAGTACGATAGTGATTGCGGTTCGATTATCGATATCGATGTAAACATTTTCTTTATTATTAACGACTAAATTACCGTCTTCAAGTCAAGTAAAGAATAGTTATTATTAATTACCACAATTTTTTCGCTACCTATACTTGTAATAAAACTGGTCGATTTCTGTGATAATAATATAAGTGTGTGTGTGTGTGTGTTATATAATAATATAAGTCATTAATAAGCACATTTTCACTATCGAAATTTTAAATGAAAATTTCGTTATATAAAAAAATACAAAAGATTAAAAATGATATAAAATAAGTAAAAAAGTATGTGCATATTTTTTAAATAAATATTTTTCTTATTTTTACGTTGCATTATTAGTTTTTGGGATAATTACCTATTAAGTGAGGTGAATGTATGCAAGAATACGCTACGCTTACCAAACACTGGTTTTAAGTAATTAAATACGAGTAATAAATTCTTACTTCTACTTTTGTTTCTGAAAAACTATCGATATATTTTAAAATATCGATACGGTAGCATCGCAAATCAATTTGACTGTCTTACACTCGTAATGTCTTTGTATGTTGATGTATATAACTTATTAGTGTGCGTAAAATGTAGTAGTGTTGAAGATTTAGATATGTGTGTGTTAATAATGACACAAACCTTTGTTGAGTGAGTGTGTCAAGTTGTCTATGTAGTGTTTCCTCGTCCCGCACCAAAAGTGACAGAAATTTTTATTCGTAATATTAGGCGCGTTACAAGTCCATAGGTTAAATCGTCCAAGTCCATAAGCCTTCGCTGTCCGTCGTTTCTTGTACGATGGTACGGAACCCTTCGTGTGCGAGTCTGACTCCCGCTTGACCGGGTTTTTTGATACCCTCTTCATTATGGTGTTGTTTACATCACAATTTCACGGCCGAGGCAGGTGTCTCCAATCACCCATAAAAATCTATTAATGGGGCTTTTAATACAAAAACCGTGGATTTTAAATTGCTTTTAGAGCTTGCTACTCATCAAAACGATCTGAGAGACAATAAGGTGATAAGGTGATAACCCCCGACACAAAAAGAAGGGTGTTATTGAAGTCTGACGTGTGTATATCCGTGTATCTGTGACATGGTAACTCATAAACGGATGCGTGCGATTTTGATTTAATTTTTTTTGTTTGAAATGGAGTGTTAAAAATTAAAAGTGACTGACTGACTGACTGATCTATCAACGCACAGCTCAAACTACTGGATGGATCGGGCTGAAATTTGGCATGCAGATAGCTATTATGACGAAGGCATCCGCTAAGGAAGGATTTTTGAAAATTCAAGGGGTGAAATAGGGGGTTTATTTAAAAAAAAAAACAATATTAGCCATGTTAAATGACTAATATTCCCCTTTCCTCTCCAACTAAGCGTCAGGCTTGTGCTAGGAGTAGGTACGACAATAGTGCAACGGGCGGGGTTTGAACCGTCGACCTTTCGGTTTTCAGTCCACTCCTTTACCGGTTGAGCTATTGAGGTTTGAAATTTGTGTAGTCCACGCGGACAAAGTCGCGAGCATAAGCTAGTGATATATTTAAAAAAAGCTGACTGAAGAGCGTGTCCACACGGCGCGTTGCGTTGCGTTGCGTCGTCGCAACGCAAATATTTTGACGCATAGCCGGCCACACGGGCGCTGCAGCGTTACTATGACGCAGTCAACGTTCCGTCGGCGCAGCGGCGACGCACAGTTGCGGCAAGTATTTTGAAAAAAATTCGCAGTCAGTCTATAGCAAATCATGGATCGGAAAAGACGTCTAGCATTGCTCCTATTACTACGTCACCGCCGAAATCGACGCAAGATCACAAGACGGTACTGGATCAGTCCTTTCATTTCATTAAGAAATCGTGATGGACAGTTTTTTTTTTTAGAATATCGGGAGTTGCTATTAGACGAAAAGAAGTTTTATAATTTTTTTAGAATGAGTGTATCCAGCTTCGAATGTTTATTGAAGTCCTTAGAACCACACATACGAAAAAACTATACTAATATGAGGAATCCAGTGGAACCAGTAGAAATGCTGGGAATCACTTTAAGGTAACTATATAAATATATTTAAGTAATAAAAATATAACAGTTTTTTTGGTTTGTTTAATTAGTAATCAACTCACAAATAATCAGCAATTGTCATAATTTTAAATTTAGACATTATTTAAGAGAGTAATCAACTCACAAATAATCAGCAATTGTCATAATTTTAAATTTAGACATTATTTAAGAGAGATATCATCCAGTAATTACAAATTAGAAAAATCGTATTCAGTTTCTTCACTTGCTTGAGATGTTTCTGGAGATGTAATTGAATTATTAAAATCAGAAATGTATGTACTTTGAAAATTTGCTGTTTGATACCCATATGGTGGTTGGTGAGACGTTGATGGGCCACTCACATATGATGATGTTTGTCCATACCGCATTTCATCTATAATTTGTATAACTTTACTTTGGAAACGGAGAGTTTCTCGGTCGGAAAATTCTTGAATAGATGGCAATATAGCTCTGAAAAAGGACATATGGCGATTTTCCGGCTCCTTGAGAAGTTTTAGTCCTTCTCTTTCAAACTCATCCATTTGCATTGCCCTTTTGCGCGCGACTGGAACATAGCGCGGAGTGTTGTCTGTGGTAATGTCATCATTTGTAGACGTAGATTCATTGTTGATTTCTCTAGGCGAGTCTAAGCTAGATTCGGTGGCATTTTGTTCCACTTTTCTCAAAAAAAGGAGTTGATTGTATAAATGATACTTCTTCAGTTTCGTAGCGCCCGAGCCCGATTTTGATGCTTCTTTTAATTTTTTTGAATATCTGAAGTAATTATCTTTTACACTTCTCCATTTTTTTATTAAATCATTACCTGCAAAACCAATAGTAAACATGATTTAATAATTTATACATAGTGAATTTCTCGATAAAATTTAATGACATATTCAGATATCGTTAACAAACACTATGTGACCGACTCTGGAATCGTGAAAATATAACAGCTGTTACATACAAAAAGCAATACCTACTGAATCAAAATGTATGCAACAGCTGCTATTTTTTTCGCGATTCCAGAATTAATTGGTTACATAGAGAAAGTTATTTGCTATCGATGTCTGAATATGTCAGTATTTTTTTTCGGGTATCTATCTATCTCATAAATGCATATTATAATAATTATTTTCTTTTCAGATACCTAGGAAGTGGAAATTCAATAACTGATTTACATTTCAAATTCAAACGGGGAAAATCTACTATTGCATATATAATACAAAGAGTTTGTCGTGCTATATGGACCAATCTTCTTCGAGACAACATCCCTGAACTGACAACTGAAAGTTTCCAAACAATAGCGAGGGGTTTTGATGTAAAGGCAAATTTTCCTCAATGTGTTGGTGCCATCGACGGCAAACATATCCGCGTGTGTAATCCTGCAAATAGTGGCTCACTTTTTTTTAATTATAAAGCCTTTTTTTCGATTGTGTTGCTAGCTATTGTGGATTCAAATTACAAATTCGTATTTGTCGACATCGGTGCATACGGAAAAGAATGCGATTCAACCATATTACAAAATTCTAAACTGTACGAGCTAATGATTAACAACAACTTACCACTACCTCAACCCCAGCCACTCTCTGGTAGCAATATACCAACCCCGTATGTATTTGTGGGTGACGAAGCTTTTGGACTGAGCAAACATATTATGCGTCCATATGGCGGTCAAAATCTCGACTTACAACAAAAGGTTTTCAATTACCGTCTAAGCAGAGCCAGAAGATATGTCGAATGCGCTTTTGGGATTATGGCTAACAAATGGCGCATTTTTCACAGACCGATAGACGTGTCCTATGACTTCGCTACTGACATTATAAAAGCATGTTGTGTATTACACAATTTTGTCGCTGATCGAGATGGTTTTAGACAAAGAGATAAATTTGCTATAAGTGTTGATGAATTTCTCCCAATACAACCCGTACATGAAGAACAGACAGCACCGAATGTCATAAGACAGCAATATGCGACCTATTTTATGACTAGAGGAACTCTGCCTTGGCAGCTAAATAAGGTATAATTGTATTATGAGGGTTTTCAAGATTTTCTTGCACCGCCAATTCCGCGATCAGTAAAAAAATAATATTTTATACCTACTCAGCGTAGTCTAGGTTAGTTTTGAGCTAAGTAATAAAATAGTACTCACGCTAATCTAAATTCCCTAAGTTTTAAAATTTTAGAGTGTCGAGATATTAATTTTGTACTGATCGCGGAATTGGCGGTGCAAGAAAATCTTGAAAGCCCTCTTAAATAAAAAAAACATAAATATCTGTACTGTGAACTCACCAACTTTATTTTTTCGTTCAGCTGTGAAATTCTCGTAATCAGGAAATAAAACTTTTGATATGTCTTCCCAGGCTTTTGTTTTTAAATTTTTATTTTTAAAATCTACGTTTGACTTGTCCCATATAATTTCCCTTTCCTGTATCAATGTAATCAAGTAATCTATGTCAATTTCTTCAATGGTATTCATTTTACCCTGCAAATAAAACTAATTACCCTGCAAATAAAACTAAATACAAAAACGTAAACGTAAAACGAAATGAGCTTCCGTGTATCCTCTCTGTCAACGCACAAGCAACTGAGCGCTGACGCTCCGACGTCGCACGAGTACACCCCCTCCCGCTTCGTCTCGGGGGCTGCTGTCCGTCATGTGTGCGTTGCGACGACGCAGCGCGCCGTGTGAACACCTTGGTTATTTGTATGTAAAACAACGCAGTGGTAGCGCTGCGTCGACGCAACGCTGACGCAACGCGCCGTGTGGACTGGCTCTGACTGACTGATCTATCAACGCACAGCTCAAACTACTGGACGGATTGGGCTGAAATGAGATCATTCTGGCTCCATACTTGTTTGGGCGTTTTCTAAAAGTGCCGGCCAACAAAAAAAATTGGTACGTATTGTTAGAACTAGTCATTTGGAGCAATAGTTAATATGGCACCAAAGTTGTAGGATTGCTCTGAGCCAAGGTATACAGGTTCGATGATTCCTCATTTTCATACATTTTATTGATTTCTGAAAGTGCCGGGAAACTTAAAATAATGATAGATATGGTTAGAACTAGGGTTCATTCCCGGGAATTCTCGAGCCGAGAATTCCCGGGAAATCGTTGGGCTTTGTTCCCGGGAAATCAAGCTCGAGAAAGCTCGAGAACTCGAGAAATCATATTTGAGTCTATGAAATTATAAAATTGTTGTTTTAAATGCAAAAATTTCATTTGATTTTTTTTTCTAATTAACTTGCCAAAAATGGTGCTGTGATTGTAATTTAATTATAAGTTAGGATAAGGTTAACGTTTTCATGTTGAAATTTTTGTTTATTGTTTGTTTTGTTTAAAAGAAAGAAGCTAGAAGTTTTAAGTTGATTTTTTTCTTTTTAATGCTGTGCTTGTACTGTAATTAATAATTAATAAATGTATAATTATGTATAAGTCACAAATGTCAGAATAGCTTATTTTTTTAGTTTTCTTTAAGAAAAAGAAGCTAATTATGTTGAAGACTGTCAACAAAAGTCTTATAATTATTTTGGTACTTTTACTTGAGAGGAAACCACTGAATTTGTTGATTAATCGCATTATTGGAACCGAAGAATATGCAAATCCGTACGTAAATGTAAATTTCTCGACAACCCGAGAAGACCCGAGAAATTAGCCTCGAGAATTCTCGAGACCCGAGAAATTGATAAGCTCGAGAAATCATGAACCCTAGTTAGAACTAATGATCTGAAGCAACTGTCATTATGGCCCGAAAGCTGTAGGGTCATTATACAGAAAACGACTCAATGCCATAATCAATTATACAGAGTATACTAATGTTATGTATGACTTGTATAACAGACTGTTCTGTTATACAAGTTATACAAAACATTAGTATACTCTGTATAATTGATTATGGCCGATTTAATGGCTGTGTTACTGTTCTGTATATTTTGCATGAATTTCCTTTGGCATGCAGATACTTAGCTATTATGAAGTAGACATACGCTAAGAAAAGATTTTTGAAAATTCAACCTCTAGGGGTAAAATAGGGGTTTGTTTGAGAATAATAGAAAACTTCCCAGATTCTACGTATATAAACTTTCAGTAGGTAAAGGTCATGAGAAAAGCTTGGTATCGTATAATCCAAAGGTTAACCCTGTTTTCCACTGGTCGCGGAGCTATAAATATTTGATCAACTATCCGTTTCAGCCAACATCAAATTTAATTTGCGAAAGGTCCAATAAAGGTCCGAATTCATCGCAAAAAACGTAAAGTCGCGACCCCGTTGGAAAAAAATAGTCACCTTCTTTAGGGCTGCCTCGTGAGTTCGTACCAATATTTAGCCTCAATAGCTCAACGGGTAAAGGAGTGGACTGAAAACCGAAAGGTCGACAGTTCAAACCCCGCCTGTTGCACTATTGTCGCACACGCTTGACGCTTAGTTGGAGAGGAAAGGGGAATATTAGTCATTTAACATGGCTAATATTCTTTATTAAAAAAAAATTAAACTAGATGATGCCCGCGACTTCTTCTGTGTGGATATACCTACTTAGATTTTTTTTAATGCCGTGGGAACTCTTGGATTTTTCAATATTTAAAAACTATCAAGCAGACCTAGGTGATGTAAGATGGAGCGCGCGTCATTTTCCGGCCAAAATGTACCTAGTCTATGTCCATTAGACATGTGTCCGCTATAGCTTAACTTAACTGAAAACCGCTGCCGTGCCTATAGCGTACCATAGCGTTATTGTCGTAGCTAACAACGGTTTTCAGTTATCATCTATGACGAACCACCTGACAACGCAACACTGCCAACTGGCAACCGACAATGCATTGTTTGGTTTTTGGGTAACTAGAAACGCAATAATTATGCCTTCTCTTTCTTTCTTTCACTGAAAGCTGAGAAGGAGCGGTTATTGGCTACCGGCTTAGTAACTAAGAACTTGGTAAACCAAAGCCGCCCTTATCTCTATTACGCTAAGGCTTAACTGTACAAGTACTTGTCCATTACACTTTGATCTATCATTCTAAATACAGTTAGCCTTAGAGTAATAGAGATAAGGTCCTCTTTGGTTTATCAATCTTTATGAAATGTTTTTGGTTAACTGGACTGTGGCAAACTATTCGTGCAGGCGTCCACTATAGTTTGACCTATGTCAATGATCAAATTAAACTTTACTGCTATGAACTAAAGGTTGTAATTACTTCACGATATTCATGAAAGTAAAATTGGTTTTATTTTAGTGAATATGCGCGCGCTAGCTATACAGACGGTATTGATACGGCAGCTAGCTTAGTTACTACTACGGAAACCGCTGCGCGTTGCGCATATTAAATTAGTTGAAACACAACTCTGATACCGATATTCGGCAACGGTTAACAATATCGGTATTGAAACTAAGTAACTGTTGATTAACCGTTGCCGTAAATAGCCAATAACGCCCATCTTTAATGTCCATCCCAGGGATGCAAACTATCCCTTTATCTTTCGTCAAAATTGTTAACTAAGATGAAATAAAATATAGCCAAAAGATACAAGATTGACATTCTGGACACGTTAACACATTAATTATTATTTATGTATTCGTATTGTATGAATTTAAAACATAATTAAAAAAGACGTGCACATGGGAAAACTTATCTTTCTTTACTGGAGAGATTTTTCCAGCTGTCCTAATTTTGCAAAATAACTCTTTGATTTTCCGGGATAAAAAGTAGCCTTATGTCACTCTCCAGGTCTTAATTTTTTTTAATGCGAAAGTATGTTTCTTTGTTGTCCTGTTTGTTGTAGTTTGTCCTTCAATCACGTCGAAACGGAGCAACGGATAGAAGTGATTTTTTGCATGGGTATAGTTAAAGACCTGGAGAGTGGCTACCTTTTATCCCGGGAAATCAAAGAGTTCCCACGGGATTTTTTAAAAACCTAAATCCACGCGTACGAAGTCGTGGGCATTAGCTAGTTTATAATAGTATAGTAATATATCTCGACTCTAGTATCATAAGGTCGGATGTGTACTTCCGACCAAACTAACTTTTTTACATAAAGGTAATGAGCATTTCGGGCTCTTTCTGCCAAGCTGACACCAGTATTTCTATCTCTTTTCGTTGCAAAGATAAATACATGCATAATGTCGTATCTGAACACATTCTAAAAATTTGGAGAACCATAATTATATTTTTTGACTTGCGTATGTATGCACCAAAGCAATGGAGAAAAATTATAGATGTATTTTGAGTTCGACCATTATGCTACGAAATAAGTTTATTTGTAATACTAGCTGGTACTGCAGTTACGCACTTCTGCTTCTAAAATATGTAATAATTTTGTTAGGTAAAATCACAACAGATGTTATGCTTCGAATTTTTTGTATTAATATTTGGACTGTGAATCATTTAAGACTTTTTGCCTTGTAATATAAAAAATTTTGCAATAAAATTCATGGAAGTAAGTTGAAATAAAGCTTTTTGTTTGTGACTACATTAAAGTTGATGTGATTAATAGGTAGGAGATCCATCCTATTTCACCAAAATTTTGGACTAAACTGCGGGAAAAAAGTAAGGAGCCAGAATAAAGCTGAAGACATTATGAAAATGTAGACTAGAAAATCTTTTAGGACCACAAAAATCACACCATGGAAATCTAAAACTTTATTATAATAATACCCCACTAAGCAAAAAACCGTGCATTTATGGTGTTTTTTGTGAATCATAGTTCAAATCATCAGTTCAAAAATTTATTGCCCTAGTTTTTAAGGTAGCCTTAAAAAATTAGAGTACCTAATCAATTTTTTTCTTCTTTACCCGTCTTATAATCGACCGAATTTCATATTAATCGAGAGCAGAAATTATAAGTCACCTACAATATGTGATGATAGTGATTCTAACGAAACATACCTAATTATAGGAAGCTTTAGATTATGTTAATTTAAATATAAATGTAGTATAAATTAATTTATTAATTAAACAACTAATAAAAGTGAAAGTAAAAAAATAAAAAAACTTAACTAAAACACGAAAGAAACAGTTTAAAAAAGTATCTGTTAAAAAGAACAGTCGAAACAGAAGCAATGGAATTTTCAAAAAAGTCGAAACAGAAGCAATGGAATTTTTAAAATTTTTTTATTAAAAAAGTGGCAATGCCGGATTTGACTAACAGTAAATCCTTATACCTGCGTAGTTTCTGCACCTTAAAAACGATTCATGATGCTACCAGCAGTGTTGCTACTTTAATGTGGTCTGAAAACATCAGCTGCAGCGGAAGGAATAAAACAGTATCTTGTCTTATTTCATTAATCTACTAGAGAAGAAACAAAGTATTCTCGAAATTGTTGAAGAATTGACTTTGTGGTCTGAAAATTGTGTCGGTCATTATCGGAGCATGATAATCGTTATGGCTTACTTATGATTATTATAAGGATTGCCACACTAAAAAGTGATAAATCACAAGCTTTATGCTAAAATGCAACATGTACCTACGTGGAGTAAGATATAATCCATGCACAAATAGAAAAAAAGGGAACAGCTGAAAACAATGCAGATTACTAAACTAAGAGATTGGTCACAGTTTACATGAACATGCGAAGGAAACAAAACTTTTTGATAAGTTTGATTTGGCACTACAACATATTTTTAAAGACCACATCCCTTTACAAAGGTGATAGACCGTTTGTTATATCAAAAAAAAAATAAGAACGGCGGGGATTTTCAGATTTCAGAATATATTACCTGGCTACAACTAACGCAATAATGCTGGGTGTTAATTTTTTATTAAAACTACTTACTTTAAAGACTTTTTTGTATTTCATTAGTATGTTATAGGTACATATAAACTTAAAAATTCATCCCCGCTTTCGCCCAATATACGACATAATGAGAAACCATTATCCACTGTAAAATATAACCAACTTTTGCAGTAGGTACCTGCTGACCCCCATTCTTACTTTACGTACCTAATCATTATAAGGAAAATCAGGCTATGTTGGCATGTTTTAGATTTCTATATTGATGTAACCGTCATGTATGCAATTCCACAAAAAATGTTTGGCCCACTGTAGGTTTCTAATTACTTTGTAATTTTTTTTCAATTTTTGGCCGTTGTTTTTAATTAATGGGCTTTATTTGTGAATTTGTAAATGTTATTTTCATTCATTCAGAAGACACAAGGTTTACACGGATGCAATGGTCAGACTATCGGGCGAATGCAATTATTATGTTTCAGATCTAACTAATCAGTTTCAGAAAAATCAGATAGGTACATTGTTGCTATCTCACAAAACTCCTAAATGTTTTTTGTGAGATAACTACTGTGATCTTTTGTCCGAATATTACTTATGTATAATCAGTTAAGACGTATTATGAAATATTAAGTAATAGATCCGACTTTTATTTCAAATTTGTAATAGTAAAAATTGCAGCCATAAAGTCGGTTTACAACTTATGCACACAATTTTTTAGCACAGTTACGGATATTACCAGCATAAAGTCGCATATCGTCCATTTTGAAGAAATTGTGAGTTTATATTTTATTTATTAATGATAAAGTATTTCTAGTAATGGTTAATGATAGGTACAGTTAAGTGTTAAATATTACAAAAACAACTGAAATTGTATCTCTAGTAGTTTAGAAATTATGACCCGATTTCCCTAGCATTTTTGTTTTGGCTCTCCTGAAAAGTAGCAAAAATCCACATCCGACCTTATGATACTAGAGTCGAGATATATAGTTCGAGCGTCAATAGCTCAACGGGTAAAGGAGTGGACTGAAAACCGAAAGGTCGACGGTTCAAACCCCGCCCGTTGCACTATTGTCGTACCTACTCATAGCACAAGCTTGACGCTTAGTTGGAGAGGAATGGGGAATATTAGTCATTTAACATGGCTAATATTCTTTTAAAAATAAAAATAAAAATATGGGTATTGATTACGTTAGGTAAAAAGATAAACAAGAGTGTGGCAACCCTATGCTATGTCACGTGATAAATAATGCATGGCTTAACATTTGGGAATTTGCTATTCGTGTGTTCATCATAGCTGATTATGTTAGAAGAAGGAAAAATATTGTTTTACGAGGATACGTCTGCCTTACCTGCCTACCTACGTTCTCTTCACAATCCACAATGTTTTTTAAGTATAGGCACACGAGTAGATATTCTACAGAGAAGAAGCTTCATACAAGCGGCTGGCTGTAGGTACACTCACTCATAGCGCTGCTCACGCACACCACAACGTGTCACGGACGCTCCTGTGAGCCCAGTTGGATGGCGAACGGCAAGGCTGTGGGTCGTGCGCATTAATATTTGATACTTAGCGAGAATATTTATATATTACTTCCGAATTAGTTACGTGTAAATTGTACAAAAAATTAGACTTAGTGATATATTTTGTAGTAAATATATTAAATTAATTCATTTTACTAAAGTAAGTTAGTACCTAGGCACTGTCAGTCTGTCAGTCTGTCTGTCTGTCTATCAGACTGTATGTCTGTCTGTCTGTCATTCTGTTGTCAGTCTGTCAATCTGTTAGTCTATCAGTCTGTCAGTCTCTCTGTCAGTCTGTCAGTCTGTCAGTCAGTCTGTTAGTCTGTCTGTCTGTCTGTCTGTCTGTCTCATGTCATTAGCAATTTGCGGGACTTATATTTTCTTTTTTTTTCTTTTAATTTTTCCCTTGCAACAGGTGACAACCCTATAAGAATAGGTATAAAATTTTGAACAGTATAGGAAGCTTCCCCTCTGTAGGGATATCTACTCATGTGGTATAGGTACTATAGGCTGTAACCAGAATACTTGCAAAAACTTTAAGAAGAAGTGTTATTATTAACCTACCTAAACACAATCCAATACCAGTAACCATTTGCCTCAGTTTGTAGTTTTAGTGATTTAGTATTTTTCAAACCCGCATAATTATATACCTCACCTACGACGCGGTACTGACTCCGAGTGGCCTACTTACGCTACGTTCGTTGAACTCTAGCGTCAGTGAGATGTTTTATTTGCAACATATCGTGAAATTTTACAAAATATAGGATATTGTAAATTTTTTTCTCGTTTTTAGGGTTCCGTACCTCAGAAGGAAAAACGGAACCCTTATAGGATCACTTTGTTGTCTGTCTGTCTGTCAAGAAACCTACAGGATACTTCCCGTTGACCTAGAATCATGAAATTTGGCAGGTAGGTAGGTCTTAAAGCTGACATTCGGGAAAAAATCTGAAAACCGTGAATTTGTGGTAACATCACCCAAAAAAAAATTAAATTGTGGTCATGAACTAATAATTAGTATTTCTTAATTTTGAAATAAGATAACTATATCAAGTGGGATATCATATGAAAAGTCTTCATCTGTACATTCCAAAACAGATTTTTATTTATTTTCATGCATCATAATTTTTGAATTATCGTGCAAAATGTCGAAAAATTACGACTGTAGTACGGAACCTTCGTTGCGCGAGCCTGACTCGCACTTGGCCGGTTTTTTTAGATATCGATTCGCCCGGGAGGTCATCGTATAAATAGATAAAAGATCCTAATAAAAGAGCTACCACAGGATTTTTTTTCATGTTACATATAAAGTTTATTATCATCCAATATGTATAAAACCCGGTTACGATCATGTTACTACCCACCCACTGACCGCGACGCAGGTGCGATGCGGAATTGATCGTCAATGTCGCGTGAAATGACCAGCACCATGATGATAGAATAAATGTACCCTTTTGATTAGGAATTTGTTTTATTCACCATCAAAACTTGATAACAGTTAATTTTAATAGACTTTTATCCTATTGTACCATAGAGAGAGACTAACATAATTTTTTTTCACCAATTCGCGCAATGCACCGGATTTGTACCAAACAAACAAACTAATAAACATAGAGACAAGAAAGTCATCCAGTTTATGTTTAAAATTTCAAGCTTCTAGCTCATCGGAAAGTTAGTTTAAAAGCGATTGCAAAACTTGTGCAAAACGACGAACAGGCAAATAAACAAACTAGTTAATAAACACAATAGTCCAGGAAATGAAGCTAAAAAAATGGTATAACCTCGCAATATTTTCGTTCAGCACCGATTTGTACAAAAATTTGGGATTACGCTTACTTCACCCTCTAGTTTATTTTCTATAATATTGGGCCGTTGTACGCTTTTTATTTTTTAGGGGTGCAAACTACCACTTTTTGTCAAAAATTATAAAAATAACATTAAAAACCTAAATATGGGTAAAGTTAGTTAAATAATGATTGTTTCATGCTTTAGGATACAATTTCATAGACTTTCAACCTACCCTTGTTAAAAACTACCCTTGAAAACATTGAATGTCATCTAATTTCACTCTATGTTTGAAATTTCAAGCCGCTAATAGTCGGGAAATCAGCAAAATTTGTACCAAACAAAACAGACTGACAAGAAAGCGAGTTAATAAAAACGTGTTATAAACGTGTTAATACTAACAAGTAATATACGCAGCTATAAATGTTGTTTTTATTCACCAAGCCCTGATTATAATGGGCCATCGATGTATTTGCCGATTAGTCGCCGACTATAAAAGATGCCGAATAATCGGCTTTCCCGACTAGTCGTCCCGTCTCTAATCGAGATGATAGTTTAACCCGCCCCAATTTCACTCATGTGAATTTTTGAAAATCCTTTCTTAATGAGGATCTAATAAATGTTTTAGAGAAAACCTAAAAGAATCTAACAAGAAAGATACCTTCCATCCATTTTTAATTATTTGTCACTGTAGTGACAATAGTAAGTGTCAATTCAAAGTTTGAAAACTTATGAAATTCAGATGACAATAATAATTAATATCATCTCTAAAAATAGTGCTGTATTACACACCTAGACTACACTCCTACATACTATCAGATTAAATCAATGATGTCGAAACCAGCCCTTAATATTAGAAACAGTCATTACTTATCTACAGTTTAAAACGTAGTTAAAACAACATCAGAAACTACAAAACAAAACTTGAAATTGGAATGAAAACATGGAATTAAGAGCACAGTTCACTTGGTATCAGCTGGTATCACAAACATTTCACAGGCGACCCGTAACGAATCGTGAACTAAAACTTTGTTTCGCAAATATACACTTTCAAACAAATTTAAATTTCCATTTATCAAGGATCAAACCCGATTCATTCGATACGCTAGCAAATGATATTGCATTGTATTGTGAATATCATCTGGATCTACTAACGAATAAAACACCCTAACTAATATACTAATTGATAACGAAAAAGCAACTCTAGATACTGAAATAGAAGATATAAATTCAAATGTTACAAAACAAACTGCATAAGTTTCTTAATTTAATAATGATTCAAGTAACAAATCTAGTGATAAATGAAAATATGATGTTAAAGTATCGGAATAAGGTTTAATTTTCGTTGTTGATGGTTATAGGAGAAGTGACATAAGTTTTGATAGCCGTGACCTATTAGCAGTGACAAAACATACGGTTGTCAGCGTGATACGGGATTTATTATAGGGAAGCTTTGCAGATATTTTTGTCAATCTTATTCCTTGGTTATAGAGTTCATTTTAAATGGATTTTTGACCCCAGAAATTAATTGTTTGGTATCGTTGGGTGTATCAAATAATTAGAAGAAGCGTAACAAGGGCCGTTGGTTATTTGTTTGGTGAAACAAATTTACGCTTTTGTATTACAAAATAAACTCGTTTGGGAATTAGCTTGTGTTTGTTTCATTAGACAATTATCATAATAAAATTAGTGGCTAGTCTTTACTTTTATTTTTTTCCTATTTGCTTTGTTTGCAAATGCTGTCCAATTAAATTCGTTTATTTAAAATAATTCGAAATTGGGATGCTAAAACATCAAGGTAAGTAATATATTTTGCTAATACAATTGTTACAATGTCATTTCTTTTTATACTTAGGTGACTACTCTATTATAATTTTTCATTTTGATGCAATTAAGATTATTATAATACTTAATTATAGTAACATGTAGTTGTACATGCTTTGTACTGGCTCTTAGTAAAATAAAATACACTACTTTAACGTCTTTATTAAGTATAGTATTGCTTGATTCTTCTTCTATTTCATTTTAATTGTACATGTAAGAAGCATTAATTAACTGACTAATATATCAATTTATAGCTTAATCCGCTAGGTGCAGAAACTTAAAATTTGGCATATATATTTTTTTCTTTATAACATAGACCCGAGGGTTTGAAAGGAATTTCAAAAATTATACTTACCTGAACGAAACCGCTAGAAATAATAATAAATCAAATAAAATTAGTAACAAATAGAATGACGCAAATTATCACACAAACTTTTCCCACCCCTCTCGATCACTGACCGAAAAACTAATACAAATAAATCAGATCAACGGGAACACACTCAATGACAGCTCAAACGTAAAGAAGAACTTGCTGATGAAAAACAAATTCAAAATGGTTTCCAAATTCAAATAGATACCAATGAACTGCCGCGTGGCGTTCTATGGCTTTGCAAACTTGTAGATTCACTACCCAATCTTAATATCAAAGCAATATAAACTTTACTCTCCCGTAATAAGGAACAAATGCAAATATTAGGAACTGTACAAAGCGTTTGACTGAGCACAGTGGTGAGTATAAAGATCGAGAGTAATACAAATTTAGTTTTGCGCTCTACAAACTAATATTAAGTTGTAAAATGAAATTTGTTGCTAATGAAATAAGGATGGCTGTTTAGTTTTTATATAGCAAATTTTGTGCAGGATATTTTGATGCACGCGGCCACGCGTCCTGCCATAGATAATAAATGCCTTCAGCAAATAATTACGTTATTTGATTTTAGACGGATGATGGTCGTTCCGCAAATAGTTCCCTCGTGGGAGCTCGCGGGGCTTATGTTCTGATTTCATAATTGGAGAGAGGATGATGACTGGATGAAAGCATTGAATACATATTTAATGATTGTAAATCATTAGTTAACCCCTTAATGGCCTAGTGGAATCCTTTAAGAGATTTTTCGCGAGTTCATCCCATGTTTTTAGGGTTCCGTACCTCAAAAGAAAAAACTTTAGGATCACTTTGTTGTCTGTCTGTCCGTCTGTCTGTCAAGACCTACTTACCTGCCACATTTCATGATTCTAGGGCAACTGGAAGTACCTTATAGGTGTTTTTGACAGACACGACAGACATACAGACTGACAGACAGACAGACAGACAACGAAGAGATCCTATAAGAGTTCCTTTTTCCTTTTGCGGTACGGAGCCCAAAATAAAATAAAATTGAAAAGCTAATGATATAAACAATGGCCCGTTGATTTGCTATTAAAATGACCTATTTTATAGAACGGATTAATGTGTAGCTGCACCTGCAAATTAAAGAGACTCATTGCCCCCAACAGAATTATTTTAATAAAGATCATAACAATAAAATTCGTGTCATCACGCATGCCAATAGAATGTCCCCAGAATTCTTCACAGCTCTCGAAATTCCAAATCCCCTAATAAAATTCTCTGATCACATTCTATTTGTACCCCTGCCAGCATTCCTTTCTGTAGAGAAATAGAAAAATAAATATCAAATGAAAATAAGAAAATGATATACTAATATTGATTTAGATTATTAAGATTGAATAAAAATAAACTAGTAATGCCCGCCTCTAGGCTCAGTAAAGTTAGCAATTCATTTGCTCGTAATTCCATACGTTTCTATAATAAGCTTCCAGAAGACATATTGGAGATGTCTCTCAACAAGTTCAAAGTTTTCATAAAACGTAAACTAATTGAAAAATCCTATCACAATGTAAAGGATTATTTAAATGATAAGCAAGCTTGGGAATGAGTTGCTTAACGACTTTGTGATAGTTTTAATAAGTTTCAATAATTTTGTAAAGTGGTGATAATAAAAAGAATACCCGGCTGAGTTTGTTGTGGGCTCTTCTCAGACCTGGGCGCGTTTGGAACCCTCGTAGCTTTAGTTTTAAGTTTGCGTAATAATTATCACCACTATATCTTACAAATGTAACACCATACCAGACCATCAATACGAGTAATTTATTACCTATTTTGAATAAATCATTTGACTTTGACTTTGACTTATGTATTTTTTCAAATCAGAAATCATTTCACATGATGGCAAGGAAAAGAAATTATTGATCTGCAACTAGTTTGGCTTTTCTTTAAGTTTACTGAAAAGTGATGAGTGATAAATAGGGCTTTGGCAGTAAGTATACCAACTAGCTATGACCGAAGCAACTTGACCATACCAATCTGAGAAATTGCCTCATAATATGAGAGTCAATTTTAATAAGGCCGATTTAGGAATACATCCAATCGTAAACGTAGCCCGGAACCTGCTTGCGGCCTTCTATTCTAAGGATAAAGCTCAGATCTTTAAAGCGTACTTTGACTTTACTCAGACAAGACAGGATTTATATCTCTATATTTTGATGACCTCCCTGGTGCACTGGTAAGCACTGTGGTCTTATTTTTTTGTCCCTTGTCTTATATTGTTGTTTTTTGTTATTATTTTGTTGTCCCGGGTTCGATTTCTGGCAGGGTTTTTGGAATTTTACAATTTCTAAATTTTTGGTTTGGTCTGGTGGGAGGCTTTGGCCGTGGCTAGTTACCACCATACCGGCAAAGCCGTGCCGCCAAGCAATTTAGCGTTCCGGCACGATGCCGTGTAGAGGACCAAAGAGGCATGGGTTTAATAATAACTGCCATACCCCTTCCAGGTTAGCTCGCTTCCAGGCAGTTACCACCAGGTGAGATTGCAGTCAAGGGCTTACTTGTATCTGAATAATAATAATAAATATTAAAGCTAAGCAAAATATTAAACTACTAAAACTAGCTAAATATTAACCCTAAGCAAAGTCATCGTACCTACGCCTTATTGATCTCAGTCACTTATACTAGATGTGGTATTTTTTTCCTATCAGTAGAATATAAAAAAAAACAAGAAGTACCATTTATATAATTTTATTTATATCTAACGTGAAGTAAATTTTTACGAAAATATATTTCTGTCACCATTCCAAACTAATCTACCTATTAAGTATAAATTATTTCTATCTACAATTTTTATGCTTTACATTACTTTTAATTTAAAATTCTACATATCAAATTTTTATTGTCTTTATATTGTTTACATCGTCACATTAAAACAGTTTATACAGCTTATAAAAGTTTGAAGCAATCAATGCAACATTTGCAATCCTTGTTTTTGTCTCCCCTTACTTATAGCTCAAAGTCGCAGGTTTTATCAAAAATGCTATAAACTCAGTCATACAGAAAAATAGTGTAGTTAATTTTGTTACTGACCAGTCAAAATTAAATCTTATTAGTTTTCATCATTTTAAAAATCCAATTCAACTGTAAAACTATACACTGATTTTAGCTAAAACTGCAATAATAAAATTTATTGTACAAACTAACCTACACTGATAACCAGTGAGAGCAAATCAAGAGTACCGCGACAAATTCTGAGCTTCATTACCAAAACTAGAATCATTATCACTGACCACATCAATCTGTTCTTGTTCATTTTCACACGAAGAATTATTCTTCGAGCACGAAGCTTTGGTGCAGCAACACTTCTTACTTCTCCCATCATTGGACATTGGACTTTCCTCCTTCTTTAGTTTAACGCGACGGTTTTGGAACCAGATTTTCACCTGCTTTTCCGACAACTTCAATCTCGAAGCAATCTCAATTCGCCTCAGTCTCGACAAGTACATGTTCATCGAAAACTCTCTCTCTAATTCTAAAAGTTGTGTACCTGTAAAAGCAGTTCGTATGCGTTTGCTAGAATCTTCTTTTAATGGTAATCGCTTTAGTTCTTTAGAGTAACCTGGTAGTAATTCTTCGGGATGAGCTAGAGGTGGGCTTGGAGTTCCATTTCTGCTTTCACTGGATAGAGATGGTGATCTTTGTCCTTGACTTTTAGATGGTGATGTCGTTGGTTTATAGGGATGATGTAGATACGGTGATATAGATTTCTTTCTTCGGCTGACGAAGTTAACAGCTTCTGGCTCTTCTAATTTCAAATACCCATCAATTTGTCGTTTATCACTCGTCTCATATTGTTCTGGTTGGCGAGGCAGCTGATGCATTAAGGGGTAACGGAAGTTCAGATGTTCTAGAAAAGGCCTGAATAAATCTGGCGTCCTTTGTTGATGCTGTAGTCCCAAACTTAACAGATTCAAGCTTCCTGGATACGGGTATGGAAGAAACTTCGGCCTCGTATCCAAATGGTGGTTCATTAGATTGGTATACGCGTGTAAAGGATCACTGGGCATGTCGGTCTTCTTGCAGTCTTTCGAATCACTGATCAGCGTGTCTACCAAAAATGAGCGGTTCATTTTTGCTAGCAGTTCTCGCTTTGCCGTTTGCTCTGCGACTGATTACGAGGGGTGAGATCTGGTAAAGTAACAATTACAAAAACTACCCCCACTTAGTGCACCCCATTGTAAATAAACACAATGGGCCTCACTCGAAGCGTTTTGGCAATTATTTGGCCCATCCCACCCTTTTGTCGGCGAGCCGTCAGCCCCAGTACTAGTTGAATAAAAAAACTGTATTCTTATGAATGGAACATTTTAGTAGCGATGAATAATTTTGTATGGGCTCCTAACATCCCTCATATCTGTCTCATTAAACTCGATTTGGTTGCTGTTTTAGATGGATTTAATTTTAATCCATGGCTGGATGCCATGGATTACTAATATTATAAATCCAAAAGACTCTATCTGTCTGTCTGTCCATCGTCACCTTTTCGTCGCTCATGCGTTTACTGATTTTGACAGGTTCAGAGATACCTACCTATTTTTCATTCCAAGGAAATACATTTGTTTTATGCCGGAAAATCAAAGAATACTCACGGAATTTAAAAAGTGCGAGTCAGACTCGCACACTGAGGGTTCCGTACTGCAGTCGTATTTTTTCGACATTTTGCACGATAAATCAAAAACTATAATGCATAAAAATAAATAAAAACCTCTTTTGTAATGTACAGGTAAATCCTCACATGATACCTAACTTGGTATAGTTATCTTACTTTGAAAATTGAAAATGCTAATTAATGTGTTCACATTTTAATTTTATTATGATGACGTAACCACAAATTCAGTTTTCAGATTTATTCCTTTACTTGTAGATACTATAAGACCTAACTACCTGCCAAATTTCATGACTCTAGGTCAACGGGAAGTACCCTTTAGGTTTTCGTGACAGACACGACAGACAGACTACAAAGTGATCCTATAAGGGTTCCGTTTTTCCTTTTGAGGTTCGGAACCCTAAAAAGCCTAACTCCACGGTATTGTAGGTATTTTTTTTGTTGATAGGTTGATCTGATTTCATAATTTTTTCTTTTGACAACTCAAACTAAAAAAGAAAAACTTAGATCAAAATCAAAACTATAATCTTAGGCTGCATCATCACATCACCAGGTCCAAGCAGCCAAGCGCTAGTCTATAAATGAAAAAAAAAAGTATCAAAACGTATAAATCCATCTATCAGAAGCGCATTAATTAGGTATGAATACCCTATAATACGTACCGTCTGCTGTACACGTGATTTTGATACTCGTAAAAGAAATCGAAGGGGGTGGCACTGCAGGCCCCGCCCTTTAAGACCCCTCATTATAGAAACTAGTTTATGAAATATTAAAGGGATGAATAACATTGTTAGTAGCAGTAATTGTGAATCAATTCGTGTTATTATAATGTCAGAATTAATTTGAATGTAACTCTTTGGGATTCTTTTGAACGTTAAGTGCTATGTGATGGGTCTTGTAATGAAATTATTAGTGCTTTTATGGTATTATGCTGGGAGTCTGCGTCCCATGTAAAAGTAACTGGTTATTTTTGGGGTTCCGTACCTCAAAGGGAAAAACGGAACCTATAAGGGTTCCGCTTTTCCTTTTGGGGTACGGAGCCTTAAAAATCTTCTGAAACTTCTTCTTTCGACCCCTAAAGATCTAATATGGATGAAAAATGAAAATTGCCAGTTTTGAGATATCGATTCGCCCGGGAGGTCATCGTATAAATAGATAAAAGATCCTAATTAAAGAGCAACCTAGCACATGATTTTTTTCATGTTCCATATAAAGTTTTTTGTTTGTTTGTTTGTTTGTTTGTCTGTCTGTCTGTCTGTCAAGAAACTTACAGGGTACCTACTTCCCGTTGATCTAGAATCATGAAGTTTGGCAAGTAGGTAGGTTTCTAAGCAGACATTCGGGGAAAAATCTGAAAACTGTGAATTTGTGGTTACATCACACAAAAAAAATTAAATTGTGGTCATGAACTAATAATAATTAGTGTTTTCAATTTTCGAAGTAAGATAACTATATCAAGTGGGGTATCATATGAAATGGCTTCACTTGTGCATTCTAAAACAGATTTTGATTAATTTTTATGCATCATACTTAGTTATTGATTTATCTAGCAAAATGTCGGAAAAAATACCCGAGTATCTACGGAACCCTCGGTGCGCGAGTCTGACTCGCACTTGGCCGGTTTTTTTAGTACATTATAACTTTTAAAGACAGCTTCATTTCCGAAACGTATTTGACTCACACGTTTAGAAGCTTGAGATTTTACATGACGGTTTCCTCAGGGCCTCAATTTCGACGACCTCCCTGGCGCAGTCGTGAGCGCTGTGGTCTTATTAGTGGGAGGTCCCGGGTTCGATTCCTGGCAAGGGTTTGGAATTTTATAATTTCTAAATTTCTGGTCTGGTCTGGTGGGAGGCTTCGGCCGTGCCGCCAAGCGATTTAGCGTTCCGGTACGATGCCGTGTAGAAACCAAAGGGGTATGGGTTTAATAAAAGCTGCCATACCCCTTCCAGGTTAGCCCGCTATCATCTTAGACTGCATCATCACTTACCACCAGGTGAGATTGCAGTCAAGGGCTAACTTGTATCTGAATAAAAAAAAAAGGGCGGATACGTACTCATCCGATCCAAGTCCGTGAAAATACGTTCCGAAGTAATCATAGAAATATTTGTATGGTCTTACGCACAAGATCCGACTTCCGTCATCCGTGAGAATATCTCGGATGTGCCTCTGATTCAAATCGGACATTATGACGTAGATATAATGGATTTGGATCAGAGATCGGATTAGTCCGTAATCAATATCCGAATTAGGTCCTATTTTTTATATCCGTATTTTCACGGATTCAAATATAACAGCTCTTATCATGCAAGGCGTTTTCACCACTGAACTTTGAAAAATTCTATGGGATCTTTAAAAATCTAAATCCATGAGGACGTAGTTGCGGACACGAGCTATTTGTGTCCTAACCCTAACTTTATGAACAGCTTAATAGGCTTGGTTCATCAAACTACTAAGCCAAATGCCTTCACTGCACTGCAGTACAGTAAATTAATTATTGAAAGCTCGCTAATAGCTGCAACGACCTAAGCCACACCACAGCAGCAATATCATAGTCTTCATAAGCTGTTTGTACAACTAGGTAAGTAGGTACGCGGAATTTTTAATTACCGTAATTAACCGTAATTTTTAGGCAATAGTTAAGTTCATGTTTAGTAGTTACGACAAAAAAACATGCCCGAAAAAGAACGAGAAAAAAATAAAAACCACTGACGGATGAAAATTATGAAAAAATCATTAAAAATTCATATCTCCTAAACTACTAAAAATCGCTCAACATACATAGGGATGATTTGGATACCCCTTAATATAAGGTATTTAAATTTTTCTTTCAGACGTCACATCCCCGGCCACCCTGTATATTACTTCGTATGGACAGGGTCATTGAACAAGCAAAATGGCACCGACTCAGTGGTACTTTAGCACCAATATAACCTCAGTGACGTCTGGATTTCAAACGAGTCGTTCATCTTCTATATCTATATCTTCTATATCTTATTATATAAAGAGGTAATGTCGTTAAGTTTGTTTGTAGGGAGTAATCTTTGGAACTACTGAACCGATTTTAAAAATTCTTTCACCAGTAGAAAGCTACATTATTCCTGAGTGATATAGGCTATACGGAATCTTTAAAAACCGAAATCTACGCGGGCGAAGCCGCGGGGATCAGTTAGTTAGTATCTAAGAGGTGGCGCTGATTAATTTGGTTTCTAAACCGTGAAAAGTTTTGTTCGCTTGACCAAATTTTGTCATTTATATCGATGCCGCCAAAGTTTTTAGCATCTATCATGGCTATGAAACACTATCTTATTAAACGTATTCTTCCGTACTTTATCAGTTTTTTAACATAATTTCGGCAACGTCAGTTCTTGTAGACAGATAATATTATGGCGAAATGTTTACAAATTTTATCACGGCATCTCATAGAATCACACAAAAGATGGCAGCGCAAAAAATCAATCCTTTTCTGGCAGAATTTCCGTCCATTGTTAAAAAAATCTGTCGAAGCCAAATATGATCACGAATCGTGATAGAAAAGCGGACAATAGTGCGGAGTTAACAATGTATCGCAAACATTGCCTGATACTAGCCATAGAGCTGGTGCTCTATTTATTCACACAAGGACGAACTCGCGCTGAAGTCTGATGGTAATCTTTTATGTTTATAATCCTGCGTACTACGCATGTACTCTTTCATAGAGTGCGTACATCATCATCATTAACCGATAGACGTCCACTGCTGGACATAGGTAGGTCTATTCAATGCGTGCTGGTCATAGAGGCATAAATGCACTGCTTACCCCAGTTATAATAGCTCAATGCATATTTTTCATTATGACCTGCCAGTAAACAGGTTCTCACCTAACTAATGCCTACCCTGGCTTCAAACCCTGTGCACGCCACTGGGTCTATTGTATGGACTTCCACATGGCACGGTCTTGCGCCGCCTGAATCCAGCGGCTCCTTGCGACTCGTCTGATGTCGTCCGTCCATCTAGTGGGGAGGGGGGGTCTTCCAACGCTGCGTCTTGCGGTGCGAGGTCGCCATTCCAGCACCTATGGGACCCCAACGTCTATCGGTTGTACGAACTAAGTATGTGCCCTGCCCATTGCCACTTCAGCTTCGCAGCCCGTTGAGCTATGTCAGTTACTCTAGTTCTCCTCAACTCCAAAAAGTCAGAGGATTTTTTTTAAATTATTTCCCTTGGTCCTCTGATTAGTTCGTTTTAAACTCTCTGAGTTTTCACGTCACGTCGATCCATTATTCCATTGCGGGGTGACCAACAACCACACTTTTTTTTTTTTTATTCAGGTACAAGTTAACCCTTGACTGCAATCTCACCTGATGGTAAGTGACGATGCAGTCTAAGGTGGGAGCGGGTTAACCTGGAAGGAGTATGGCAGTTTTTACTAAACCCATACACCTTTGGTTTCTACACGGCATCGTACCGGAACGCTAAATCGCTTGGTGGCACGGCTTTGCCGGTAGGGTGGTAACTAGCCACGGCCGAGGCCTCCCACCAGACCAAAACTTCGCTGGGTTGTGATATAATTCGCTAGGCTTGCGATTTCAACATAATGGCTCCAATAATACCCGAAACTTGCAGGGCTTGTAACAATGTCTTAATTGTTTTTGGACCTGTACTAGTAGTACAAGATTTTACGTCTCACCAAACCAAACCAAATTCGAGAGTCGAAATACTTCCGCGTTACAGTAAACTGGATCTTAAAAGCCTTGTTTTAAAGCTCAAGTTTGTCTACACTTCTACAGCCAGCGCTCCAAGCGGAAACATTGCGAAATTAAAATCAGTGGCATTGAATATTTGACTTCATTTCAAGGCTGTTTAGGTCCATTTTACTGTAACGCGGAAGTATTTCGACTCTCGAATTTGGTTTCGTTTGGTGAGACGTAAAATCTTGTACTACGGGTACTGTTGATAAACTATTAGGTTTTCGATACTTCATTCGTACCTACTGTGTACATTTTGTAGCGGTAAAAGCGCTGTAAACATACCGTCCCCTAGCTCCTAGACAATACCTCAGCATCTGATAAAAATCACATAGAACTCTATGCTTCGTGGAATAAGATTGAATTTATGACAAGTTTTTCTTCAGATGGAAACAGATAGGGCTACAAATAATATAATAAAGGGTCGAAAGCTTTGTGAGCCCAGGTGGGAGTGCAATTATGATTTATTTAATAATTATAAGATAATTGTACCAAATAAAATTGTTACGGTTCATAAACCTTAATATAAATTGAGGTATCGTATGCTACAATTTCATTATGGTTGGTTAATTCAAGACTGAGTTTAATTTGATTATAGGTTATTATGGAATCGAAATCAATATCTATTTGAAGACCTGTCTGGCGCATTTAAGTGAGATGTGAACAGCATCAGTTCATCGATCGAAATTTTATGGAGTAAAGGTATGATTCCGAACCACGCTGCACGCAGCAGCGCTGCCGCAGTTAGGCAGCAATGTTCCGCTACATTGCTGCCGCGACATTGCTGCCTAGCTCGGAATGTAATGTCATAATGTAAGTTTATAGAGATTGTATGGGGACCAGTAGTGCCACAACAGGACTGTGACAGCCGGTGACAGCACTGTTGCGGCAGCACTGCTGCGTGCAGCGTGGTTCGGAATTATACCTTTACAGTGCGGCCGCAGCGCTGCAGCTACGCTGCCTCCGCGCGGCGCTTTGCTGCAAATTTGACGGCGCCCTTAAATAAAAAATCTACGTGATGAAAGAACAGGTATAGCCCACGACAATTAAATAGTTGTTCTTGATGTTGGCCGCAAGACGCGTCGCAATAGCATTTTTAGCGTCAGAGGGGTGCGTGACGTGAGAGAGCGGAACACACCAGCCCGCGCGCCGCGCTGCATCCCACGTATGCCAACTGCATTAGTGTGAGTGCTACATACGTACACAAGCGCATGGGACAATAGGTATCTGCGCGAGCTCGCACTTGCATTGCATCGTAGGTTAGATGCGACTATTTAACTGCCGGAAACTATAAGCAGGTAGGTATATATTATTTCTTGATCGTAAAACAGCCATTTGAAATTAATCTTCCATTTTTTTTTTTTTTTTAAAGAATATTAGCCATATTAAATGACTAATATTCCCCTTTCCTCTCCAACTAAGCGTCAGGCTTGTGCTAGGAGTAGGTACCACAATAGTGCAACGGGCGGGTTTTGAACCGTCAACCTCTCGGTTTTCAGTCCACTCCTTTACCGATTGAGCTATTGAGGCTCTATTTACAAGAAGAACTCCAAACTATTCACTGATAGTTCATACAATTTCTATCACAACTATTTCAAGTGCCGCAGCAAAGCGTCGTAAGTCAATTTATTAACAATTCCCTACAATGGCGGAACGGAAATGAGCCGGGGAAGGTAATTTAATGACCACCTGCATATTGTCGCGTTTAAATAGCAAAATGGCCGGTAAGGAACTTCTTAGAACCTGCAGTTTTTAGGGTTCCGCCGTAACTTTGCAAAATAAATAATATAGGTAGGTATTTTAAGAGACTGCATGATTGCCAAATGCCGAAGCTGTCTAAAGTGGAATGACAGTCTTATTAACCCATTATTTTAATCAGTTTCTACTTATATGTATAGAATCGTACCGAAATACTTAATCGCTATTGGACAACTTACGGAACCCTTATTTGAGAGACGACTCTAACTTTGCTAAAGTATAAATGACATTACAATAGCGTCGCCTCACTGTCTGGACCCGCGACCCACTACGGGGTCCACTTGTTACTGCACAGCTCATTCATTCATTCATTCATGGATATCTACGTTCATTGATAACTTATGAATGAGGCATGCAGTATTGTGGGAGGCCATTGTATTTTTGTAAGCTTGTTTGTGAATGCAGGATTGGAAATCGTAGGTGTTTGTTATTTATGCATTGCTTGCTATAGGTACCTACATAATATATTTTCAAGTCAAGAGTGGATAGACAACTAAGCAAGCGTGCTCCATCTTTGCATCATCACATGCCAGCAAGTCAGATTGCAGCCATGCGTTAGACATTAAATTTAAATAGAACTTATTGCAAAAACGGCACTTCTCTTACGGGACATCCCTTAGGAAAAACCCCCAATATAGCACACAACATAGCGATCCACTCGTCATCCCTCATCCCCATAATTAGAGCCACACGTGTACGTTTGGCGGCCGATTTGATTCGCCGTTAAATGCGTTTATTAGTTTATACCAGTTGCATTGAGAGACAATGACATCATTCAGCACTTAATTTTTTTTGCTTTTTAGTTAGCTAGTTCCCAAGTGAAACAAAAAAAATTAAACAAGGTCTATCTGTCTGTCGTGTATGTCTTGAAACCTACAGGGCACTTCCCGTTGACCTAGAATCACACACACAGTAGGGATAGGTCTTATAGCAGATATAAGAGGAAAAATCTATAAAACCGTGAATTTGTGGTTGCATCACAAAAAAAAATTAAAATGTTTTCATAAACAAAATATAATTAATATTTTCAACTCTTAAAGTAAGATTATCAACTTAACTTTTAAAGTAGATCAAGTGGGGGTATCATATGAAAGAGTTTTACTTGTACATTCTAAAACAGATTTTTATTTATTTTTATGCTTAATAGGTTTTGATTTGTCGTGCAATATGTCGAAAAAATACGACTGTAGTAAGTAGAAGAAACCCTCGCACATGGCCGGTTTTTATTCATTGAAAATTCCACAATATTTTTACGTTTATGTAATATTTATTTTGAAACTTGAAAGTATAACACCTAGGAAGCTCTTATTTAGCATAATCTCTAGAAAAGCATACCTAATACGTTTTTAGTAAGCTCTTAGCTTAGTAGCTTTAAAACCGGGAAAGTTTAGTTTGAATTAGCTGGATATCTCGTGATGACAAACAGTTAAACTAAAAATATTTGAATGATAAGATTTATTATTGCAACACAATAATAACATTCATTCTTAGTTTTCTGTAAAATAATAGCTTTGTACTGAAATTAATATTCCGAATTAATTCTAAGAAATTCAATTTATTCTGAAATTGATCAATGTAAACAATAATACTGTTGTTGTTGGAATTGTTCAGTATTCACCCTCAAATATTATAATTTCACTCTGAGAATTCCAATCGAAATCGAATTTCAAAAGCGTTTGTTTCATTGGATTTCATACCGAGAAAAATTATTAGTCTCGAGATCAGATTTTGGTATTTTTAACCGACTTCCAAAAAGGAGTTGGTTCTCAATTCGCCCCGTTTTTTTTTTAATGTATGTACCTACCAAGTACCTACACCGATTTTTTCGAGATTTATGGACCAATTTGGTATTTTTTTTAAATCAACTGAAGATGTGTCCGCCCAGTCCACGGGCCGGTGTGACGTGACGGAGGACCGTCATAATGGCGCTCTTTGGGACAGGCCTATGTTTAGCACTGGACATCCGCAGGCTGGAATGATGAAGTATGCATTATTTAACTCAATAATAATTCCTTCCAACTCAATGAACACTTGTACCTTTCCCATGACTCTATGAGCCCCCTATAAATCGCTTTGCGGTGGCCAATCAAAGATTCTGTCAAACCAAGTGGCCTTAAGATTTTGACAAACTGCCGAGAGGAGTATGGCGCAAAGTATAAGCGTTCGCGGATCTCTTTCTGTTTATTTCAACAGGTGTGAAATTCCACAATCGACTGTAGGAAAGTTTTATTTTCAGACTAGATGATGCCCGCGACTTCATCCGCGTGAATTTAGATTTTTGGCAATCCCGTGGGAATTTTTTGATAATGAGTAATTTATTTCCTTCCCCGGGATGCAAGCTATCTCTGTACCAAATTTTATCAAAATCGGTTGAACAGATGGTCCGTGAAAAGCTAGCTGACAGACAGAAAGACACACTTTCGCATTTATAATATTATAGTATGGATTATACAATACATGTTACGTAATTTGATGCGACGACAGGCAATCGGAGTCATTTATCCATATGTACTAATATTATAAATGCGAAAATCTGTGTGTTTCTATCTGTCTGTCTGGTTGCTACCTTTTCGCGGCCCAACTGTTTAACCGATTGTGATGAAGTTTGGTACAACTTAGTACATAGTTTTAAGTTTATTTATTTACAAATGTTATTTGTGTTGTGGAGCGCCCTTGTGCCCACGTACACTCTCCAGCTAGAGGCACATACAGACTGATGGATGTATGGATGAACTGCTTATTTATACTTACTACACATAAAACGATAGAAATATAAAAAACAAGGCAAGAAAAAGCTCACAAAAGGCGGCTTTATCGCTTAGTAGCGATTTCCTTCAGTCAACCATATCTTTTGGGATGAAACGGATTTTCCATTTACTAAAATCGCTACCAGTTTATACCTTAAGCTGCTTGTACCAGGTTCCTACGTTTGCACAATGTCACCCTTACCACAAACGAATAAAATGCTATTGTAGTATTCCACCGATAATAGCTATTCGCATTGTGACATTTAGCAGCGGAGTTTTTGTACCTTTTTATACCTTTTTGTACCTTTCTACCTTCTTTAGCCTTTGTCGACAATCCCTTTATGACTATTGTGTCCTTTTTAGATTGAGAGGCGATTGTTGCGTTTTGTTTACTCGCCTGTTCTATTACATTTTTGCTAAATAATATGTTTTTTGTTTAGGTAAGTAGAATCGATTACGATTGTTTGGCTTAATTGTTTAATTAATTTTTCGTTAAGTAGGTTAGTTAGGGATTTAACTTTTGAACTTGTTCCTATAAGAATATTATGAAGAACTTTTAGACATGCAGGTTTCCTTACGATGTTTTCCATATTTACTTACCGAATTGCTTAAAACGCACATAGTGCCCAGGCACGCCCAGGTTCGAAACTCAGATCGTTCAAATAGGAAGCTGAAGTCTTAACTTATAAGCTATGATCACTTATTTGCTTAAAACATACCTATTGTTAACATAAATAATAACAATATGTGTTGGAAAATATGTTTGTTTCAAAAATCCTTTCTTAGCGGATGCTTACGTCATAATAGCTATCTGCATGCCAAATTTCAGCCCGAAGCAGTAGTTTGAGCTGTGCGTTGATAGATCAGTCAGTCAGTCACCTTCTCCTTTTATATATTTAGAAGAAGACAATTATGTTTGTTATAAAAAACGGTACTTATTATTATTTGATTGACAAAAACAATCTTCAAGTAACGTATAACAAATTGTTTTAATGTCAATTTATCGTCATAAAAGAAGTATCCGGGAAAAGTAATCTATGTAAATTACTCTACATAACATTTCCGCGAGGAAATATTTTTACGACAGCGACATTAAAAAGACCATTCTCGAAAACAACCTGCTTTATATAAATACCTACCGTATTTGACTTGGTCATAAATAAATTGTTTCTCAGTGATTATTAAATAGAGGGTCTTCCAAAATACGGAAAATCTACGTTCTTTGTTGTTGTTTATGTGTGATAACCATTTTAAATTGTCGATTAAACTAAAAAAAAGCTGGAAACTCTTTCATTTTCCGGGATAAAAAGTAAGCCTATGTCACTCTCCAGGTCTTTAACTATACCCATGCACGTGATTGAAGGACAAACCAGCAAACCAACAAACTAACACACTTTTGCATTTATAATAAGGGTACCTAATGTTTAACTTAATCAAAATCAGTCACTCCATTTTCACGCCAAGTCATTAACCCTTCATGTCTCACCCCCTTAGTGTTATGGTGCTAAATTAAACACGTGTGAGTGTTGCATGGTGTTTCTAATGGACGACAAACGTGGAGAATTGAGGACATTATTAAACTACATAGTTTTTTTCTTAACTCTTTATCTATTTAAAAGTAAACTGACTGATATAATTGAGTTTTAAAGGCCTTGTATCTTTATGCTGCGAATTATTAAATTACAAAATGGGTACTACTTATGGAATAATATTATTATTATTCTAAATTTGAATGTTCTTAACACACCCGAAAAAAAAATCTTCAAAGTTTTCTTGTTCTTGCATCTAGCTAGCACTTTCTCAAAATTATTTACGCTCCTGCCTTTGAATTCTTTGCTTCAGAAATCTATTTTTGAAGCCCTCGCTGCGTTCGAATACTAATATAATAAAAAGTAGGTTATATTTTTTATAGTCAAGGGCTAACTTGTATCTGAATAAAATAAAATAAACCAGATGATTTTTTTATTTGGAAAGAAAGGATTTTTGAAAATTCAATCCCTAAGAGGGTAAAATAGGGGTTTGAAATTTGTCTAGTACATGCGGACGAAGCCGTGGGCATAAGCTAGCAAATAAAAATTAGTACTTACCAGTCTCACATAAATTATATTAGTACCTAAGTATTAGATATCAAGTATATCGGGCAATTTATTTCTTAGCTAAAACGTTAGTGACGTGTAATAACGTTAATTAAAAGAATGGTATAACTGATTGTCCGTACAAAAGAATAACATTACATAATATTACCCGTTATATTGTACGTAATGAAAATCCTGATATGTCACGGCGAAACACAATTAGTTCTGCGCACTCGCTTTGCAGTGTCATAGCTCGTTGAGGGGCTGCTAGTGTCGCCAGGTATAGCATATACTGCAGGACATTTCCTGACACAAGGAAAACGTTATTTATTAGAAAATCGGTTAAGTGCCAGTCGGACTCGCATACGGAGGGTTCCCTACCATTGTACAAGATATACTTAACACTTTTTTTCAAAGATTTGATTTACAATATTATGCCATATATAAAAAAGTATTTGCAGTTCCGCGCGCGCAGGTCAAATCCACGCTCTTTTTAACCGACTTCAAAAAAGGAGGAGGTTCTCAATTCGTCGGAATCTTTTTTTTTTTATATATGTTCCCCGATTACTCGAAGACGCCTGGACCGATTTTGAAAGTTCTTTTTTTTTGTTTGAAAGGGTAACTTCAAAGTTGGTCCCATTTAAATTTGGTGAAGATCTGATGAACATCTTCGAAGATAGATACTGGAACTCCTCAACGGATAAGAGTAAATTGCTCGCGATCAGTGTTAGTAAACAGTAGATTTTTAACCAGTCATAGCATAATTCCATAGGGCCACTAAAAATTGTCAAATAAATTTTTTTTACAAAATAAATAAAAACCGACTTCGATACACAAACACTAAAAATTTAAAAATAATTTAATTTATTACCGAATATATTATGTATACAAGAGTTAATATAGTTCCATAATAATAATTTTTGGGGTCGGTGCCAATGAGGTGCCATTGTGGAGTCTCATACAAATATGAAGTCTAGACGATTCGCGCAGCTAAAGCTAATTGGCACCGGCACCAAAAAATATTATTATGGAACTATATTAACTCTTGTATACATACATAATATATTCGGTAATAAATTAAATTATTTTTCAATTTTTAGTGTTTGTGTATCGAAGTCGGTTTTTTGTAAAAATTTTATCATTTAAATAATCTTCAATTGTGTAATATGTTTTTTTCAGGAGCATACTTCTAATAAATTTGTTTTAAACTTGTTTAAAGGTTAGTCCAGAATAGTTTACGGAATTTTATTATAAAAGGTTATACCCATACCCACAAATTACTTTTGGACTTTGGAGGGTAGAAGTTACAAGCTTATTACGGTTTTACAAAAGAATAGGATTTTTTTGCGGTTTTTAATGCTATCATATCAGTAATCATCAGTACTGTCACCTGTCTCGCATTTTTGCCAGCGTTCTATTTACACCCTGTATAAAGATCACAATTGCCGGACTAACCCGGATGCAATTATTGGCAATATGAACACTCATTTTGCACACTTTGAAGGATCTTTGAAGACTTTACAAGTAACAAAATACAAAAAGCTCCAATATCCGTACCCCGGGGCGTTATATCCGGTAGTTGGCAAATAGAGGTGCCACTCCAAAGGGTTAACATTTCTATTTACACTTACATACCTATTCGTTATAGCCCATATTTTTTATTCAATAAAAGTTTATTTGATGACCTTAGCAGAGCTCCTCAGCCGGTGGGCCTAAAAACATATGGTCGCTAACTATGGGCCTCATAAGAAAGCTCAGAGTCACTCAGCGGGCGATGGAGAGAGCTATGTGCGGATTTTCTCTACGTGATCAAATCAGAAATGAGGAGATCCGTAGCGGAACTAGAGTAACCGACATAGCTCAACGGGTTGCGAAGCTGAAGTGGCAATGGGCAGGGCACATGGTTCGAAAAACCGATAAACAGGTCCGCGTCGGTTCAAACCCCATCCGTTGCACTATTTTCGTACCTACTCCTAGCAAAAGTTTTACGTTTAGATGGAGGGGAAAGGCAAAGGGGGATAATAGTCAGCATGATAAACTTTGCTAGTATTCTTTTAAAAAAACAGCTCATAGCTAATCATACGCACTAGTACAGGCAAAATATTGTGATATCCGTGTCCCGGGGCGTTACATCCGGTGTTCAGCAAATAGAGGTGGAATTGAAAGGGTTATGTTTGATGTAAAGGTGTAGCAGAACGTAATCTCATTCAGCATGATATCGGATCTGACCTTTTATTGGATTGTGACCGAATGTTGACTATCTCTCATTTTTTGCTTGACAGCCTTTGGAGTTTGGGATTGTGATATTTGATTTTGGCTAAGATTTGGGGCCATGGAGTCTTAGTGCTAAAAATTTTTTACGAGACATTTCACCGCGATTAATAGCCTCTACTGGTGACAGAAGGGCTGGCTCATTTTTTGCGCAGCGGATCAGCCTGGCTGTCCAGCGCGGAAATGCAGCCAGTATTCTTGGCACCATTCCACGCGGTCATGATAATTAGATAAGGCTAGCTTTAAGTTTTATTGTATTAAAAAAAAAAAAAAAAAAAAGATTTAGTATATTTTGGGGTAATCTAAATATTTAAAGGAAAAGGTGACTAACTAACTGACTGACTGACTGAGCTACTAACTAAAAGTACTCAACGGATGTTCCGTAGTCACAATCCTCGAAAAACAGATATAGGTAACTCTTTAACCTGTGAACCCTACTTAGCCATGATAGTTTTCCTTTATAATTGATTATAAGTATGTATATACTACTGCTGTGAATTTTGTCACGTTCCTATATACCTACTAACATTTGGCTGATGGGGGGGGGACGGGGGGGGGACACACTTGACTCTAATAAAAAGTAGCACTTTAAAACGTCATATTTTACAAACGGATCAAGAAATCGAAAAATGATGTTTTTGATTCAGCTCTTTGTCGGCGTGATTAATATACCCATGCCAAATTACAGATTTCTAGCACTAATAGTCTCTGAGATTAACCGAGGACGGACGGACAGACGGACGGACATGGTGAAACTATAAGGGTTCCTTGTTTACTACGGAACCCTAAAAATACCCTTTGGAAAATTGTAAAGGTAGTAAATTTTCTGTTAAGTAGGAAGGCATGAAGGTCACTCTTGAATGTGTGTAATTTCCGACGATATTGGATCTGTCAATTGGATTTGACCTTTACACAAAATGAGATCGTGAGCGTTTGCTCACGTTACCTACCTACCCAATTTTAGAGTTCCGTACCTCAAAAGGAAGAGAGAGAACGCAGGGCGTTGTCTGTTAGGGCGAACATGATCGTCCGCAGGTTTGGGCGTTGTCTGTTAGGGCGAACATGATCGTCCGCAGGTTTGCTCGTTGTTCTGTAGCCGTCAAAATCACTCTTTTCAGAGCATATTGCACCTCCTTCTACACGAGCAGCCTGTGGATCGATTACACGCAAAAACAGTACAATGCCCTGCGTGTACAATATAATAATGCATTCAGGATGCTGATGGGGCTGCCCAGATTCTGCAGCGCGTCAGGGATGTTCGCCGAGGCGCATGTAGACTGTTTTTATACTACTATGCGAAAGCGGTGCACATCCCTGTTGCGTAGAGTCCGGTCCAGCCCCAATGGCCTCCTGAAGGTATTTTCTGACAGGATCGACTGCCAGTACTTGAATCACTGTTGTATGATTCACGTGCTGGCAAATCGATCCTGTCCTAATTTAAATAGTTATAGATTTTTTACTAACAAATAGGTTTAAGTTTCGTGTAATTACTAACACTAATATTAATAATTACTAACAATTAGGTTTAAGTTTCGTGTAATTACTAACACCAATATGATCCTCGTTGGTCGAAATAAAAACATTTTATTTTATTTAAAAGGAAAAACGGAACCCTTATGGGATCACTTTGTTGTCTGTCTGTCTGTCAAGAAACTTATAGGGTATCCTGTTGACCTAGAATCATGAAATTTGGTAAATAGGTAGGTCTTACAGCATAAGCAAAGGAATAACATCCGAAAATCATAAATTTGTAATTACTTAAAAAAAAATGAAATTATGTTCATGAACAAAATAATTAATATTTTCAAATTTCAAAGCAAGTTTTTTTTTCTTTATTTGTTCCAATTATAACATTGCTTAAAATTACCCTCGACCCCCAAACTAGGTTAACCAAGAAGATAACCAAGTGGATTTTAATACAGATTTTCATTTATCTTTATGCATAGGTAATAATAGTTTTTGATTTATCGTGCAAAATGTCGAAAAAATACGACTGTAGTACGTAACTCTCGTCGCGCGAGTCTGACTCTCAATTGGCCGGTTTTGTTAGTTTCCGATGGTGTTCGGATGGGATTCGGTTTCGTCCGCGTGGACTAAACAAATTTCAAACCTATTTTTCACCCCCTTATGGGTTGCAATTTTAAAAATCCTTTCTCACCGAATGCCTACGTCATAATAGCTATCTGCATGCCAAATTTCAGCTCGATCCGTCCAGCAGTTTGAGCTGTGAATTGATAGATCACTCAGTCAGTCACCTTTTCCTTTTACATATTATTTAGATAATAGTGTGGTAACGGTTGACTGGTACCCATTCGTTCCACTTTAACCACACGGGGTCATTTCATACCTCAATAATGAAACAAAACTAATTTAAAATAAACGAAAAACCAAATTAATCTTTTAGTGAAATAATGGAGCTTTTAAAGTGATATTACGTTTAATATTGATGGGCTAAATTGAACTGTGACGTCACTTCCGGGAGTGTGACCCATTTGACTTACTTCCGGGGGAACAGGAAGTCAATGATGGAATATTTTTAGATTAATTTGGTTGTAATAACTGTGACAAAATTAGAAGAGAAAATAAATCAAATGAAAACTTACGAATTTGATCACGGAGTCCATGCGATAGGTTTCGTTTTGGATTCCGGGTTCATCATCATCATCAATCCATTGCCAGCTCACTACTGAGCACGGGTCTCCTCACAGAATGAGAAGGGTTTGGCCATAGCTACCACGCTGGTCAAGTGCAGATTGGTAGACTTCACACATCTTTGAGAACATTATGGAGAACTCTCAGATATGCAGGTTTCCTTACGATGTTTCCCTTCACAGTAAAAAAAATGATATTTTAACTCCGAAAAGTTAGAGGTGCGTGCAGCGTTGGTGCGTGGCCGGGATCGAACTCCGGACCCCCCGAATATGAAGCCCACTCGCTTTTTCGATTCTAAGTTTAGTTCAGTTTACATTCAAAATGTAGTATGTTAGCTAATTAGTATATTGGTAAACATCAGAATTTTGAAATAGCCGAAAATCTCCAAGCGCAGGCTGTTGATGATACCATCGTTCGCTGAGTGAATCTGCGAGCTTCATTAGATAACTAGTTAGCGACCATGTATTGTCTCATGAGTCCCATGAATTTTCCATTACATATAAGATTATACCTGTCAATAATTTATTATTAGCTACATGGGCATAGAAGGTTACCTTCGGTTCTACCGATCGGTGTTTAAATCTGTAAAGTTAGGTATTTAGTTCTCACATGATCAAAACCGTTAGCTTATGTAACGTGTTTTTACAGTGAATGCGTATAAAATCCGATACTTTATCTGTTACTGTGAGAGAAAATACTTCTCACTAGTTTCTTACACATAAAGTACAAACCGACAATTCATTACTTGGACACGGTCTCTTCAAATTTCATTCACGAATTTTGGAGTGGCGAAAAATTCCTCAATGAAATCGCCATTTTACTTTTCAAAATGTAGAGTAATATGAAATATCAGACAATGCTTTTCCTTGTACTTTACTATGAGGTTTCTGGCTGAAATGAAGTGGATTTTATTATGTTGGCGTTAGGGGTGATTTTAGGGTGTCAGTGGATATGAATGGTTATGGTGTATGGAGGTATTGGTGTGTGAAACTGTCACCGTATTTAGGTAGCGGCGTCTTTGACTCGTGTTTGGTTGGCGGTATTTTTCGGCCATGAAAATTGAAGTTTACTGATTTTAATAAGTAAAGATGTGTTCTATTGAATAAAATTCTATAGTGTAAAATACTGTGTTCAGGTAAGTTTGTGTAAGCAGTACTAATAAGGCAAAAAAGATCATCGGAATTAGAAATTAAAATTGAAAATAGCATAGATTTTGGCATGAATATTTTAAATGTCTATTTGTTACCTTTTCATGGTTCATCCGACAACAACAACAACAACAGAAGTAACTTACGCGACGAATATAAATTATTTTTCTAAATATATAAAAGGAAAAGCTGACTGACTGACTGACTGACTGATCTATCAACGCACAGCTCAAACTACTTGACGGATCGGGCTGAAATTTGGCATGCAGTATAGGCATCCGGTTAGAAAGGTTTTTGAAAATATAACCTCTAAGGGGCTAAAATAGGGGTTTGAAATTTGCGTAGTCCACGTGGACGAAGTCGTGAGCATAAGCTAGTTATTCGTATGGAACTAAGAAAAATCCTTCTTTTTCGCACGGAATCGCTGAATTCGTGGACCAACGCAACACGTTACCATTTCCTTGTAAGAAGAACGAGCACCGCCCCCTCTAATTGATTGCATAACCGTCCTTACATCCCATTCATACGCTCTTTCATTCACGAGAGCCATTTGACATGCGGCGACAAATCGCCTGGCAAGTCGCTATTCTTATAGCTCCACAATTTTTTCAATGCACCCGTATTACAAATTCTGTAAGAGATTTCCGGCTTTATTTCAGTTACAAATAAGAACTAGCTGCAATTTTATTGACAAAATCTGAGCTTGTAATCGTTAATTTATTTGCTACGAGATTGTAACCTCTGTTGTTGGGTATTGAGGCCATTTTAGGGTTCCGTATCTCTAAAGGAAAAAAGGAAGCCTTTAAGGCTCACTTCGTTGTCTTTCTACTTTTTCTCAGGAAAGCATGGAGATATCAAATACAAGTTAATATGACATACTCAAATCTACAATCCCTTAGAAAAAGTTAAACTTCTGAGTCAACATTATTAAAAGTTTGTTTTAAATATTATTGGTCCAGCGCTTGGCTGCAATTAGATCTGGTGGCAAGTGATGATGCAGCCCAAGATGAAGCGAGCTTGCCTAGAAGGTACCCGTATTATAATTGGAGATTCCAAATCTTAGCGATTCGGATTAGAAATGAGAAGGCAAATCGCTTCGTACTTATCCGTGGAATTTCGACTACGTACGGGTGCAGACCTTGGCGATGCCTTGCGGTATGTTAGTAGAAACGTGAAGGAAGAACCAGGTCGAAAAGTAAAGAATACGGCCGTTTATGCCACATAGAATAGAATAGAATAGAATAGAATGTTTTTTATTCATGTAAACTTTTTACAAGTACTTATGAATAGTCAGGTAGTTTTAATTTACCACTGGTTCGGAATGCCGTTACTACCGAGAAGAACCAGCAAGAAACTCGGCGGTTGCTCTTTTTAATTTTTCAATTTACAATGTTATTATACCGTACTATACAAGCCATTGCAGCCCCGTGCATTGCTGGAGCGAGTCAAAGCCAAGCTTTTTTTATCGTTTACGTAGTCTGCGACTGTATAATATGCTTTTTTTAGGAGCATACTTTTAACACATTTTTTAAACTTGTCTAAGGCAAGTCTAAAATTGCTTGTGGAATTTTATTATAAAATATTACACTCATTCCCACAAATGACTTTCCCACCTTCCAGAGGCGGAGCGCAGGAGTAGCTAGCTTATTTCGGCTTCTAGTTTGCCTATCGTGGAAATCACCGATTTTTTTGTAACTTTGATTGTTTTGTCGTACAAAAATTATATTATTGTAAATATATTGGGAAACTACTGTAAGAATACCTATTTCCTTAAATATCTCTCGTAGGGAATCGCGCGGTTTTAAATTATAAATTGCACGTATTTTGACATAGTTTGACACCCTCAAGGAAATTAAAACCTGTACTTCCCGTTGACCTAGAATCATATTTGGCAAGAAATCCTTAGAACACAAGTAAAAAATTTGAAAACCATTTTGTAGTTATACTATTAGCGACTACAAACTCATATTTGCAGTTGGAGATTATTTAAGTAATAAAATAGTTGCACTTATCCTTCCAAATATACGGAAACCTCGGTGCGCGAGTCCAACTCGCACTTGGCCAGTTTTTGGCTTTTGTAAAACGCAGAAAAGAAAATAAAATGACACGCTGTTATCTTATTATATTTATAATGTATTGTGTGAAGGAATTTCATGCATGCCTCCGATTTTTTTTTAAATTTTAAAGCGTAAAGTCAGACTTATTGTCGCCTTTTATAGTATTTGAGAGCTACTTGTGATCGTAAAGATGAATAGAATGGAATTTAGTATGGTGAATGATTATGAATGAGCGATTGATTTTTTATTTTTAATCGTTTAGCGAAGTTAGTGTCATCTTGAATTTAAGCAGATGTTTTGAAAGAAAGAAAAATGTTAATTCGTGTCATGTTAACACAGTTTACATAATATCGTCTTGTACAGCAGTGGGTTGACCATGATGATGATGATCTAATCATTAGTATTAAATATCTCATCATTCAATAGTCATTACTTACTAACTTTTTTTTTTAAATATTTTAGCGAGCAAACGAGCAGGCGGGTCACCTGATGTTAAGTGATTACCGCCGCCCATGAACATTTGCAGCACCAGAACTATAACTATAGTAATTAATTTTTTTATATAAATATCAAGTCATTAGCTACTCTAGTTACTCTACTAATGAGTCTCAACTCGAAATTCTAAAACTGCCTTCACAACCGTACTTTTGTCCATCATTCCATACAAAATAGTATAATGGCCATAATTTGCTGCTTATCAATGTCTCACATATCAACAATAACTCTGCACATCTGCCTGTCTCTACAGTCCGCACCCCGCACCCGGGCCCATTTGCCGCGTCATTAAACCTGATCGAGACACGCTTTCCACTTATTATCCATTTTTATATCATTTCTATAATAAATATAATAAATTTTATGCCAAATAAAATCCTTGGCCCCGCCTTTTAGTAATAAAACATAGTTTCTATACAAGATACAGCGTTTATCGTCAAAGACCGGCTAAGTGAGAATCGGATTCACGCACCGAGGGTTCCGAACTTCGGAAGGATATCACTGTACCCACCTAATCTTTTATAACCTAATTTGTCTCCAAATGCAATAATTTAAGTTTGTAATCACATTTTTTTATTTGATATAATACATATTGAATATTAACGATTTTCGCTTTTTTCCACTTACCCTTGCATACCAAAATATAAAATACTAGCTGACACGCCCCGGCTTCGCTCGGGTGGAGAAAATTGAGGGGGAGGTTGAATTAAATTTTTCTTTCCTTAAGAACCATCTTCGTACTTCAAGGAATATTATAAAAAAGAATTAGGGTAATCGGTTCAGCTGTTCTCGAGATTTGCGATCAGCAACACATTCAGCGATTCATTTTTATATATTATAGCTGACCCGCCCCGGCTTCGCTCGGGTGGAATTTTCGAACCGCGTCATTTACGGGAGCCGCGCGGGTACCTTACTCATAGATCTAAACTCCCCTCCCGCACGCGCACCCCCGCCTTGGTGACGCCCACTTCGCAACGGGCCGTGCAGCAGAAATCGTAATATTTTAATTTCGCCATAACTTCAAAACCAAACGTCCAATTTTAATCATTCAAAGACCAAATATTATCTCCATAAACTGTTCTTAGTGATGAAATCATTTATTTTGATAAGGATTAATAGCATGAGTAAAATAAACGCGTTTAAATGTAGTCCAAAAAAAATTCAAGATTTTTAAATAAAAAAATGGTTGCTGTGCCTCACTCGACATAGATGGGTATAGTGTGTCGCGGACTTTTTTGTAGATATTTATAAGATCTACAATTAATTAGAACATTTATGGTTCTATCTTTTATAGTTTAGGCAGCGTACGCAAAATAAGTAACTTTTCTGGTTGATTTTTTACACCTTGTGTCCGAAAAACCCAAATATCTTACGGAACCCTATTTTTTTCCAAAATAAAATATAGCCTATGTTACTCGTGGATAATGTAGCTTTCGAATGGTGAAAGAATTTTTAAAATCGGTCCAGTAGTTTTTGAGCCTATTCAGTACAACCAAACAAACAAACAAACAAACAAACAAACAAACAAACAAACAAACAAAGTTTTCCTCTTTATAATATTATTATTATTATTATTATTATATATTATTATATTATTATATTATTATTATTATATTATAGTGTAGATGTTCTAGGTCAGCGGGAAATACCATTTGAGTTTTGACGTTTTGATTTATTTTATTAGCCAGGGTCAAAATTTTATTATGGCCGTATTTTTTGCTATTTAAAAAGCTTGTTAGTTTTTTTACACCTCTAAGGAACCGTAGACCTATGGCGTGGACCTAAGTATGTATTTGAGGAAAATAGTCTTGACAGATGACAGACAGATAGAGACTGATGCATACTTTAAAGATCCCTTTTTTCATTTTGAGCTATGGAACCCTAAAAGTTATGTGTTTGTGAAAGAAACCTCTCCGCGTGAAATTGTTGGGATCTTTTGTTCGTGTATTGATAAATTTGTGGCAAATTCGAGGGTTTTATACCAGTTTTGCGGTGCTGGGGTGAGCCGTGAGCAAAGTTTCGATGGTTTTTGTCGCGCTAAGTACCATCATGTGTGCAGTGGCGTGCAGGTCATAGAGGCATAAATGCACTGCTTACCCCAGTTGTAATAGCTCAGTATGCATATTCTTCATTATGGCCAGTGAACAGGCTCCTACTTAACTAGTGCCTACCCTGGCTTCAAACCCTGTGCACGCCACTGCATGTGTGACACTGAGTGGCTTGTTATTTTATATGAGCACTCGAAATAATTGATAGTTTGGAGCAAAGTACTTTGCTAAATTTGATTATAAAGAGTTGATAAAACCACTTTGGGGGACATGATTAAAAACTTATCCCTTTTGACCGATAGTCCATAATCCTCTTAAATATGTCGGAAAAGGTGACTGACTGAATAACTGACTGATCTATCAACGCACAGCTCAAACTACTGGACGGATCGGGCTGAAATTTGGCATGCAGTAGCTGTTATGACGTAGGCATCCGCTAAGAAAGGATTTTTGAAAATTCAACCCGGGGGGTGAAATAGGGGTTTGAAATTTGTGTAGTCCACGCGGACGAAGTCGCGAGCATACGCTAGTAGTACATACTCTTGCAAATATTATGATTAACGCAAAAGTGTGCCTGTCTGTCTGTTTGCTAGGTTTTCACGGCTCATCCACTTAACCGATTTTGACGAAATTTCGTACAGGGATAGCTTGCATTCCGGAGATGGACATAGGCTATTTTTTACGGGATAGTGCGGGCGACGTGCGAGTGTGCAGGGCGTTCCAGTCTCATACCCCGATGGCCATCTCGACTCGTCGCATACTATACATCATCATCATCATCATCATCAACCAATGGACGTTCACTGCTGGACATAGGTCTCTTGTAGGGACTTCCACACGCCACGGTCTTGCGCCGCCTGAATCCAGCGGCTCCCTGCGCTTCGTCTGATGTCGTCCATCCACCTAGTGCGAGGTCGCCATTCCAGCACCTTTTGTATACGAACTATGTGCCCTGCTCATTGCCACTTCAGCTTCGCAACCCGTTGAGCTATGTCGGTTACTCTAGTTCTCCTACGGACCTCCTCATTTCTGATTTGATCACGTAGAGAAACTCCAAGTCATAAGAAAGCTCAGAGTCAGTCAGCGGGCGATGGAAAGAGCTAACTCTTTCCATCGCCCGCTGACTGACTCTGAGCTTTCTTATGAGGCCTGAGGCCCTATACTTACACTATACATAGGCAGGCACCAATATTTTGTAGTCGGTAAAAGAGGTAGGTACCCCGTATCGTTGGTACTTGGTAGCTTTGCCCTCCACTTGCCCCCGGCATGACGGAACACGCACGTGGCCTCTGCGAAGTAGATTAGCACTTAATTAGTGTTTGTTGATACAGTACCTACCTACATACTTATGCCGAAACTAGCTTATGCTCGCGACTTCGTCCGCGTGGACTACAAAATTTCAAAACCCTATTTCACCCCCTTAGGAGTTGAATTTTCAAAAATCCTTTCTTAGCGGATGCCTACGTCATAATAGCTATCTGCATGCCAAATTTTAGCCCGATCCGTCTAGTAGTTTGAGCTGTGCGTTGATAGATCAGTCAGTCAGTCAGTCAGTCATTCAGTCAGTCAGTCAGTCAGTCACCTTTTCCTTTTATATATATATATATATATATATTTTTTTTTTTTTTTTTTTTTTTTTTTTAAACCTTTATTGCTGATAGTTTTTCTTTTTTAATATTTTTAGTTTTAGTCTTTAGAAAATAGAATTTGTTTTGTTCTTGAGCTATCAGCGTGTCCTCTCGACACATAGGCCTCTTCCAGCAGCTTCCACTTTCTTCCTTCCTTTTATATATATAAGATATAGATAATATTTCTTGTTTATGTATACCTCCCGGAGCCGTGTTGGCTTATGATATTAGGTTGTTATAAAAAAAATTAGGTACCTAAGTACTAAGTTTTTAGGGTTCCGTACCTCAAATGGAAAAACGGAACCCTTATAGGATCACTTTGTTGTCTGTCTGTCCATCTGTCTGTTAAGAAACCTACAGGGTACTTCCCGTTGACCTAGAATCATTAAATTTGGCAGGTAGGTAAGTCTTATAGCTGACATTTGGGGAAAAATCTGAAAACTGTGAATTTAGGGTTAGATCACACAAAAAAAATTAAATTGTGGTCATGAACTAATAATTAGTATTTTCAAATTTCGAAGTGAGTGACTATATCAAGTCGGGTATCATATAAAAGGTCTTCACCTGAACATTCTAAAACAGATTTTTATTTATTTTTATGCATCATAGTTTTTGAATTATCGTGCAAAATCTCGAAAAAATACGACTGTAGTACGGAACCCTCATTGCGCGAGCCTGACTCACACTTGGCCGGTTTTTTTTTTAACAGAGATAGTGAGCAAAAGAGCAAGCAGGTTACCTGATGTTAAGTGATTCTGATTACCGCCGCCCGTGAACATTTGCAGCACCAGAGGAACTGCCGATGCGTTGCTCGGGTCAATGCCCCGCCCATGACGCGAAATTGACTCCGAGTGGCCTACTTACGCAACGTTCGTAGACCTGTAGCGTCAGTCAGATGTTTTATTTGCAATATATTGTGTACTTTTACAAAATTATAGGATTAATAATATATATATTTTTCGAGTTTTTATTGTGGTTTATATCAGTAATCATCAAAAGGTAGGTACCTGTCTTCGTTTTCGCCAGCGTTCTGATTATACCCCGTATGAAGGCCAAAACTCTTCTCGTGCTCAGTATTGAACCGGCGATGGGTTAGTGATCATGATGATGAATCCAACCCGTACTTTTGATTTTAGAGTAAGTAGGTACCTACTTCACATATCAACCCACTGTCAAAGGGCTTAGGGTTGTAAAAGTGCTTAACATGTACCCAATTATATTTGTCAGTGACAATTGTATAAAAAGCTCTTAGCCACAATGACAATTCATTATTTGTATTCATATATATTATACCCTCAATGTATTTGTAAAGCTTTTTCATTACGCGTTAAGTATACGCATATGCTCATAGGGCCACTACAAACTAATTTCTTAAATTATTCGACAAACGAAAGCAAACTCTATTTATACCTCTACTAAGTTTAATTTTCATTTACGATTTATTAAAAGTTACGTTTATTTTCTGTTGTGATATAACGCTACCCTTTTCCAAACAAGTTTTTAAAAAATCTACTATAATGCTATAAAAATAAAGTTCAAAATTCTACCATGATATTAAAATCCTATTCTTTGTAGTTGTGCAATAACTACCCTTAAAAATGCAACAAAATTAATAATGCATTTCCGAAAACGTTTGCCATTGAATTCTCAGCTTTACGATGTTAGTAACAGGGTTTATGATAATGTTTAGGAAAGGTAAAAAGCGTTCGTGATTTGATGACATCGTGTGACGAATTAAGCCAGTTGGTGTATTTTGAATGGGACGTTTAATTTTGTTTCCTATTCCACTCGGATTGTATTAACTGTGAATGACAAACGTTGCGATTCGATATGCTGACGTCACTGAATTAATTAGGCAAATAAGTTTTCCTTTTTGGCCTTGGCTGCAAGCTGCAACAAGCATAGTGGCGTGTAGTGCAGATTGTAGAGGCATAAAACCTAATTGAAAGTTTAAAAAGTTGTACTGCAGCTCAAAGCTCATTTTTCCCTATGATTAGTTAGAGATCCTAAAGTGAAAAGTAAACGGCCAAACAAGTTTGTCAAACACGCCTTGGTACACGGATTGGTAGACTTCACACACCTTTAAGAACATTATGGAGAACTTTCAGGCATGCAGGTTTCCTCACGTTTTCCTTCACCGTTAAAGAAAGTGATATTAATTAATTACTTAAAACGCACATAGGTAACTCCGAAAAGTTAGAGGTGTGTGCCGGGGATCGAACCCCCGACCTCCGATTGGAAGGCGGACGTCCTAACCACTAGGCTATCACAGCTTTTTTACACGTAACACGTAACGTTTACAAACATGTAATATTTGATAAACATGTTTGACCGTTAAGAGTTTGCCGGTGCAGGTTTCCTCACGATGTTTTCCTTCACCGTTAAAGCAAGTGATATTTAATTAATTAAATTATGGAGAACTCTCAGGCATGCGGGTTTCCTCATGATGTTTTGCGGCACCGTTAAAGCGGGTGATATTTTAATTAAGTACTTAAAACGCACATAACTCCGAAAAGTTAGAGGTGCGTGCCCGGGATCGAACCCCCGACCTGCGATTAGAAGGCGGACGCTCTAACAGCTTGTAATTAATATCACAACTTAATTCGAAAGAGATAACAAGTACCTACATTTCAAGTAAATTCAGGAGCAAGTTACACTCGTTAACTTGCTGAAACTCCGGAACAAAGTTGGGTAACTGAATTACTAAACTGCGCTATCATTTTCGGACTTAATTTGAATTAATTTAAACATGAAACCTTATCTTATCTTATCTTTGAGTTTATAAATTTACGACTACCCTAATGAATTAAAGTTAATAATACCTACGTAGCCTTTACCAAAAATGTAACTAAACTGCACCAATATCATCACTAACCCATCCATCACCGGCCCACTACTGAGAACGAGGCTCCTCTCAGAATGAGAAGGATTTGGCCATAGTCTAATACGCTGGCCAAGTGTGGACTTGCAGAGTTCTCAAAGGAGAACATTATGGCATGCAGGTTTCCTCGCGATGTTTTCCTCCACCGAAGCAAATCATTAATTAATTAATTACTGTCTTATAAAATAATAATTAAATAAACTTTCAAAGATTAAAGAAAATTTAATATTATATTTACGGACACTCAAGGGTCCATAAATGTCAGGGGGTTTGCCGAAAAAAAAAAACCGATAAGTGCATTCTCCACACACGAGCTGGTAAACTACATATATACGGTAGGTCCCCATAGTTTTATTATATTCGGAAAGACACTGGGTAGTAGTTTCTCGTAGTGTCATGAACAGCCACAAAATGATTGCGTGCCCTTCCTTAATAACGGTTTATAGGCGTGCACAAAATAACGATAGGTACTTATCTATTTCGTGTAGACCAATAATTATTTATCTACTGAGCAAAGTCATCAAGAAAACTGTGATTGGTTGCAAATAATGAAAAATGCCTAATAGTTCGCAATGAAAGTACCTATCTAACAGTTTCTATCAACTGGTTTTGCCGAAGTTTAACAGCTACAACGTATGTCTATGTTGCAGCATAGCCATTCATAACAGTTGGGATTGTAGCAATGTTATACAAGTTTCATTCTAAGGAGCCAGATTTATTAAAGCAAGAGACAATTGTAGTACTATTAAGTATTAACAGCCGTAAATGATAGCGTGCCCTTCCTCAATAACAGTTTGAAGGCGTGACCTCATTCCTGCTTCATCCACGTGACAATGAGCCGCCAAGTTCGCAAGAGGCAGCGTCATTACGGCTGAGCACGCTAAGAGGTAGTTAGTGAAACTTGCCAACCGCCCGTCTTGTCAGGCGAAATCGATTCAACTTCTAATTGCCACCAATTCGAAGTTTGAACGTTATTTGCCGATTATACTTCATGCTTCGTACTCGAGATTATATGAACTAGGTAGTATACGCATAGATAGTAGATACCGTCCACTTAATTGAGATTTTTATAAAATATATTTTTGAAAAAAGATTTGATTGATATAATGTCATCCTGACGCCCGTACGCCTTACTCATTCGCTTTTTAGTGCGCTACCGTTCCACTACGCCTTCGCCTATTTTATCTTAAAAAGGGATATTTAAAGTGATATTTAAACTGTAAAAAAGGTAAACAAATAACGTTTTTACAATGCCTAAACGAAAGGGTGATAAATGTGAATATATTAAGAAGAAAATTAAAGGATTAGACGTAATTATAAATACTCGGATGATTCTGACTCGTCATCGATTTCACATACATCCATCATACATCCCAAAATGCACCGATGGATTATCAAGGTAAGGTTGGATATTACGACTGTGTTTATTAGTGCTCGAGAAATGTGTCGTGGTCAGATTATTGACAGACGCGGCTCGGATGTTTTCCGATAGTCTTCACACTGACTCTGTCACAAGGAGAAAATATTATGTATTATACTAAGAGAGAGCTTCAGGATCAGCTACAAAATACAAAGATTGTAATCAAAATAATTTGAATATGTATGAAGTATCAATCCCTGATGTTATTGCTTTTTCAACTACGATATATAATCAGGGTGCTCCATATGGGATATTAAATTCATATCGGTCAGCGTTGATTAATTGTGAAAGATTTTCTGAGAACGAGGATATCAAAAGATTTCTTAATCGTTTCGTTTCGTTCTAGACCGCCGTGAGCAAAGTATGATGATACTTGGGATACGTCGTTGGTCTTAAATTACCACAACTTATATTCCAATCAAATCCTAAATCTTTAAACAATTTCTAAAAAATGAGTTATGCTTTTAGCACTCGTAACTGCACAAAGAATGCAAACATTATCAAAAATAAAAGTTTGTAACATCAGTATATCTCCATCAGATATCAAAATAAAAATCCCGGATTTTATTAAAACATTTAGGGTTGGAACAAACTAACCCTTATTAGTCATTCCATTTTTTGAAGAAAAACCACAGATTAGTCCGGGAAGGACAATGATTGTATACCTTGAAATTACTAAATCACTTCGGGAAAATGCAGATCCCTAATTATTTATTAGTTTTAAAAAAGCCTCATAAGTCGGTTGGTTCACGAACTTTATCACGTTGGATAAGAATACCCTGAACCAAAGCGGAATTGATACTTCTACGTTTACTGCTCATAGCACCCGGCATGCTGCCACATCTGCTGCGTAAAGGTCAGGTGTTTCAGTGGATCAAATAATGAAAACTGCAGGCTGGAGCTCAAGTTCCCAAACGTTTGCTAACTTTCATAATGATTGTTTTAGCAGAGCTATTATGAATGATTCAATAGAAACAAAAATTGTTACAAATGATTCATATTACTCAATAACATTGTTTATAATTAGAGGAATATTTATGGTTTGGTAAATTATAATAAAAAAATTATAACATTTTCTTGTAACCATACGCTTCCTCATATTTTACGAGTCTTATCTCTAAAAGTCTACCTAGTTCATATAATCTCGAGTACGAAGCATGAAGTATAATTACTGATTAAACGAACTTACCTGTAAGTGAAGTTCTATCATAATTATACGAAGGCTTCGTACGAAGAGATTATAACCCTCCCACCCTCACGCTACGCGTTTACCCTGAATCGTAAAATATGAGGCGAATTGTTGGCTAAACTCTAAACTAAATGAGTAAGGCGTACGGGCGTCAGGATGACATTATATCAATCAAATCTTTTTTCAAAAATATATTTTATAAAAATCTCAATTAAGTGGACGGTATCTACTATCTATGCGTATACTACCTAGTTCATATAATCTCTTCGTACGAAGCCTTCGTATAATTATGATAGAACTTCACTTACAGGTAAGTTCGTTTAATCAGTAAATAATTTGGTCACCGATTGTCGTCAAGCTAGTACTTTACTCAACACATCAAACTTATACGTAGGTGATTTCTTCCATACACACTATAATTTGATTAAAAGTGGATCTGCTTAAGATTTTCTTAAAAATCCCGCCAAATGCGAGTCAGATTCGCGCATCGAGGGTTCCGTAACTACTTCGGTATTTTTTCGACTTATTTGAAGTTTGAAAATCATAACATATTGCCAAATTATTGCAAATAATGGAAAATACCTGTCTACAATGAAAGTACCTACTAAACAGCTATAGCGGGTACGATGATCACAATCACACTCTTTCGTTATTGGCTAAGACTCACTGCCATAGCAAGAATACCATAAATTCAGCCAATCATAACAGTTCGGATTGTAGTAATGTGATACAAGTTTCATTCTAAGGAGATTTATTAAAGCAAGAGACACTGTAGTACCATCAATAGCCACAAATGATAGCGTGCCCTTCCTCAATAACAGTTTTTTTTTTAAATAGATATAGCGAGCAAACGAGCAGGCGGGTCACCTGATGTTAAGTGATTACCGCCGCCCATGAACATTTGCAGCACCAGAGGAACCGCCGATGCGTTGCCGGCCTTTTAGGAATTTGTTGGTCCGCCCCTTGAATAAGCCCATGTTATAATCTAGTGGGAACACCGCCGATGGGAGTTGGTTCCACAGTTTGCACGTGCGTGGAAAGAGGATGTGGCGCAGCGGACGGTCGAAGTGCACCAGACACCCAGGTGGTGAGGGTGAAATTCCTTACGGCGCCGTGCGGTTGTAGAAAAAAGTGGGTGGAATGAGGTCAAAAAGCTCTTCAGAGCACTCCCAATTATACAGACGATACAACACGCATAGAGAGCTAACGTCTCTGCGGTGCTCCAGGCGGCCAATTTTGAAGGCGTGACCTCATTCCTGCTTCATCCACGTGACAATGAGCCGCCAAGTTCACAAGACGCAGCTTCATTACGGCTAAGCACGCTAAGAGGTAGTTAGTGAAACTTGCCAACCACCCGTCGTGACAGGCGAAATCGATTCAACTTCTAATTGCCACCAATTGTAAATTTTGAATAAGATTCTTGCACTAATTTGGAACTGATTGTATGAGAATTGCTTCGAAATTGTTTTAATTGTAGGTGATTTGGTATGATGCTATGAAGTTTCTATGTCATCAATCTGTTAAATGCCGGTCATTTGGATTGATACGTCTTGATGTCTCCAATTTATGTATGTCCCGAAATGCTTAGGTATTACTTTGTAATTACTTTTGTAATATGAATGCTGATCTGGTCGAGAAATAGTAGCTTAAATAGACAATGCCTGCAAAGTCCGCGTGGATATTGATTTCAAAAACTCTGCGGTTTTGAAAACTTTTTTGAAGTCAGTTAAAAATGAAAATGAAAATCTTTTTTATTCGTATAAACTTTTACAAGTGCTTACGAATAGTCGGATGCATCTACCACTGGTTCGGAATGCCTTTCCTGCCGAGAAGAACCAGCAAGAAACTCGGCGGTTGCTCTTTTCAAATATTTGATATAGGTACAAAATTATGCCATGTATAAAATAGTATTTGCAGTCTTGTGCGTTGCTGGAACGAGCTGCAGGTCAAATCCACGCTCTTTTATCATTTAGATAATCTTCAATTGTGTAATATGCTTTTTTCAGGAGCATATTTTTAATAGATTTTTTAAACTTGTGCAAAGGTAAGTCCAAAAAAGTTTGCGGGATTTTATTATAAAAGTTAGAAACATATATGTAGATATAAACCTATCTCAACTGATTTGGGAATCATTGCAAATGACGCTTGCTGTTCCTTATCAAAACCTTACATACCTCAGTTCAAATTACATGAAACCCCATAACCCCGAAGACCTCATTCGTCCCACGTCGCAAGGCAACTCATTAACTGGCAATGAATAATTTTGCAAGTAAATTGACAACGATTTATCGCAGACGGCATGGCTCCATACTAATATTATTCTCTTTGAAATCAACGAGACATATCTCAGTCTTTAGACAAGACTAATCTTCTATAGATAGTTGTGATAGCCTAGTGGTTGGGGCGTCCGCCTTCTAATTAGAGGTCGGGGGTTCAATCCCGGGCACAAACCTCTAACTTCTCGCAGTTATGTGCGTTTTAAATAATTAAATATCGCTTGCTTTAACCTGCCTAAACCTTCATGCCTGAGAGTTCTCCTTAATGTTCTCAAAGATGTGTGAAATCTGCCAATCCGCACTTGGTCAGCATGGTATAGACTATGATCAAAACTGTTCTCACTCTGAGAGGGGACCCGTGCTCTTTAGCGAGCCGATGGGTTGATCATGATGATGATGAATCTTCTATTGAAGGTATGGTCGCTATTTATAGCCTCATAAAAAAGTTCAGAGTCACTCAGCGAACGATGGAGAGAGCTATGCTTGGAGTTTCTCTACGTGATCAAAATCAGAATTAAGTATCTGCACTGCTCATACGTCGTACTTACGATACGGATTCGTCTTTTTTGGCGAATCACAGCGAATTAAGCTAGTGGTTTTAATAAAATCTGTCTAATATTATCTACTTTTTATTTATATATTCAGATACAAGTTAGCCCTTGACTGCAATTTCACCTGGTGGTAAAAAAAAAAAAAAATATTCGTATAAACTTTTACAAGTACTTACGAATAGTCGGATGCATCTACCACTGGTTCGGAATGCCTTACCTACTGAGAAGAACCAGCAAGAAACTCGGCGGTTGCTCTTTGCGGTAAGTAATGATGCAATATAAAATGGATATGAAAATCGCTTGGCAGCACGGTTTTGTGGTAGGGTGATAACTATTAACTAGCCACGGCCGAAGCCTCCCACCATACCAGACCAGAAATTCAGAAATTATAAAATTCTAAACCCCTGCCGGGAATGGACTCGGGACCTCCCACTAACAAGACCACAGAGCTTAACCACTGCGCCAGAAAGGTCGTCGACTTACTGTAAAGCATGTTGTCAATATATAGGTAGGTAGGTATCGCGCTGTTGTCTTATCTCTGCGCTGATTCTAAAATCGTCTAATTCGTATGCAAAGACAGTGCCGGGGCGTTTCTTGTTCCATCTTAATTCATCTTAATTATAGAGACCTAAATATAGCTCGCCTACTTACAAATCTCTTCAACACTTATCCAAATTACTAGAAAAAAAACCGGCCAAGTGCGAGTCAGGCTCGCGCAATGAAGGTTGCGTACTACAGTCGTATTTTTTCGACATTTTGCACGATAATTCAAAAACTATGATGCATAATAATAAATAAAATTCTGTTTTAGAATGTACAGGTGAAGACCTTTCATATGATTCCCCACTTGATATAGTCACTCACTTCGAAAATCAAAATACTAATTATTAGTTCATGACCACAATTTTTTTTGTGTGATCTAACCCTAAATTCACGGATTTCTGATTTTTCCCCAAATGTCAGCTATAAGATCTACCTACCTGCCAAATTTCATGATTCTAGGTCAACGGGAAGTACCCTGTAGGTTTCTTGACAGACAGACGGACAGACAGACAGACAGACAGACAGACAGACAGACAGACAGACAGACAACAAAGTGATCCTATAAGGGTTCCGTTTTTCCTTTTGAGGTACGGAACCCTAAAAATAGAGACAAAGTAACGCAAGGTTTTCTAATAGGTCTTATGTAGCCTGTAGATATCTACTAGCATGGCTAAAGCATTTGTAACAGACTAGATGATGCCCGCAGCCTCATCCGCGTGGATTTAGGTTCTTAAATAGGTCGTGAGACCTCTTACATTAAAAAAAAAAAAATATTAGCCATGCTAAATCAGGAATAATATTCCCCTTTCCTCTCCAACTAAGCGTCAAGCTTGTGCTAGGAGTAGGTACGACAATAGTGCAACGGGTGGGGTTTGAACCGGCCACATTTCGGACTTCAGTCCGCTCCCCAACCGTTGAGCTAGGTTTTAACTACGTATAGTAAGTAGGTTTTTACAAAATGTATACCTAAGTCAAAGTCAAAGTCAAATGATTTATTCAAAATAGGTAATTAATAACTCTCTTTGATGGTCAGATATTGGATTTCTAAGATATAGTGGTGATAATTACGCAAACTTAAAACTAAAGCTACGAGGGTTCCAAACGCGCCCAGGTCTGAGAAGAGCCCACAACAAACTCAGCTGTATAGTATGTTATATTAACATAAACTTATATGTAACTAGCTTATGCTCGCGACTTCGTCCGCGTGGACTACACATATTTCGAACCCCTATTTCACCATAGGGTTGATGATGATATTTTTGCATCATAGCTATCTGCACGCCAAATTTCAGCCCGATCCGTCCAGTAGTTTGAGCTGTGCGTTGATAGATCAGTCAGTTAGTCAGGCACCTTTTCCTTTTATGTAATTAGTAGATCACCTTATATGCTGATACTAGGCCATGTAAAGTCCTTTCAACATGAGTGCTTGCGTGTTCAATACAAATGGTGGAAATATTTTTAGGGTTCCGTACCAGGGATTCCAATGGGGTCTTATAACTTCCTTATAAAAACCTTCGCTGTCCATCCGTCTATCCGTCCGACTGTCCATCCGTCTTTCTGTCAGCGGGCTGTACCTATCTCATGAACCGTAATAAGTAAACAGTTAAAATTTCCGGAGAATATTTATTTGTTTTGCCGGTATAACAACAAAATAATGGCAAAGCCGTGCCGCCAAGCGATTTAGCGTTCCGGTACGATGCCGTGTAGAAACCAAAGGGGTATGGGTTTAACAAAAACTGCCATACCCCTTCCAGGTTAGCCCGCTATCATCTTAGACTGCATCATCACTTACCACCAGGTGAGATTGCAGTCAAGGGCTAACTTGTATCTGAATAAAAAAAATAATAATAATAAAAATTTCAATATGGCTGCCAAGTAAATCTTTTATTTAAAACACAAAAATATGTTTCCACCTGTGTGCCATAAACCGATGTGCCATAAACCGGTTTCATTAGAAAGGCAATATTGCGAAGATGGTTTTAGATAAGAGAAAAAAGAAATACGGAAATTGTTTTAGCTTAGCAGTATACCTACTCCGGATATCCGCTATTCTAAATAAGTATATAAAAGGAAAAGGTGACTGACTGACTGACTGACCGATCTATCAACGCACAGCTCAAACTAGTGGACGGATCGGGCTGAAATTTGGCATCCAGATAGCTATTATGACGTTGGTAAGAAAGGATTTTTGAAAATTCAACTCCTAAGGGGGCGAAATAGAGGTTTGAAATTTGATAAATCCACGCGGACAAAGTAGCGAGCATAAGCTAGTATCTAATAAAAAAAACAAAAATTAGGTACAAAACTTACAAATTACAGTGTTATAATATCTTGTACGGTACGGAATCCTTCGTGTGAGAGTCCGCTTGCACTTGACCGATTTTTTACACTTCGTCTTGTGTAGGCGGGGTTTTGCTCGCAGACGCGGGTATTTTGAGTATTTGGGTCCTTTGTGCCGCCAGGTGCGTGACACGAGTCGACGCAAAAACGGTTTTTATAAAAAAAAATTAATAAAAAACTCTGTTCGAAGTTTTATTTGGAAAAATCTTACAGATGGTAACATAGATTGATATGGAGATCAAACGTTTGGGACGTATAAAAATAGAACTCTTTTTTAAAACCGGCCAAGCGCGAGTCATACTCGTGCACCGAGGGTTCCGTACTACAGTCGTACTCTTTCAACATTTTGTGTGATAAATCAAAAACTAGTACTTATGCATAAAAAGAAATGAAAATCTGTTTTAGAACGTATCACAGGTAGGACACACTCAAGATTTTCGTCTTTAGGCTTTGGGGTATCCACGAATTGAAGACTTGACGCAATTTTCCAAATGCTGCCAAGCCCAGCTGTATTGTTCTGTTAGCTTCCTATTGTTTGTGTTGTAATATATGTGTCGTCATCATCATCATGATCAACCCATCGCCCGCTCACTACAGAGCACGGGTCTCCTCTCAGAGTGAGAAGGGTTTTGGCCATAGTCGACCACGCTGGCCATGTGCGGATTGGTAGACTTCACACACCTTTGAGAACATTATGGAGAACTCTCAGGCATGCAGGTTTCCTCACGATGTTTTCCTTTACCGTTAAAGCAAGTGATATTTAATTAATTAAAACGCACATGCGAAAAGTCAGAGGTGCGTGCCCGGGAATAAACCTCCGACCTCCGATTAGAAGGCGGACGTCCTAACCACTAGGCTATCACAGCTTCGTGTGTTGTTTATATTTGTGTGGATGTTCTCAATTTGGTATGTAAATATTTGTTTCTTGCAGACAACTTAAGAGCCCTTGCCCACGGCGACTTTTTGTAGCGATACAGTAGCGATTCTGTCGCGCGTCCGCATCGATACAGTCGCGAAGCGGTCGCTAGCTGTGTGCCCTCGCCCACGGTCTCAGATTCAGTCGCGATGCAAATGCTATTCACGCGCCACCCTCCCTCCGTACTTCCCCCGATGTCATGCGACAAAGTCGCGCGTTTGCATTGATACAGTCGTGATGCAGTATCGCGTTGCAAATGCGACTAACACGCTTTAGTAGTGATGCTGGCGTGCGTTTAGTAAACGCGCGACAGCATCGCTACAAAAAGTCGCCGTGGGCGAGGGCTCTTACTGGCGCTCGCGACAGGAGCAGGACAGGAGGAGGAGGAGGAAAGGAGGATTACCTACTTTCAGTGAAATTACTCACTTTTCTTTTAAATTTGATAAAAGTAGTCAGCGCGAAAGCTATTTTTCTCATTTTTAGGGTTCCGAACCTCAAAAGGAAAAACGGAACCCTCATAGGCTCACTTTGTTGTCTGTCTGTCTGTCGTTCTGTCAAGAAACCTACAGGGTACTTCCCGTTGACCTAGAACCATGAAATTTGGCAGGTAGGTAGGTCTTATCGCAGACATTAGGGGGAAAATCTGAAAACCGTGAATTTGTGGTTAGATCATACAAAAAAAATTAAATTGTGGTCATGAACTAATAATTAGTATTTTCAACTTTCGAAGTAAGATAACTATATCAAGTGGGGTATCATATGAAAGGTCTTCACTTGTGCGTTCTAAAACAGATTTTTATTTATTTTTATGCATTTTTGAATTATCGTGCAAAATATCGAAAAAATACAACTGTAGTACGGACCCTCGTTGCGCGAGCGTGACTCGCACTTGGCCGGTTTCTAACTTGAGTGCCAGAGATGGCATCTGCGCCCAGGGATTAGGTCTCATACAAACCGTTACTTTGCAATAACATTCTAGACAAGAAAGACTCTTTAAAATCTAACAAGCTTTTGTTTATTCCCTGTGGAAAGTTTGAGCAAGATCTGTAAGGATAAGGATTAAGGTCACACTGAGCACTTTTGGTTTTAAATTTTACCTCTAAAAGAAAAAGAAACCCTTATCACTTTGTTGTCTGTCTGTCTCTGCCTATTATAACTTAACTCCCGTTCTTATTAATTAGATAATTTAATTAGGATTAGTTGTAAGTTCACAACTCATTTTCTATAGTTCGTATGAAGTATTAACGCCAAGTTTATTAAGTTATCGGCCAAGTTAGCGAGCGGCGCGGGTAAACAACGTCGCCCTAGATAAGTTAGCTGTCGCAAGGGTAAATACCACTTCATGAGCGCTCAACCGCCTCAGAGCGGGGGTGGGGAGGTCTAGGGTGGATTTGGCAAGGTGGGGCTTTATCTCGGTAGGTACATGATACGCAGTGCATCTGCGGTCATCCGAAACAGACCATTGCGCACATGACTGGGTGCCCTGCGTGCCCGACAGCCTGCACGAAAGTGCACGAACGAGGAGCTGTACAACGCTACCGACCGAGCAATCGCGGTTGCGGCTTTTTGGGCTGCCCGTGTTTGAGGTGACCGTCGACTCGAAAAGAAGAAGAAGATGAGCACTTATATAAACCGTACTATCTACCTACCTACTACAACTTTCTTACAATCTTTGTCTTTTATTATTATAGCTAATCTTTAAAATATATAAAAGGAAAAGGTGACTGACTGACTGACTGATCTATCAACGCACAGCTCAAATTGCTGGACGGATCCAAGCGGAAAGGCATGCAGTTAGCTATTATGGCGCAAGTTTTTATTTTTTTTATTTTTTTTATTCAGATACAAGTTAGCCCTTGACTGCAATCTCACCTGGTGGTAAGTGATGATGCAGTCTAAGATGATAGCGGGCTAACCTGGAAGGGGTATGGCAGTTTTTATTAAACCCATACCCCTTTGGTTTCTACACGGCATCGTACCGGAACGCTAAATCGCTTGGCGGCACGGCTTTGCCGGTAGGGTGGTAACTAGCCACGGCCGAAGCCTCCCACCAGACCAGACCAGAAATTTAGAAATTATAAATTACAAACCCCTGCCAGGAATCGAACCCGGGACCTCCCACTATTAAGACCACAGCGCTCACCACTGCGCCAGGGAGGTCGTCAAAAGGTATCCGCTAAAAAAGGATTTTTAATAATTCAACCTCTAAGCGGGTGATATAGGGGTTTGAAATTTGTGTAGTCCACGCGGACGAAGTCGCGCGCATAAGCTAGTACACTGTAAATCAATGATCTCTTTACATTTAATTTTAATTTTAATTTATTTTATTTTGTAGAGACAAACAGTTAAATTAGATAAATAAATAGTATATATATAAAACACTTAAACCAAAGCAGTCTCCAATGAGAAATTAACACTTATAATAAAAAATATGTCCACGAGACACGGGCATAGTACGCGTATGAAAACTAGGCACGAGTTTTTACGAGTATTTAAAACTAACTAGGTAGATAAACTTATGGAACACAGAACTAAAATCGACTAAAGTAGATAATATAACTAAGAATAGTTTAATTTGATAATACATTTTTACATACAGTAGACCGTTGGATGCACTTCGTACGAGATAATAATGGTTGATAAGAATGCCGGAAGACGTTCCACTTCCTTATTGACCATCATAGAACAGGGAATTCTCCGTCCCAGCGGACATATTGCGACGGACGACGGAATGACTTTTTAAATTGCCCGGCATTATTGCTTATTGCTTGATAACATGCGCAATATTGCTGTTTATATCGCCATTTTGTAAATTGTGAACTATAAAACTGAAGTGTCAATGATCTCTTTTCAAGGCTTCAGAAAATGATCCTACTAAAGCGATAGTGTGTTTGTTGGTTGGTTTGTCCTTCAATCACGGCCTAACGGAGTAACGGATCGGTGTGATGTTTTGCATAGGTACTTATAGGTATTAGAACAGTTAAAGACTTCAGAACTCACGGGATATTTAAAAACCTAAATCACCGAGGATTTAAAAAAAATTATTGAAAATTTAAAAAATACCGACACAAAAATCTCTAAAAAGTAAAAAAATAATGGTAAATACTCAAGTATTATTAGGATTTACTTTTTTTAAAGATCTTTTTGTGTCGGGCATTTTTTACATTTTTAATTTAATTTAATATTTCATGCTTTTTAAACTTTATATGTAACCAGCTAATGCCCGCGACTTCGTACGCGTGGATTAGGTTTTTAAAAGTCCCGTGGTATCTCTGATTTTCCGGGATAAAAAGTAGCCAATGCCACTCTCCAGGTCTTTAAACTATAGGTAGGTACCCATGCAAAAAATCACGTCGATCCATTGCTCCGTTGCGACGTGATTGAAGGACAAACCAACTAACCAATAAACCAACAAACCCATAAACCAACAAACCCATAAACCAACAAACCAACAAACAAACACACTTTTGGTAGTGATAATGGGTAGTGATAGTGATTTTGGGCTATAGGAGAATTTATGAATGTAGAAAAGTTCTGTATAATGGCTGTAGAAAAGTTCTGTATAATGGCTGTAGAAAAGTCCTGTATAATGGCTGTAGTAAAGTTCGGAATGTAGTACTCATAAATCAATCTATATACTTACTCAAGTGGTTTCAGCCAATTTTTACTCCTAGCTGAGTAGATTTTCCTTTTTCCCAATAAAATTTTCAGTCACGTTGAAAATTAGGTCCCGATAAGCTAGGCTGCCTGTATTGGCCAAACAACTTCGGAACAGATTCCAGAAAATTGAACGAGGGCTTAGAGATGAAATAGCTTTAGTCGATTTTATCGTGCAAAAACTAAATTGATGGGACGTAGTTTTTGGAAGAAAAAATACCTTTTTTATAAAATACATACCTACTATATTCTGATGCCTGGGACTTTCAAATACCGTGGGAACTCTTTTATTTTCCAGGATAAAAATTAGGCTACGTCAGTCAGTCAGGAATCTGTGGCCCTACCGCGGTTGTTTGACAGCTACAATGTCACGATCGCAATCATCTCTGATTGGTTAATGATCGCTCACTATTGGCTACAATGCATTGTTGCAACAAGAATCGCACAAATTCAGCCAATCAGAACAATTGAGATTGTAATAATGATTGATGCAGGTTTTAGGCAATCGCCCTACAGGATGCAAGCCGTCTCTGTACTAAAATTTCATAAAAATCGGTTAAACGGATAGATTTTTAAAAATCTCGCGAGAATTCTTTAATTTTTCGGGATAAAATGTAGCCTGTTTCCATCCCCGGGATGTACTAACTCTATACTAACTCTTTACTTTTCATTAAATTTTGTTTTATCTACGGACAGGCCGTGAAAAGCTAGCAGACAGACAGGCACACTTTGGCAATAAACGACTTCCCTGGCGCAGTGGTAAGCACTGTTTTATTAACGAAAGGTCCAGGGTTCGATTCCCGGCAGGAATTTTATAATTTCTAAATCTCTGGTCTGGTCTGGTGGGAGGCTTCGGCCGTGGCTAGTCATCACCCTACCGGCAAAGTCGTGCCGCCAAGCGATTTACCGTTCCGGCAAGCTGCCGTGTAGAAACCAAAAGGGTGTGGGTTTAATAAACAACTACCATACCCCTTCTAGGTTGGCCCGCTTCTATCTTAGACATACCGCCAGGGGAGATTGCAGTCAAGGGCTAACTTGTATCTGAATAAAATAAAAAATTATAATTTTTTCTATTTTTATTTTATTTTTATTTATTAGGAACACAAACAATACGTTAATTTATCACACACTACGACACTTATAAACAAACACAGGCTGATAAACGTATCTATAAAATGTGTTCACAGCATTTGCAAAATATCTTGACAAATAAAAAGAACTTAACTAACTACTTAACTAAACAAATAACTAAGTTACTTCGGAGATGAACCCACCGTAAAATGATAAGAGCTTTTTTGAATGCAGTAGCTGAGTCATGAAATATGTCGATGCCAGGTATCTTTTTTGATATTTCGTAATAATAAGGTTCGATCAACACCTGACAAACAATAAAACGTAGCAGAATATATAACACTAGCTTATGCTCGCGACTTCATCCGCGTGGACTACACAAATTTAAAACCCCTATTTAACCCCCTTAGGGGCTGAATTTTTAAAAATCCTTTCTTAGCGAATGCCTACGCCATAATAACTATCTGCACGCCAAATTTCAGCCCGATCCGTCCAGTATTAGCTGTGCGTTGATAGATCAGTCAATCAGTCAGTCACAGTTTCCTTTTATATATTTAGATAAATCTACCTAAGCATTATAATTTAAACTCTGATATCATTAGGTAAGTAAGTACTGTATTATGAAATCTTAAATCAAATCAAATCCAATCCCCCTTACTTTGTAATTTGTTACTTCCAAAAAGTGGTATATAATTACGACGGACGATAAAAATCGCATATCTGTAATCGCTTAAACGGCAATAAAGTGGCGATTACAATGAATTACAAAGAATTACATTTGAATGTGTAACTTGAGAGCCATTCAGTTACAAAATGTCGGTAGCATTTTGTAATTTTACACTATTGTGAGAGGTGTTAAACGTCATATTGTGAATTGGCATGCGAGCTTTTTAAACGGGTCTTATTAAACTAAAAAATAGTATACCTATTAAAGCCCTCTCCTTTTTAGGGTTCCGTACCCAAAAAGAAAAACGTACACGTAACAGTGGCGATTATTTTTTTCTCGTCTATCTCATGATGTGGAGTCTTAGATAGGTCTTCCCAAAATATTGCGAGTGTGTGAAAACCACGCGTAGGTACACTAGGTACCTCCCTAAATACTTAGAAAGATAGGTTTTAGACTTCCTCCAGGATGAGCAATCTTTGTATTTCTCATTTCGGTCCGTTTTTTAATGTATATAGACTAGGTACACCGATTTTTTTAATTAAAATAACTTTTAAAATAACCAGAGACGTTATCGTGACCTTTCAACAAAGCTACATTCTGTCGACTCATGCGCATCTGTCCTACCCCTTCGTAGGGCGTGGCGTTGCTATGGCAACACAGGCCACGCCTTTTTATGCATATTTAGGCAGTGGTCCGACCGCCAACGATGAACGAGAAACGAGTAGAACTAGAAATTTAAACGCGAAGCTAGTTTGGAGTTTTGATAGTTTTGTCGCCGGGCTATAAGCGAGTATGCAACTGCGACGAGCGATTACTCGCGCCATTCGCTCGCGGTCGCTCAGTCCTGTGCAATGGTAGGTATAGATAAAGATCCGGAGAGTGACATAGGCTATGTAATTAATAAGCCGACTCAAACGAAACCGGGGCGAGTCAACTAGTCTATTAAAAGATTGTACCGCCAACAAAAAAGTAAACAAAACTAAACTAATTCAGAAGCATGCTTTATCTATGTATTTCGCCGCAACCGCTCACACATCGCTCATCGATGTTATCTTAATCGATCACAATCGATTATCTCATATCGATAAGTGCACAATACCATTCGATTCTTGGATCCTCTATTCATTGCGGATATTTTACAAAAAGGTTGCCGACTTCTGGTATGTGATATAAAGGTTGCCGATGCAAAGGGTTGCCGACTTTTGATCCTAGATTTACCGAAAAGGGTTAAGTGGCGAAAACACAGTATTGTCATGTATTGCAAACATTTTGATGAGATTAGGGATGTGATTATATCATTTGAGGCTTTTTTGTAAACACTGGTAGGTACCTACTGACTCTGAGCACAACTAAATTTTAGAGTATTCGCATAATCTTCTTACCAATCTTAATATTTAAAAGGAAAGGGTGACTGACTGACTGATCTATCAACGCACAGCTCAAACTACTGGACGGTTCGGGAAGAAATTTGGCATGCAGAATGCAGATAGCTGTTATGACGTAGGCATCCGCTAAGAAAGGATTTTTGAAAATTCAACCCCTAAGGGGGTGAAATAGGGATTTGAAATTTGAAGTCGCGAGCATAAGCTAGTGTAATATGAAAATGTAATGTCTTACTAATGTAATATAGAAAAGTTGAAAAATTCTTTCTTTTTAAACATTAAAAAAAGTTTGAGTTTGATTGGTTAATAAAAGAGAATCAAACTACGTGTGTATGGACAGCGCTATAGGGAGCGCAGCTTGCATTGTTTACCTCTAATTGGCCTTTATGCCTTTAATTGTAATAAATACGTTGCGTTGGTATTGTTGCTAAATCGTATGGCATAATTGTTATTTATGATTGACATTAAATTTCCTTTAATACTTTATTTCGGGGCTTTTATTTACAAAATGCGATGGAAGCGGCGATAGCTTATGCCCGGGTTTTGAGGTACTTTTTATCATCATCATCATCATCATCATCATCAACCAATAGACGCCCACTGCTGGACATAGGTCTCTTGTAGGGACTTCCACACGCCACGGTCTTGCGCCGCCTGGATCCAGCGGCTCCCTGCGACTGAGGTACTTTTAACGACGGTTTATCTATTCAATAGCGCTTTTGGTCCGATAACTCGAGACGCGTTTCTGAAAAACGCAATGCAAAATAAACTCCGTTTAAACTTAACTGGCCAATGTGCGCCGTTTATCGATTCCATAAAGTTATTTGACGTTTCATCTGTCCGTAGATAGGTAGTTCATGGTTTGCGTATTTTTAGATTAATATAATTAAAAGTATATAGTAATTAGATAAGGCTAGCTTTAAGTTTTATTGTATTAAAAAAAAAAAAAAAAAAAAAAAAAAAAAAAAAAATTAAAAGTATTTTAATAGCAAGTTGTTCGTTACTTTGCAAAAACAGTGTTTAGCCACTTATTTAGCATATAAAAAAATACCTACTATAATTAATAAAACTAGTGTTGATGGCGAAATAAAAGAATAATCTCAAACTCGTTTCTTGTAACAGACATCTAGCGACAGAATGATTATTTATTTTATTTATTTTTTACTTTTTACATCTTATTAGAACGGCAGTGCCACTTACACTAACTAGATAATTAATAATAAATTTAAATACAAATAAAGGTACAAGAAAAAAGACATAAAATACAAAACGATAAAAAATCAAAGGATTTTGAATATGTACGCTGAGAACATTGAATGACATATTCATGTAATGATGAACTGGTTATCGGTTTCATAGTTATTGCTGTATTCGGAAACGCATGGACAGTTAAACGACGTTTATCCTATACATAACTTTATTGAATTAATAGCTAATGAAAACATAACTGGCGAGTTCAGAAACCGGGCATCATTGAAATTTAAGTTTTTCAAATTTGTAAATAATTAAAGTCACAAAAGTAAGCGCGAAATCAAAGCACACTCATGTAATCAAAGTGGGGAACGTACTGCCACGGTAGTAGATAGTAGATATCCTCAAAAAAGTGTCCTACTTCGCTAAATCGATACGGAATCCTAAAAAATTACCCGAAAAAGGCTTTATACGCACTCAGTGCGTGTTGACATGCCACCGTGCCAGCGGCCCCGAGGGAAACATGGGATCTGTCAGGATTAAAGCCTGAACCACACAATACACGTAACGTCTCGTACTTCCTAGACGTTGTTTGTTGTTCGCTGAGTTTGTTGTGGGCTCTTCTCAGACTTGGGCGCGATTGGAACCCTCGTAGCTTTAGTTTTAGTACGTATTAATAATTATCACCACTGTATCATCTTACATATTTACAATTTTGACCATCAGTAAGCGTAAAGTTTTACCTACTCTGAATAAATAATTTGAGTTTGAGTTTTGAGTTTGAGCTATAACAAAGGTACAACACATCACCTCCCATGGCTCCCCAACCTTTTTTTTTAATTCAGATACAAGTAAGCCTCAGTACAGCTTACTTAGCTGAGAGCTTACAGTACTGTAATCTCACCTGGTGGTAAGTGATGATGCAGTCTAAGATGGAAGCGGGTTAACCTGGAAGGGGTATGGCACTTCTTATTAAACCCATAGGTAATCCTTTGGTTTCTACACGGCATCGTATTGGAACGCTAAATTACTTAGCGGTATATGACTTCATTGGTAGGGTGGTAACTAACCACGGCCAAAGCCTCCCACCCATATAACCTTTGGGTTATATGGGTGGGTTATATATCCCACTTCTGACACCATATTTCATTGGTATGGTTTTAATAATAGATAGATGATTTTCGATTCGACTTTTATTCACATAACAGACATGACATTATATACAAGACAGAGCAGAGAGACAAGTGACAGGTGACAAGACGTTGACATTTGACATTTGACATTAGGATATTACTACAGACTATAATATGCACAGATTAATAGAATGTACTTTAATATTATGTAACAATGTGTCAAACCGTAGGAGAGGCCCGCCTGATATTGCTCTTGGCGCGTTTCCCATGGGCGTCTTTTAAGGTCCCTACGAATAGTCTTGTTTGCTGTCCTTTTTTACGGTCCGCAAACATGATGCGTGGTGTAAATATATAGGCTTTCTCTCTTGCCATCTTGACTTGTCGAGTACTATAGCACAGTACGCGGCCGAAAGTGATGAACATCGGCTTTTAGAATGACATTTCATCTTTGTAGAGCGTTGTCTCTGTCACTCATACCCATATGACGCTTTGTCGGCCTCAACGACCTAAACAGTGCTCTACAAATCTGCTGTCTCCATCTAAAGATCGATGTCCATATCACTTTTGGCCGCGTACTTTAAGTGCTATGCGTTTGTGATTCCCGCTAGCGGTTTCCGCTAGCCGCGCCGCTCCCACTCTGTCTGCACACTTAGCCCGGTAATCCATGACGCGTTACACAAGGGACAAGGGGGGAAAGGGGGGAGAGGAGGTGGATTATACCCTAATCCGTTGTTTGCCGTAACCGATTGTCTATCATTCCGTGTTCATTTGAATTGAAAGGTGCTATTGTATACGTTCATGATTGAAATATTGTAAAGGATATATTATTTTCCACGGAGAGCACGGGTCTTCACTCAGAGTGAGAAGGGTTTTAGCCATAGTCTACCACACTGGCCATGTGCTGATTGGTAGACTTCACACACCTTTGAGAACATTATGGAGAACTCTCAGGCATGCAGGTTTCCTCATGATGTTTTCCTTCACCGTTAAAGCAAGTGATATTTAATTAGGTACTTAAAACGCACATAACTCGGAAAAGTTAGAGGTGCGTGTCCGGGATCGAACCCCCGACCTCCAATTAGAAGGCGGACGTCCTAACTACTAGGCTATCACTAGCTATACCTTTCGGGTACGGAACCTAAAAAGAAGTAACAAAAAAAAAACACTTTCAAATAGCGAAATGAACGCGCGACGCCAGAATGTCTGCGACGCCTTTCATTCATGTTACATTCATTCATTCATTCTACGTTCATTCATATTTTTTTTAATCTGTTAAGTTCTATTGTTGGTCTAAGAGCTCCGTTTGTGGTCAATCGATTTTGATGGAACTTCGGTAATTTATTACACTCACTAGCAGGTAGTTTGTAGCTATTGTGTACAAAGTGCTCGATCTTTTTGGCATTAAAATGACCCTTAGTGCATTGTATATTTTGTTACACTACAAACTATTTCTATTCATAGTGCGAAATGGCAAATATTATAAATGTGAAAGTGTGGATATTTGGATGTTTGTTACTCAATCACGCAAAAACAGCTGAACTGGTTTGGATGGAATTTGAAAAGGAGATAGATTATACCCTGGATTAACACATATGCTACTTTTTATCCCGGAAAATCAAAGAGTTCTCGCGGGATTTTGAAAAATGCAAATCCACGCGGACGAAGGCGCGGGCATCAACTAGTGTAACAATAAATTTGAAATAAGTCAAATTTACCAACGCCCTCTATTTCTTTTTCTATCGAGGAATTTGGTTTTTATCATTCAACTTTAAAAAATCACATGGTTTTTTTAATGGTTTTAAAACCAGTAGTTCTAAGACGTTGGGCTTCTTGCCAGGGGATCCAGGGTTTTATCCCGGGCACGTAGTCGTAAGCACAGTATACTGACCTGCGGGGTGATTCGCTAACTCAGTGTCTAACACTGAATGATAGCCGCCGAGCTCATTTGACATTGATTGGTTCTACACAAATACATTGCTGCTTCATTCAGTGATATTAAAATAATTTATCGTAGAAAACCTTCAATGGATTAGACATACATGTCAAATAAGCTCGGTGGCTATCATTCATCAGACACTGAGTTAGCGAATCAGTAGGCTGGAGGACCTGGCAGACTCGGGGAGATTGTGGTCCTGCCAGCAGAAACCCGGAGAGATTTATTCCGCCCTCAAAGAATAAAAATGGCTAACAAGTCAGAAACTGACAAGCAATCCATTATTTTTATCGATTGGGATTGCATTCGAAAAGTCATTGAACAAAATGTGATAAATGGCTGACACACTCACGAAAATGTGTTTTCTATTCAATATCGTTTGGCAAAGATTAGTATATATTTCAGATGTCAAATTCATACAGTTAATATTATGTGAGAGTGTGTCTGTCTGTCTGTCTGCTAGCTTTTCACGGTCTATCCTAACTTATCCTAACTGATGAAATTTGGTACAGAGATATAGCTTGAATCCTGGGGACATTATAGGTTACATTAATTGGTTAAATCATAGTTTTTGATTTATCGTGCAAAATGTCGAAAATATACGACTGTACTACGGAACCCTCGGTGCGCGAGTCTGACTCGCACTTGGCCGGTTTTTTAAAATGAGACAGGCTAATTTATTCCAAAAACGAAAGAGCGATACAAAAACCCAGGAAAATCGAGCCACTTAATTAAATGTTCAAGGTTTTACAAACGCCTACCGCCTACGTCGTCGTTTCAGTAACAACAATGGCAAAGATTGAAAGCAAACAATGAATCAGGAAATTAAACAACAACTTACTTTAAAGAAAGTAGGTTTGTCTTTATTATAAATTTATTATCAATCAATACTTATCAATACTTATAATAAAACTGTAACAGGTCAAATTCTGTACATTGAAGATATTTTGAAATTTTTTTTTCGAGGGCACTCTATAATCGATACTGAACCCAAAACTGTAATTTTTTCATTTTTGTCTGTCTGTCTGTCTGTATCACGGCCGCGCATCACGCTGAAACTACTGAATGGATTCCAATGAAACTTGGTAAGATTTGAGTTCATACTATGAGGAAGAATATAGAATACTTTTTATCCCGAAATTCAGCATGGTTCCCGTAGGAGAGGGGATGAAAGTTAAAATGTATACTGAGTTGTAATTCATTAACGCGTAGTCCGATTTCATTCATTCTTTTTTTGTTAGAAAGGGGATATTTTAAAGATTGTTCCGTAAATATTTCAAGGTCATCGGTTTTTAACCGACTGTCAAAAAGGAGGTGGTTCGTTTTTCTACATCGATTTTTTCGAGGTTTCTGGACCGATCTGCAATTTTTTTTTAAATCAACAAAAAAGTTTTCGTGGTGGTCACATAAAAAAATCCTGGATTCAACTCCTTAATCCTGATGTTGCAGGGTTACTGCCCGCCTGAGTTATCAAGATTCAGGAACTGTTCAATTAGTTAATTTAATAAGTATTGAATTCATATTGTAGGTACCAAGCAACGACTTTATTCTCAGACTCAAGTCCCAACTCCTCAACCCTGATGATGTAGGGTACAGCACTCCTAAACTATAATGTTTCAGTAACTACGGATGATGCAAAATTAATTTAGGTACCAAGCATAGGCTACATCATTGAACTTCGGATCCTAACTCCTCAATCCTGATGCTGCAAAGTACTTAAGTCCTAAATCGTGGGGATTTTAGAATTTCTGATAGTGAATTGATATTTTAGGTATCAAGCAACGGCTTCACGATGACACTCCCAGTCCGAAATACTCCACCCGAGCGAAGCCGGGGCGGGTCAGCTAGTATTATTATATAAAAGGAAAAGCTGGCTGACTGACTGATCTATCAACGCACAGTTCATACCACTGAACGAATCAAGCTGAAAGGTATGCAGATAGAGCTATTATGACGTAGACATCCGCTAAGAAAAGATTTTTGAAAATTGAATCCCTAAAGGGGTTGAATTTTAAAGAATTTTCAAATGGGGCTAGAATTATAAATAATATCTATAATTCTATATAAGAATTCATTATTAAAGGGAAAATTAAAAAAAAACACGATTTCTATTTTATAAAAAACTACCACTACCCCCTAAACTACCGATATACAAAAATCACTATATTTTATTACCTACTACGGTGATGAAATGAAAAGAAATGAAATAATTTATTTGTTCTTGCAAAGGTCTTTGTTGAAGCGCCTATAACATTTTCGCAGTAAATGCGCACCAATTCGTTGACTCCTAATTTTAACGTTCACTTAATTATATAATTGTTTCCTCATAGTATTTTGTTATTGCATATAGATAAATTAGTCACTTTTACAACTCATGTTTAATATTTTGGAATCAAACATTAATAATCTAAAATCACACATTTATTATCTTTTCCAAATGTCAGTTCATGCAACATTATATTTTTATAACGACCCGCAATTTTCTATATAATATTTTTGTATCGATTGACGTTTTCATAAATTCCTTTGTTCTTTTTTGTTAAAAAACTATCCAACGGTCTGCGCGCAATAAATCATTTTACAACTGCAAGAAAAATCTTTAAATTGTCATCCACGCATCTACAGTCTTTTTAAAAATTGTGCCAGGGACCCTGAAGTAAGTCTGCAAAACCTGTATCTGATGAGATGAAGAAGTTTGCACACTATGCTTGCATTATTTAGGTAAGGGCTTTGTCTAGTTGAATATGCTGATAGTTAATGAGTTTAAAATTACATTAATTATTACTTCATTAATATTGGGTGGTTTTTGAGTGGTTAGTGAATTGAAATAGTGACAAATGCTGATTAATGGGACTTGATCACGTTTAACCTCTAAAGCGTGCCACAGTGTAAATTGTCCCAGTAAAATTCAACTTATCATGCGCAAGTTTTAATTCGAAAGTGCGTCAACTAAAAAAATTATCTACATCTAAATATACAAAAGGAAAAGGTGACTGACTGACTGGCTGACTGACTGACTGATCTATCAACGCACAGCTCAAACTACTGGACGGATCGGGCTGGGCATGCAGTTAGCTATTATGACCTAGGCATCCGAAAAGAAAGCATTTTTGAAAATTAAACCCCTAAAGGGGTGAAATAGGGGTTTCAAATTTAGCATAAGCTAGTCTTGTAATAAACAACAAAATAGTTACTTAGGGATCATCATTATCAGCCTGTGGACGTCCATTGTTGGACATAGGCCTTCCCTTAAGAGCACCACCACACACGGTCCTCAGCCTTCCTCACCCAGCCACTTCCCGCCAGCCTTTTTATATCGTCGGTCCATCGTGCTGGAGGGCGTCCCACACTACGCTTGCTTTATATGCGGCCTTCATTCAAGGACTTTCCGGGCTCCGACGGTCATCGCTTGGATAATACTTAGGGATGAAAGGAATAATTATTTAGAGAGCGTGACAGACCAAGCTGAGATACTTACTGCCGTACTCAGAGTAGATAATCGTTACTTAAGATTGAGTTAAAACGAGACAGATTTATGTGAGAGATATAACTCTGTCTCGTTTTAACTAAACTTAAGTAACTATTAAGCGACTCGGAGTACGGCAGTTAGAGAAGAAATTAAAGAAACATTCATCAAACTTAGTTTGATTTATTCCATCATACCCATTCATCATTATCATGATCAACCCATCACCGGCCCACTACAGAGCACAGGTCTCCACTCAGAGTGAAAGGGGTTTTGGCCATAGTCTACCACGCTGTGTGGATTGGTAGACTTCACACACCTTTAAGAACATTATGCATAACGCTCAGGCATGCAGGTTTCCTCACGATGTTTTTCTTCACCATTAAAGCAAGTGACATCTAATTAATTAAAATGCACATAGCTCCGAAAAGTTAGAGGTGCATGCCCGGAATCGAAGCCCGACCTCCGATTAGAAGGCGGACGTCTTAACCACTAGGCTATCACAGCTTACTACTTACTTGTCTAAACCCATTAACACAGATTAATTATTAATCTCCACAAGCTTAGATTATGATCTTGATTAGATCAGGGCTTTAGAGACTAGACTAACTGACTGTACCTACTCTGTGACGCATTCTAGTAGTGGGTAACCGCCATGTAACCGCACAAGTTCAAAGTACCCACTGTTTCAGTGAATATTGTAACAGTAGTGATTAGTTGTGGCTGCTTGTCACACAGACAGACTGACGGATCAGATTTTAATAGTTTATCAATGTTAGAAATTTTACATCAGCCCAAATACAAATTCACATTTAAAATCCATTCTAATATTAGGTACCTATTTGAACAAGCAAGTGTATCAGCTGTCTGTCTGTTAGCTTTTCATGGCCTCTGAAAGTTTAAAAGTTTAAAGTGTCTGGCAGGGGGTTATATATATTGTCTGGCAATGCATGACGTGATTTCTAAATTCCGTTTAAAATATAAAAAAATTGACTTTATACTTTGACGTAAGATTTTTACACATTTAATACCTGTTATCTCCCAAAGCCACCATGATCAAAACAAACATTCCTTCCAGAGTTGGGGACAATACACAGAGAAACTGTCAGCTTTTATAAAATAACGAAGGTCTGGCACGCACTGGCTCTCTTTTTATTTTTGCCATGATAGTTCAGACAGAGCAAACATGGCGAATCTATATTATGCACTATAATATTTATTAGTAAGTTTTTTAACAAGTTGCAAAGCAAAGGTAAAGCCTTTTTTATGTAACCCTGTAGCTACATCGGCAAAGGTCGCAAAAAGCATGGCCAAAGGGCGTCCCGGGTTGAGCAGATAGTAGGTAACACAAGCAACAGACAAACATCCGTTCCTCTCAATGGGTATTATTAACAAATCATAATTTTGTTTGATGTTCTCACAGCCGGGTTCGCTCTAAATTTATTAAGTTTGCAAAAGATTGTTGGGCCAGTGGTAAAGCGTGTTTTCAGGAGCGATGGCGCCGCTGGATTCAGACGGCGCAAGACCGTGCCATGTGGAAGTCCTTGCAAAAGATTTTATGTCCAGCGGTGGATGTCTATCGGTTGTTGATGATGATGACGATGATCAGTAGTCTATCATTTTCATTAGATACCTATTGAATTATCTAAATATATAAAAGGAAAAGGTGACTGACTGACTGACTGACTGACTGAATGACTGACTGATCTATCAACGCACAGCTCAAACTACTGGACGGATCGGGCTGAAATTTGGCATGCTTGCATTTGGCATAATTCAACTCCTAAGGGGGTGAAATAGGGTTTTGAAATTTTGTAATCCACGCGGACGAAGTCGCGAGCATAAGCTAGTTTTATTAGAAAGATGTAACAGATACTTAACATGTTAACACGCTACACAAATTTCAATCCCCTCAGGGGTTAAATTTTCAGAAATCTTGAATAGCATGCCTGAGCCCGTTTCATCCTGTAGTTTGAGCTGTGCGTTGATAGTCAGTCAGTTACCTTTTTTTCGTATCTAGTTAAAGATTCAAGCCGTGTTCGTGGCCCGACGCTCTTATTATGATAGCCATATTTTGAGCCTAACGTTTCAATTGTGCCCAAGTTTGGTTTTGAGATATAATATCCCTTGAATTATTACATTACAAGCGTTTTATAAAATGTTAATGCAATAAAATATTGCTTCGCAAACATTGGGATTAAATACGTTTTAGTGTATATTTCATTTTATTAATATTTAAGCTGAATCTCTATTCGAAATTCGTGAGAGGATAAAACAATTTTATGTAACAGGGGTAGTAAAGATTCTACCTACTTTACTAAATAATACTAGTATTTAAAAAGAAGTATAATAATAATAATAATAGTCATTTATTTAAGGCAATTTGAATCCATTTGAACATAAATGTAAATACAAATGTACGCGATTGTTTAAATAATAATAAAATGAAAATAATAAAATTACAAATACAAATAATAAAATTTAAATTAAATTAAAACTAGAAATTGCCTGTATAGCTGTCATTTTATATAGTTATGAATAGTTTGTTAGTTTATTTGTAGGAAGGATCTGAATCACTTCGACAAATGCATTGAATGAGTATCTAAATGGCGAATATTTGTAAACTTTATTCTTAGAATATTATTAAGTTCTCATGTAAGTGACTTTGTCTTTATGAGAATAAACGTCTTTAAACCTAAACCTAAGCAATCTCTAGACCGGTAGTTCCAGAGATTCAGCGCCACCTCTTGGATACTAATTAACGACCCGTTTGAAATCCAGACGTCACTGAGGTTGCATTGGTGCTAAAACACCACTGAGTCGGTGCCATTTTGTTTGTTCAATGGCCCTGTCCATACGAAGTTATATATAATGTATGTAAATTATTTTCTACGGGAATGACGTAGCTTCGCAGAAATACTGCACGTTATTTTAAAATTCCCTTTATGCGAGATTGCTTTACGTTTATTTTTCTTCTGCAGGTATGTTGGTTACATTTGAATTTTAAACTGTATTCTGTTTTAGAACTGAATAGTTTTTTAGGGTTCCGTACCTCAAAAGGAAAAACGGAACCCTTATAGGATCACTTTGTTGTCGGTCTGTCTGTCTGTCAAGAAACCTACAGGGTACTTCCCGTTGAGCTAGAATCATGAAATTTGGCAGGTAGGTAGATCTTATAGCTGACATTTGGGGAAAAATCTGAAAACCGTGAATTTAGGGTTAGATCACACAAAAAAAATTAAATTGTGTTCATGAACTAATAATTAGTATTTTCAATATTCGAAGTGAGTATTGAATTTGAGTAAGTGAGATTCACCTGTACATTTTAAAACAGATTTTTATTTATTTTTATGCATCATAGTTTTTGAATTATCGTGCAATATCGAGCCTGACTCGCACTTGGCCGGTTTTTTGAAATAATATCATGTTTTTAAACGTTTATTTTTCAAGGATACTTTTTGGAAATTATCTTTTGAAGCGTTTTTGAAGTTTAATCAATTGTTAAAGTTTAAGGGCAGGAAGTCTGGCAATGCATGACGTAATTTCTAATATATTCCGAAGAAAATATTGAAAAAATTACACTTTAAACTTTGACTTAAGATTTTTTACACCCTTTAGGCACCTTTAGGTACTTACTAGCTTATGCTCGCGACTTCGTCCGCGTGGACTACAAAATTTCAAAACCCTATTTCACCCCCTTAGGAGTTGAATTTTCAAAAATCCTTTCTTAGCGGATGCCTACGTCATAATAGCTATCTGCATGCCAAATTTCAGCCCGATCCGTCCAGTAGTTTGAGCTGTGCGTTGATAGATCAGTCAGTCAGTCAGTCAGTCATTCAGTCAGTCAGTCAGTCAGTCAGTCAGTCACCTTTTCCTTTTATATATATAGATTATCTGCCAAAGCAAACATAATCCAAACTTCACAGTCGCTGATCATACATCCCTGTGTTGGGGACAATACGCAGAGAAACAGCTTTTGTAAAACTAGCTTATGCTCGCGATTTCGTCCGCGTGGACTACACAAATTTCAAACCCCTATTTCACCCCCTTAGGGGTTGAATTTTCAAAAATCCTTTCTTAGCGGATGCCTACGTCATAATAGAAAGAAAGAAAGAAAGAAAACTTTTATTTGATCACAATACTACAATAAACCTTAAAAGCTAATTAAGTCAATCTACATAATTAAACTGATAAGTAAAAAATAATAATAATAAAAATATACTATATATATATATACGAGTACGTGTGACCAAATATAGGTCTCCCACTCAGCATCATGCTGCAGCAAGCTGCAGCGCTGGTTTTCAGTGGGAGCCTTAACAAGTGAAGTCACGGACGAGGTATTTACCTAGTACAGTACCTATATTATAAAAATAAAATATGCAAACAACTAAACTAAGGTTTAAACAAATAACTAAAAAAAGACTAACAACAATAATAGCTATCTGCATGTCAAATTTCAGCCCGATTCATCCAGTAGTTTGAGCTGTGCGTTGATAGATCAGTCAGTCAGTCAGTCAGTCAACTTGTTAATAAGATTTGACCGATTTTGACGAAATTTGGTACAAAGATAGCTTGCATCCCGGATTTTATCCCGAAAAATTAAAAAGTTCCCACGGGATTTTCAAAAACCTAAATCCACGCGGACGAAGTCGCGGGCATCATCTCGTATAAAATAACGAAGGTCTGGCCCCTGCAGGCTCTCTCTCTCTCTCTCTCTATTAGACAAAGCTTTTATTGAATCAATTCGGGCCAGGCTATAAACAAGCTAAACTTAGCCTTCGACTGATTCAAATTCAAACAAGCCTCTCATTTAATGTACTTCTCGTTACTGGTATTGACTTGTAAAAACAGGGTCAGACCTTCAGAGTGCGACGTTGCGTTCTGAATAATGAAATCCACCCCTTTTAGGCTGAAATCTATAGAGCGTGCTTTGACTTTGCTCCGTAGTGGGCTGGCGATGAAGGTAGTAGGTAGGTATTCAATTAAACTATGGTTTTTTCTTTCTTCATTCTGGGCAGGTTTCCACACTTAAACTTATGTTTGGTGTGCTTGCAGCACCGGCTAGAGTCATACAATATAGCCATCCAAGCTCGCTCCAGAAGCCTAATAGACTACACGGCTTGCTAAGGGCTTCCCGGGGCAAGGCTGGGTATCCAAGGTAGCGTTATTCTGCACGTGACCTTCAGCAGCACTTGCATTGGTGTTTCGTCTTTTCCATGCAGGCCCTGCACAAAGAGCTCCATCTTAGGCTGCATCATGACTTGCCAGCAGGTCTGGTCAGCGCTAGTCTGAAAAAAAAACTCACATAGATACGTCATACATAAACCCTGAAAACATTAGCACTTCTTTGTTGGGCAGTCGCTCGTGTAAAAGATAGGGTTCCCAAGTTCAAGAAGGATGCGAAAGGGCGTTTGTCCACTCGTCCGTGATTTCACGGATCCATGAAAAAAATACGACGTAATGTACATCGACATTTAGAAGGAGATAGCCGATTTATAGAGCATTGTCTCTGTCGTAGAGACCGACAAAACGTCATCGCTCTACAAAGCCGAAATGTCATTCTAAAGGCAGATGCCGCAGATGTACATTACTTTCTGCCACGTACTGTACGTATATATGACGGCTTCTCCGAAGAATCACGGATACGAACCGTATTCGGTTTATATCCGTGATTCTTGCACAAAAAAAGTACAAAGAAGGTGAAACTTATATAACAAAGTGCGTACCATGCCTTACGACGCGTGCAGACGTACGGATTGCCGGAACGTGAGTTTACACGAGCGCCATCTGTTCTCGCCCTAATTGTGAACACGTAAAGGATTGAGTTTTTTACCGTACGTGATGCGAATCAGGAAACTTTGCGAAGGGTCAAAAAGGGTTTGTTAAAAATGGCGGCCGGGGCCTGGAGCGATTGTTTGGCGGCGCGAGTTTACTCTCCGAGGGTAGGTACGACGTACAATGGACATGTTACTCTATTACGTGAATTGATGCGATGGTTATACTGCTAATTTTTTAGATAGGAAGGTTTTACCCACCCTTTTTATTTTTTGAACATTTTTATGTTGATCTTAGAATTAACATTGTTATGGCATAGAATCATTGTTCTAGTACAATCAACTTATCACCGGCCTAAGACTGAACACAGGTAGTCCACCACGCCGCTGGTTACGATGACTCAGAATACTTATGAGTTATGACTATTGAATATCTAATAGTGTATACTTTTGGTTAAAAAGTTTCTGGACTCAGAACCATCAAGATCAGATTTAGGGTAGGTACTTTCAAAATTGAACGGCTGAGTTTGTTGTGGGCTCTTCTCAGACCTGGGCGCGTTTGGAACCCTCGTAGCTTTAGTTTTAAGTTTGCGAAATAATTATCACCACTACTTATATCTTAGAAATCCAACATCTGACTTTCAAAAAGAGTTATTAATTACCTATTTTGAATAAATCATTTGACTTTTGACTTTGACTTTGAATTAGGTAGGTCACGTTACACACACTTAAAATCCACTGTCTAGTCTAGACTGTACAGTGTACACTATAGAGCAATTAAATATTACTTGCCTTAACGGCGAAGGAAAGAAAACCTGTAGGTATGCCTAAAAGTTTACATGGGGTTATTCAAGGGGCGGAGCAACAAATTCCCAAAAGGCCGGCAACGCATCGGCGGTTCCTCTGGTGCTGCAAATGTTCATGGGCGGCGGTAATCACTTAACATCAGGTGACCCGCCTGCTCGTTTGCTCGCTATCTCTATTTAAAACAAAAAGTTTTCCATATTGAAGTTTTCCAATCCGCCTACTTTGCCCGCGTGGTGGACTATGGCCCAACCCTTAACATTCTGAAAGGTCCCGTGCTCAATTAAGTAGGAAGCCGGTGATGGGTTATTGATGATGATGATGAATAGGTATATCACATTTATTCATTAAATATGGAAGCCCACCCGGGCAAAGCCGGGACGGGTCGACTAGTAACCTATTTACAAATCCCTAAATTCTAATATCCATGTTTTATTTCTTAATTCCGTCTCTATATAATTGTATTGTCACATCAATAACTGCTTATTACACAATGATTGACACTTGCATTATCCCTTATTATCTCATTAGGGGATAATAATTATTATTATCCCATTCTAACGGGATAATGGGACGCGTGCCAATGGATTTTGGGACAAATCGGCGGATTTGGGGAAACGAAAATGAGCAAGCCCTTTTTTGTGAAGCTATTGAATTGAGGATTATAGTTTTGTTGATAATGGACATAGAAAGAGTCGTGGTGGTTTCGTGCTTAAAACTAGTCCGAGAGTCAGAGGTTTGAATTCTGGGTAGGTACAAATTACAATCATTATTGAAATACTAGCTGATGACCGCGGCTTGGCCCTCGTGTTTTTTAAAACTCCGTGGGTAATCTTCAATTTTCCAGGATAAAAAGTAGCCTATGTCCTTCCCTGGGATGCAAGCTATCTCTGGGTGTACCAAATTTCGTCAAAATCGGTCAAATCTTATTATTCGCTAGCAGTGGCGTGCACAGGAGTTCAAGCCAGGGTATGCATTTAGGTATGAACTTATTTTACGGCAGGTTTTAATGAAAAATAAGCATTGATTTATTACAACGAGGGTAAGCAGTGCGTTTATGCCTCTATCAGGTGCACGCCACTGTTCGCTAGTATGGATAATACACCGTGCAGATTCGATTCTATTCAATCATGTTCTGAACAATTGGTAGGTACGATGTAGTTACACTAGTAACTAGGTAGGTATCTCGGATAAGATTCAAACACGTGTTACCAGTGGAACCAAGCAATACAGCTTATGTTTCACAAAATAAAAGGCCAAGTGAGAGTCAGGCTCGCGCACCGAGGGTTCCGTACTAAAGTCGTATTTATTCGAGCACGATAATTCAAAAACTGTGATGCGTAAAAATAAATAAAAACCTGTTTAGAATGCACAGGTGAAGCCCTTTCATATGATACCCCACTTGATATTGTTATCTTGCTTCAAATATTGAAAATACTAATTATTACTTCATGACCACAATTAATTTTTTTTTGCGTGATGTAACCACAAATTCACGGTTTCAGATTTTTCCCCATGTCTGCTACAAGACCTACCTACCTGCCTGATTTTAGGTCAACGGGAAGAACCCTGTGAGTTTCTTGACAGACAGACATACATACCTAAGTGATCCTATAAGGGTTCCGTTTTTCTTTTTGAGGTACGGATCGCTAAAAATGTAGGTAAATAGGTAAGTAGTTAATTATGTCAATTAAATTTAACAAAGCTATTTACAAAACGATTAGTAAGTAGTTTAGACTTTTGTAATAAATCATCAAAATAAACGTATTGCTAATCATAAAATAATAATAGTTGAAGTTACCAGTACAGTAAGAACTATCCTAAAGTTGACATGTATCGTTTACTTAGTATATTTATATGTGTTTTATCATTTAGATTCGTATATAGCTTATCAGAAGTGGAGCAAGCATGTGTGAACGCCCATAATAATTTATTAGACAATAGTTTTCTTATAGGAACATGGTATTCAATTTGTAATTTTGCCTCAAGATTAAATCTACCATCCTCATCATACTGCAAAGAAACTATAATAAAAAATGCAACAGAATCTGACCTTCAGAGATATCGAGAAGGTTATCCTTTAGAGAATCCATTTAATTTTGACGATAATCCAGTTATATCCGAGTCGTTTCGACACAAAGGTATGATAATGGGACATATGGAGGCAAAATTCTATGTGTTTGATCCTGAAAACTATTTTTATAAACAAGATAAATATATAGTGAAGGTTTTTAGAAAAGTTAGTGAAGATTACGTGTTAGAACATGAGTGTCGGTTGCGTGGCGAGTTCAGGTCGTTGATGTCGAGGAAACGTCATGTCAGCAAGGAAGAGTTGGAAAGAGTTATTTCAACTTTGGACAAAGACGTGAGGGATATGGAGACGCAAAGGTTTTGTACGGACGACGTATTTTTTTGAACTTACTAATTGTATTATTTGATAAAATAATAAAAACATACTTTTGACAGTATTTTTATAGTTTGTTATTACTTGTAATTTAGATAGATAAGAAGATAAGAAATGAATATGTAAGGGGTAGTTTGAAAGTAACACCAGTGGTAGAAAAGATGAGAGGTAATAGGCTGGCATGGTATGGGCATATAATGCGGAGGGAAGAAAGCCATGTCACTAGAAGAATGTTAAGTATGCATGTGGAAGGAAAAAAGAGGAGAGGACGACCAAAGAAAAGGTGGATGGATTGCGTGAAAGAGGATATGCGTGAAAAAGAAGTGGATAATACGTTGACGAATGGCAGGAATGAGTGGAAGAAGAAGACATGTTGTGCCGACCCCACGTAGCGTGGGATAAGGTAAGGAAGAAGAAGTTATTACTTGTGGTTTACCTACTATAATCTTATCTAAAGAAGGTGAAAATGTAGCCTAAGGTGGTTGCCCTTTATTAACTCTCAAATCGAGTAAAATATTAGTTTGTAATATTAGTAGAAGTATTTTCGTTAAATAATACCTAGTTTATTTTCTAATTAGACTTCAAGCATTATAAGAAACGTACTAGAAATTGAAATTTTATCTCATTGGTCGCTATATATTATTTTGATAAATTCTAATATTTTATGTTATCATAAGGTTAATAATTTGTTATTCATCATCATCATCATCATCATGATCAACCCATCGCCGGCTCACTACAGAGCACGGGTCTCCTTTCAGAGTGAGAAGGGTTTTGGCTACAGTTTACCACGCTGGCCATGTATTTTCTGATTATATTTTACCAGATCAAATCTCAGAAATGGTAACCTGATCTTGAAGGTTAGAATATGACCTTCAAAGTATACACATAATTATAATTAGTATATGGCAGTGGTAACTACCCTCATAAGACGCTGAAAGTACAACGTAAAACAGTGCTGAAAGTGAAGAATCGTAAGTGTTATCGTGTTGAACAACCTCACTTGAACAAACATTGTGGGTAAGAAAAAAGTGCAAAAACATCTGTACAACATATTTTCTGTTTGTTTTATTTGAGCCCCGCCAGGTAAACATCGTTTGTCTCTGCCCCGGGACAAATGCGGAGCCACTAATACAGGGTGTAACCAGAACGCTGGCAAAAACGAAAACAGGCGATAGTACTTATTTTTTTTATTTTGTTTATTTGGAAAGTAATCAACAGCGTAATTACATAATTATTATTTAAATCTAAATCTAGTTTTAACAGAAGGGCACAAGAGATTACTTAAAATTATAATGAAAACTATTTCAACGGAATAGTTTTAGAATAAATGCAGGTATATACAATAATAAAATTACAACAGTACGTGTGTATGCTTGCTTATGATTACAGATATGATACCATAAAAAATAACACAAAAAAATAGATTAAAAATCCTACATTTTGTACAAGTCCACGATATCTTGCAAATAAAACATCTAACTGACGCTAGAGGTCTACGAACGTTGCGTAACTAGGTCACTCTTAGTCAATGCCGCGTCGTAGGCGGGGCATTGACCCGAGTTGTGCGAGTTTGAAAAATACTAAATCACTAAAAGCTGGTTCTGGTTACACCCTGTATAGCTTTATTGGGTTTGTCGCCACATGCACGATACGACGGAGTACAGTACCCGTAGTACAAGATTTTACGTCTCACCAAACCAAACCAAATTCGAGAGTCGAAATACTTCCGCGTTACAGTAAACTGGATCTTAAATGCCTTGTTTTAAAGCTCAAGTTTGTCTACACTTCTACAGCCAGCGCTCCAAGCGGAAACATTGCGAAATTAAAATCAGTGGCATTGAATATTTGACTTCAATTCAAGGCTGTTTAGGTCCATTTTACTGTAACGCGGAAGTATTTCGACTCTCGAATTTGGTTTGGTTTGGTGAGACGTAAAATCTTGTACTACGGAGTACAGGCCTCGAGGCATGACCTCCTTGCCCGTGTTCCAAAAGAATCACAAGTAGGTATGTTTAAAATCATCGATTTTATTACTTACTTGAAAATCTAAATACAGTAGGGCCTCGCTAATCCGAACAGGCAAAAAAATAAGACCCTTTGCGGATTATCGAGGCGTCCGGATTGTAGTATGCAATGTTACAATGGTAATAAAACACATGCTTTTAACCTTAGTTTCTTTAATTAATTACAATAAAATCACAATTTAATATATAAATTTTTTAATTAATTACAAATGTAGACGATGTACAAAATTACAAACGCAGAGTGAATGACAAAAGACTAAGGACAGAATATGGCAAGCGACCAGCTTTGCGGGCGGCCCCGCATCTGCCTCCTCTCTAGCGAACGCCCCCGCACGCCGACTCCATGACCCCATCGTCTGTCTAGATTACAGAGAATACCGAAAAAGCGGGGGTCCGGATTAGCGGAGTCCTTGTATAAAAAGAAAAGGTATATAAAAGGAAAAGACTGACTGACTGATCTATCAACGCGCAGCTCAAACTTCTGGAAGAATCGGCCTGTAATTGGGCGTGCTGATAGCTATAATGACGTAGTCAACCGCTAAGAAAGGATTTTTGAAAATTCAATCGCCAAGGGGATAAAATAGGGGTTTGAAGTTTGTGTAGTCCACGAGGACGAAGTCGCAGGCATAAGCTACTAGTTAGTTTCTCAATAAATTAATAAATCCAGTGAGATCTTTATTACTTTCCGTCTCAGGTTCGTATCGCGTGATTGCTGATTGATTCTATCGTACAAGTGTGAGAAGCGCCATCTGGTGTCAACTGCGGTGACCGCCGTCCGCCACATGTCAAACATCTCATTTAGTGGCCACACCGGAGCCCAAGGAGTATTTATTTTAGAAATAATCCACAGCACTAATTAACCGTAGGGACCTAGAAGTGGAAGATCACACTTACATTATACTGGAAATAGAAAGTTACACTAATGCCTGATTTAATCAACACAACGGTGGCGCCTCAGCACACCGTACCACACCGCATCGAATCGCACCGCAGCGCACCATAGCGCACTGCACCGAACCACACCACACTGCACCGCCCCGCACCGCACCGCACCACACCACACCACACCACACCACACCACACCACACCACACCACACCACACCACACCACACCACACCACACCACACCACACCACACCACACCACACCACACCACACCACACCACACCACACCACACCACACCACACCACACCACACCACACCACACCACACCACACCACACCACACCACACCACACCACACCACACCACACCACACCACACCACACCACACCACACCACACCACACCACACCACACCGCACCGCACCACACCGCACCGCACGGCACGGCACGGCACCGCAGCACACCGCAGCACACTGGAGCGCAGCGCACCGCACCACACTGGAGCGCAGCGCACCGCACCGCAGGGCACTGCAAGGCACTGCAAGGCATCTGCGATGCGTTGCAGTGCACCGAAATACACGATCTCTACGGTTCATAAGAGCCCGCTGACAGTCAGACATGTATGTCTGTAGACGGGTGGACGGACAGACAGCAGAGGCTTTGTAATAGGATCCCGTCGGCACCCTCCGGATACCCACGGACCCTTAAAAAGAGCATATTTTCAAACAGAAAATCCTCAAGAGTTGCCTTTACACGTGGAACGAGAGAGAAAACTAAATAAAATACTAAGTATAACACTGTAAAGAGGTTAGAAAATTGATAAAAGCAGGCTTTAAGCGCTTAAAGTGCTAAGTAATGTTGACTGAAGCGCGCGCTGTATTCTGTAAAGTAAACCAAGTGATAGCTAAGTGGATTATAGACCTTATACTTAAAACATTAAATTTAAAATACTTAAACTCAGCAAAGCTACTCATTAATAACGAATTTGTACTTAGGCTTGATTTTCTAAAAGAAAATTTATTGTCTTATTTACGTACCCATATTTCCAATTAGCACGTAGGTGGTAGATAGGTAGGTACTAATGGAAGGGGAATTCCATGGAAAATAGAAATGTATTGGAAATAGAAAATAGTGTTCTGAAGGTACCTACGCGAATTCTGATGCTATTAAATAAATTTAAATATTTCAATCCATCGTCATCGTATTGTTGACTGATGAATCAAAAATATACATAACTAGCTTATACTCGCCACTTCATCCGCGTGGATTATACAAATTTCAAACCCCTATTTTGCCCCCTTAGGGGTAGAATTTCCAGAAATCCTTTCTTAGCGGATGCCTACGTCATAATAGCTATCTGCATGCCACAGCCCGATCCATCCAGTAGTTTGAGCTGTGCGTAGATAGATCAGTCACTCAGTCAGTCAGTTACCTCTCTAGGGCATTAGGCTATAGGGTATTTAGAGCTAGCGCGCACCACGGTAAATTTCCGTACGTTTTTTCTCGCAATATCTATGAACTATAGAACTAGATAGAAACGCGCGCACTACAGAATTAATTCCGTACCGGATTTAAATAGATTTTAATTCAAATTAACGGGTTTTAAAACGCACCACAACCCGCCGCACCCTGGTGCACGCTAGTTCTTAAGCTGGCTCTACACTCGCACGTGAAGTCGCGCCGTTATTTCACGCCGTGAATGTATGCCGCGATCCACGCGTGAACTGTGTCCCTCCCCACTCGCAAATCTTCACAGTCTTGTTCGTGACTATGGACGAACCCTTTGTCGCGGATCAAAAAACCGACACTGATCGGGGAAAGGCGCGAAGCGCGAACGCGAAGGCGTGAACAACATCTACAGTCGTGATTCGCAGTTGTCGCGGGCTTTCGCCGCCGTTCGCGCCGCGAGTGTAGAGCCCACTTTAAACAAGTATGTATATTACAATAGGAATCCTCTAGCCAGGGTAGCTCTTACCTCGTAGAGCTCTTCTAGCCAATTACCATGCTCGGTATTATGCAGGCAGCGGGTAGAGAGGTTTAGTTAAAGCTCTTCTTCGAAGAATGGAATAAAAATACCCCTTTTGTTATAAACTTTCAATGATAATATGACTGGTTAAGAGGGAACCAAATTAAGGAAAGTTTTGCTGAGTACGTAGGTACTGCGATGCAAACTAAACTTGAAACAACTTATATATAACAATGAAATACATAACAATATTATTTACTTTTGTAAAATCTCTCCTTTTCTTAATATTAACCGTTACCGTTATAGACTTTGAAACAATCCAACCGATGTGCCCCAAACCACTTTCATTAGAAAGGGAATAATGCGAAGATGGTTTTACACCACTGAAACAATGTATTGTATTAGGCATATTCTTTATTTAGGCTAATAGCACACGCAAGAGAGGGTATTAGTTATAAAAATCATGCGCCTGACAAAATTTATTAGCAAAACCTACGATGTGCTTGTTTGCCATTTTATGTTTAAAGCACCAAATAAAATATCTAGTATAAATATATAAAAGAAAAAGGTGACTGACTGACTGACTGATCTATCAACGCACAGGGCGTAATGTAAAGGTAAGGTAAATAATTTTGTTTGAATCTTTAAACAAATAGCTATTAAAAATCTTGATTGGTAGATAGAATAACGAGGATACAATATCCTAAGGGTTCCGCACGCTATACCTACCTACAATTTTAATTAAGACACAATCAACGCTCTAACTTTTAATAGCATTACCGCCTATAGTGCTCGAAGTTCGTGCGAGATGCTAAGTGTGGTATATTAAGGAAAAGGACTAGATACTTAATAGTATGCATAAATATTTAGGTCAGGGTAGGCCAAAGATATATAAGGGTATCTCAGAGTGTAGCTTAGGATCGGTACCTAAATGGAAAAACGAACTAGGAACCTCATTGTCTGGGCAGTGCAAAGCTGTTCTTTGTCTGTCTTACTGATATGGAAAACCATACGAGTGAAAAAGACAAAGAACAGCGTCTCTTTTCTTAGCCCCCTTTATTTTATCACTAAGGGCTTTTTATTTTATCATTTATTTTTTTACAAAATAAAAAGTACATATTTTTGGTGATTCAGATCACTATTCACGTAACGTGATTTTTGCATGGGTATAGATAAAGACCTGGAGAGTGACATAGGCTACTATTAATCCCGGAAAATCAAAGAGTTCCCACGGGATTTTTAGAAACTTAATTCCACGCGGACGAAGTCGCAGGCATCAGCTAGTATTGTTATAAAATACCTAAAGTACTATATACAGCTTTGAACACGAAAAACCAATCTATTGACAATATAACCCTAGGCTTCGGAAAAAATAGACTTCAATAAACCTAAGTCCGCATCAACAGATCAATCTTCAGAGTTTTCCCCGAAGTACGCCACAAAAGGAGATAAATCCGGTCAAATATCCAATTCTGCGGCAGTGAAGGCCCTCCTGAGATTCAAATGTGTATTATTCTCCAATAGGAGGGACACTGCGGCTTCAAATTGGGTCGCAAAAGCTATGAATATGTGACCGACCAATCCATTTATAAATACATCATAGAATGGATAGGCCTTGGCACCAGAATAATATATAGGAATTATAATATAAGAAGAAGTAAAGCATTTTTTCGCATTTGTTATAAAAGGAAAAGTGACTGAGTTTGTTGTGGGCTCTTCTCAGACCTGGGCGCGTTTGGAACCGTATTAATGATCACCACTCTTTATCATCTTACACATTAAAATTTTGACCATCAGTAAGCGTAAAATTTTACCTATTCTGAATAAATAATAATTTGAGTTTAGGTTTGAGTTTGACTGACTGATCTATCTACGCACACCTCAAACTACGGGACGGATCAGGCTGAAATTTGGCATGCAGATAACTATTATGACGTAGACATTTTGAAAGTCAATAAGGTAGATGGCTAGTTAATTTATACCTAATTCCGAAGTTGGAGCAAGAATTAAGCGTTAATGCACAATATCTTGTAACAAACTTTATCCATTAAAAGTTGCCGCACGCCTTATCCAATGAAAAGGCCGTTATGTTGATAATAATAATGAATACTTTAACTTAATTTTAATATCGTTAGATAGATAGCTATAAAGAAATACTTTATTGCACACGAAACATGAAATAAACAAGACAAAAAACAAGTGTATGCAAAGGCGGCCTTATTGCTCAGAGCAATCTCCACCAGGCAACTTTTGGTGAAAGGAGAAACTAGTTGTACTTAGTAGTTACATGGTTACATTCCTGGTACATATTATTATGAATCTGTGGCGTATGGAAGTCCCTACAAAATACCTATGCCCAGCAGTGAACGTCTATCGGTTGTTGATGATAATTCCATCCCTCTAATACCAGATACGTAGGAGAACTAGAGTAACCGACATAGCTATGTGCCCTGTCCATAGTCAAGGGGCAATGGACAGGGCACATAGTTCGTAAAACCGATAGACGTTGAGGTCCCAAGGTGCTGGAATGGCAACCTCGCACCGGAAGACGCAGTGTTAGAAGACCCCCACCAGGTGGACGGACTACATCAGACGAGTCACAGAGAGCTGCTGGATTCAGGCGGCTCAAGACCGTGGCGTCTGGAAGTCCCTACAAGAGATCTCTGACCAGCAGTGGACGTCTATCGGTTGATGATGATGATGATGATGAATACGAGATAGGTATATAAATAGAATCATTATTGGGCGTGAACGGAAGAAAACAATTTCTTCGCGACCGTATTATTGCGTTACAGCTGAAGTGGAATGGTGACAATCAAGTTGACAACATTCCAGTGCTATTTTCACTGCACGACTCTGGATTAAGCTGCTCGATTGCGGTAAAATATATAAAATAAAAATAAAAACATTTTTTTCAGACAGTAACCGTCCATAACCAATTTTAAATTAAATTAATTTCGCATTCTGCATATTGCACCATACAGATTCGACCTGTTTCAGCGGATTATAGCAAACTAAGCTTTTGGTTCATTGCCCTACATTTTGTCTTCACAGAGTCCTGTCCGTGCATCTGGAGCGCATACCTAAATAAATTAGAACGGCTTTGCTGGTAGCTAGCCACTGCCAAAGCCTGCGACTAGATGAGAGATGAGATTTAAATTCTTGCGTCATCCCAGTTGAAAATCAAGCCAAAGAAATCTATTTTAAGACCACAGCGCCAATGAAATATCGCATCATTAAGTTTGTAAAGCTTATCGTATCGTAGAGTAAAAGTCGGTGTTGGAGTCCGTTGTTTTGCATTTCACATCTCACCTTTACTGCCGCTCCGCTCGATTACCCCGCCCAACCATTACAGCGTTTCATCCCGGTTCATGTAATTTTTCGTATAAATAGAATATTCAATAGGCACTCCTCTTGTTAGCATTTTATTTCCTGTATTGAAGACAGTCATCATCATCATAATCAACCCATCGCCGGCTCACTACAGAGCATGGGTCTCCTCTCAGCGTGAGAAGGGTTTTGGCCATAGTCTACCACGCTGGCCATGTGCGGATTGTTAGACTTCAGATACTTTTGAGAACATTATAGAGAGAACTCTCAGGCATGCAGGTTTCCTCACGATGTTTTCCTTCACCGTTAGAGCAAGTGACATTTAATTAATTAAAACGCATACAACTCTGAAAAGTTAGAGGTGCGTGCCCAGGATCGAACCCCCGACCTCCAATTAAAAGGCGGACATCGTAACCACTACGCTATCACGGCTACTTGATGACTTGAAGACAGTACTGCTTATTAAAGCATGATAGAATTTACAGTTCTATAATAAGTAAATAATTTGACTGGATATTTAAATTTCAAGTTTCAGTCTTTTCAGTGGTAAAAATAGTGCGTAAACCAGTAAACTACTTGTATAGTTACGAACACAAAAGGTTGAAAGTTGAAACTTTAAGAATTCAGAGCCAGTGTTTATTGTACCTGTAAAATTTATAGTGCATTTTCAACGGTTATAAACATTGCTATTTTATTTCCACAGGCGTCATAAAATTGAAAATAAAATGTCGGTTTGGGGTTACTCTCACGGGCTGTAGATATTTGAGTACTTTATTTAAGTACGTAAAGATGTTTTGTGGAAAGTTAGCTGAATTTTTTTTTAATGTAAAGCAACGAAAAAACGAAAACAAAGAAGCGTGTAAAAAAGAAACGTAGGCGGCCCCACGAAAATGTAAAAATCTTTCAGTCTTATTTTAGAACCTATCAATCGATATTGTCTATTAATTTTTTATGTAGGAGTACCCTGTCAGTCGCCATTTTGTTTGATGGAAAGTTCTGATCGGAGATAAAGCACGCCCGTCTCAAGATACCTGCTCAATCTTAGTTCAAAGAAAAATAATGGTATTAATAAATATCAGATAACTTATAGAGCCAATAACCTTCTTTTGCTGACAATGTTTATAAAATTATTATATTTTGAGATAGATTACTCTAAGGCTAAGTTACATACTAGCAATGAAACTTGCAAATGATTTGCACTATGTTAACACTCGCAATAAGTAAATTTTTGTACGTCTGAAATTGATTCTGTGAAATTGACTTTGATATGACAATGACCATGAGGAGGTTTCCAGGCAACCTTCGAGAAAATTTTCATAGATGGCGCTGAAAATTTCCACTACTAAAGATGAAAAATAATACCTATATCTATATCATCTATGCTTTAAATTTTTAAATTTAAATCGGATGCGAAATTAATTAATTACTTCTATTATAGTTCACAGATTTTGTGGGGAAGAAACGTAAGGAAAATTGCAGTGCACGCTAGCTCTTACTCTTCATCTATGTCATTGATTGACACGACCTAAACATTAAAGCATAGATCATACAGATATAGGTATTATTTTTCATCTTTAGTGGTAAATACAACGCCATCTATGTAGATTTTCTCGAACGTTGCCTGGAAACCTCCTCATTGATTTCAGCAAGTTTCATTGCTAGTGGACACTTTAGTTTATGGATGCTTCAGTGGTGGAGTAGGTAGAACGTGCTTAGAGACTATTTAAGGAGATCTGTTGTATCTGGTATTTGTTTGTGATAAATGTTGTAGTTAATTATACTATCTTTTATATAAATTCTACTAGTCTATAGAGTAGGTACATTAATATATTTTAGTATCAGGACCAATAAAACCGTAACAAAGCGTAAAAACACATCGCCTACGTATCATAATTGTACCTATGCTCTTATTCTTTCTGAATAAACAATGAGCAGTAACGCCAAATTTTGTTACAATGCTGAGACGTGAAGAGTTTATTAACCTCGTGGCACATTCATGGCTGATATGCATAATTGAGCAGCATTTTATTTTTTATTTCATTTTGTATTTGATACACCAACGAAACACAGTATTATCATTTAAAATATTGCACAAAATAGTTATTGATTAGTCCGAGTACAGTATCATTTCAGGTATACACAGCATTATAGATTTTCCGGTTAAAAAATAGCATAAAATAGAATTTAACAGCAGCAGCATATTCAACATGTTTAATGCCCGCTTTTCACTCGCATGCGAATTGAAAATTGAAATCGAGTTTCTTGCTGGTTCTTCTCGGTAGGAACGGCATTCCGAACCATCAGTAAATTAAACTGTCTGACGAATCAAAAGCACTTGTAAAAGTTTTCTTGAACAAAAATATATTCTATTCTTTATATAATAGAATATATTTTTCTATATATTATATTTTATCTATATAATTATATTATATCTATTTTTATATATATATTTTTGATACAAATCGTGGCAGGACAACGGTGTTTCACGACATTCAGGGTGAACAACAGCTACTTCAGGTATCCACATTCCACGCTGTTGTGCCGCACTGTGATTTAAAAGTTTAAGACTTACGGCGGTTACGCACTCATCCGATCCGAGTCCGTGAAAATACGTTCTTTTTTGTTTTGTATCGTACCTAGCTCATGACAACACTATACAAAACAAAAAGGAACGTATTTTCACGGACTCGGATCGGATGAGTGCGTCACTGCCGTGTAAGGCTTGAATTTGCTCTTTATTAAAAACTAGATGATGCCCGCGACTTCTTCCGCGTGAATTTCGGTTTTTGAAAATCCCGTGGGAACTTATTGATTTTCTGGGATAAAAACTAGCCTATGTCATTCTCCAGGTCTTTATTTATACCCATGCAAAAAATCACGTCAATCCGTTGCACCGTTGCGACGTGATTAAAGGACAAACCAACAAACAAACACACTTTCGCATTTATAATAACTAATAAGGGTACTGATGGTTTTGAACTCAATATCAAAACATGTTCAATATACATATTATGTACCTACTTAGTTACCTCGAGCATAATAAAGTCTTGTTTACGCATTTTACCATTATAATGCGATTTTACTCATCGTTTGTTCGAAGACAATATGACAGTACCTACCTAGCTCTTCATACAATATTGTGTTTAGGGATTGTTTTAATTAAACTGTCAGTCTGGTTGCTTCAATGTCGTAATAAGATATTGTTCTAACTTAATAACTCGGTAATTACAATACTTTAGCGAAATGCCGAAACTTTTTAAGATAGTGTCCATACTTTTTTATTAATTTCGATTATTCTTCAAAGATAATTGATTAAAGGATGATATTTTACAATCTCAGTCTGCCAGTAGTAGACTGTGACCAAACCCCATCTCATTCTGAGAGGAGACCCGTGCTCTGTAGTGAGCCGGCGATGGGTTGATCATGGGTGACTGTTTTGTTTGTGTTGGTACGAGCGTTTATTCTGCTGACTATTCATTAGAAACATAAACTAAACTACCGTCTAGTGTCAAGTTTCAGCCTGACCTAGATCAGACTTTCTAAAGGGCGACGGCCGGTTAAGTGATGACACAGTAACTGAGCATGGTACCGATTCTGATGTCTTTGAATTAAATTTAGAGTATATGCATCTTTTTCTTTTTTATATTGCTAAAAAGGACGGAACATGAATTTCATAAAGACAAAATTTTAGTGCAGGGTATAAAGGAGATGTTTCAAATTGTGCCACAGACATGTACAATTCTCTAAAAGATTCAAATACTTTAAAATTTAGGTGTGCTCAGAATCACTACCAATGTTAACCTTTTTATCTTCAGTTATCAATCAATCCAATCCATGAGCCTGTTTGCGTCCCCTGCTGGATATAGGCCTTTCCAAGAGCGCGCCGCCAAACACGGTCCTCCACCTTCCTCATCCATCCGCTCCCCACCACCTTCTGCAGGTCAACGGACCGATCTTCAGTTAATTAGGCTAGAACTCATGTAAACCCAAATATTAATAGGCTTATCGGATTATAAGATAGGGTTGAACGATTTTTCTATATAAAAGCTCTAAAAAAATATGGTAAAGGAAATATGAATGTTCTTTAACTGTCCTCTCAAACCAAGCCCGTGCTCGACCTCGTTCATACGAGAGCTTTTTTAACCCACATTACAAAAAACAGTCAAGTGCGAGTCAGCCTCGCCCACTGCAGGTTCTGTAGCTTGGAGAGAAACATAAATAGCTAATTATTTGGAAAATTATTCCAATCTCAACTGAGATCAACCTAATACACAGAAGATATCATAGTGCACACGTGTGCGATATAATTTTAAGACATACATTCTTTATCCATTCCCTCACTTTCATTGTCTGATGGGACGGCAATTGTGCACGACCGGAGAGAGATCAGGTACATTCTCCATTCCCTCACTCTCATAGTCTGATGGGACAGCAATTGTGCACGACTATAGAATAGCTGTACGTGCTCTCCAAGGCACAGGGATGCAACACTGATGATGACGTCATATTCCCAACACCAATCTGCTTCTGAAATGTTCCTGGCACAAACGTCAAATGGGCTGTTAACCAATAATGAAACCTCAAAAGTTTTTCATAAAAGGTCCAATTTCAACAATCTCATATTCCGTGAAGTAGAAAATAAAGTTATAAAGTTATAGTAAAAACTCTAGCTGGTTAAGTAAATTATGTAGACTGAAGACTCCACGCTTTGAGGCTTGTTGATATTATATTTATACGTACTTATCGTGAAGAAGTAGATCGTATCATCTCTTGAGTCAGCTGCAAATCGAGATTTATTTTAAAATTTAATATTGTCGCATAGCGAACGATAAAGTTAAAGATATGTCGTTCAGGAAATGTTCGATTGAATTTTTCACCAGCTGATATAGCTGCTTACGAAGTCTATTAAATTTTAGCGCGCCTGTAGTTTTAAAATAGCAATTCCGAATGATTATATTATTGCAGTTTATTTTTAAAGAGACTTTTTACAACAGAATTTATAAAATATACTTTGGCCAATGTAAACTTCCAGAGTTTGTTTAGATTACAAATTCCCATCTTGCGCAGCATTATTCTATTCTATTGAAATACGAAACACACCACGAAATCTGTTTACGTACATGAGGCAGCAAGAATTTCTATGAACTTTGAAATTTCCTGTTTTCATAGAGTTCGAAATTAACGTGGCAAACGGGAAGCTTAGTTAATTCACGCCTAAAATCTGTATTCAGAGCAAGGATTAGCTTGTACACAATATCTTGTAACCAAGTTTCTCCATTAAAAGTTTTGTGGAGGCTGTTGAATAGAGCATTGTGCCGGTCTTACTCTTAGTGAATATCTTAGTAACCATCATGTGAACTTGTAAAGTACGAATCGCTGTTGTTTTGGAGGGTGGAGATAAGAGATGGGTTGCCTAATTACCCGGGTAAGGGTTCTGGTTTAGAAGGCACGTAGTGATTGGTTGTTTTTAAAATTGGCAAGCCGCAAACGGAGGTCTGTTTAAAAAAAATATTCAGCAACACATGAAGTTATTCTATTAAAAATGATAATGGGCAAATTTTAATAGGACTTGTGGCTGTGTATTTTTTATTACGAGACGACCAGTTGTGGCCATCTAGACACTTCCTTGTTTTTATATATGTAAGTTCATCAATTCCACTATAACTCTCAAACTATCTTATTCATCAGATTTCACATCAGACATTGGCAGATTCCACTGATCTTTGAGAATATTATGGAGAACTCTCAGGCATGCAGGTTTCCTCGCGATTTTTTCCTTCACCGTTAAAGCAAGTGATATTAAATATCACTGCAGCTATAGCAATTAAATTTTAATTTAGGCGCACGTATACTAGGCTACTTAGGGTTATAAAAAGTCAGGCCACTCTTCCTCCACAGTAAACACTTTACGAAGGTACATCAAATTACGTATATAAGTACAGGGTGTCACCATAACGCTAGCAAAAACTTAGCGTTATTGCTATACCTACTACCTAAACACAATCCAATACCAATAACCATTTGCCTCATGTTGTAGTTTTACTGATTTAGTATTTTTTCAAACTCGCAATGCAAAACTCGGGTCAATGCCCCGCCTACGACGCGGCACTGACACCGAGTGACTTAGTTACGCAAGTTCGTTGACCTCTAGCGTCAGTTAGATGTTTTATTTACACTTTTAACAAATTTAGGATTTTTTAATGTATTTTTTTCGCGTTCTTTTTTGTGGTATCATATCAGTACCATCACATATTTTTGTTTTTGCTAGCGTTCTGGTTACATCCTGTGTAAAGACTGTACCTACTGTAAATATTCTGCAAAGGCTGCATCATTAAGATGTGCATTTAAAGGCTAATGGACTGAATACAGGCTTTTGGAATTCACTTATGTGAGTAAAATGCACTACGAAAGAGGAAATTTTTTAAATTCTGGAATCCTAGCTGCTCTTTTGATATATTACATTTATGTTTTCATGTTGAAAGGTTAAAACTTAAAAGCTTTAAAACGCAAGGCAATATAAACTTAATTTGCTAAAGTTCGCCATAACAGATAAATCAGTATGTTACAAACGTGCAGAATGCGATATACGATAATTCCGAAAAGTAAGAGATGCGTGCCTGGAAGCCCCGTGCTCAATAGTTGACTGGGCGATGTGTTGATCATGATGGTGATAATTTAATGTTTCGCCTTAGGAGTCGAACGTCTTAGCCACTAGGCTACCACGGCTTGTAAACGTCGGGCGCAAATACCCATATTTTGGAATTGCATGAAAATAGAAATAGCACGGCAAAACAGAAATTCAAGCGCTAGTTATTAATGTTTAACAATTCAAAGGTCAACATGAATAACTCAGTTTTCAATTACAATTCCGTCACTTGAAAATCTACTGAAATATTCCAAGTTACGACTGTGATAGTAGACTTGAGAACAAAGTGCTAGATCCCCAGGAGACCTATATTGTGATAAGTTGGGCCCATTTTCGTCCGCGTCAACTATTATGATACATTTTGTATGAGATAGCTGAGAATGTTTATTTTATGACTGAGACATGACTTCGCGTTTATAAAAACCTAAGTAGGTGGAATTTTTCAAAATTTATTCTTAACTAGATGATGCCCGCGACTTCGTCTAGATTTAGGTTTTTTGAAATCCCGTGGGAACTCTTCAATTTTCTGGGATAAAAAGTACCCTATGTCCTTCCCCGGGATATAAGCTAACTTTGTACCAAATTTCGTCAAAATCGGTTGAACGGTTGGGCCGTGAAAGGCTAGCAGACAGACAGACAGACAGACACACTTTCGCATTTATAATATTAGTATGGATGAGGGTATTTCTATTAGTTACAGAGGTTATTACTATTACATAGGTATCATCATCATCATGATCAACCTATCACCGGCTCACTACAGAGCACAGGTCTCCTCTCAGAGTGAGAAGGGTTTTGGCCATAGTCTACCACGCTGGCCAAGTGCGGATTGAAGTTGCAGACTTCACACACCTTTGAGAACATTATGGAGAACTCTCAGGCATGCAGGTTTCCTCACGATGTTTTCCTTCACCGTTAAAGCAAGTGATATTTTAATTACTTAAAAAGCACATAACTCCGAAAAGTTAGAGGTGCGTGCCCGGGATCGAACCCCGACCTCCGATTGGAAGGCGGACGTCCTAACTACTAGGCTACCACAGCTTTACATAGGTATAGAAAACTATTTTTTTTATATTCAGCTACAAGTTAGCCCTTGACTGCAATCTTACCTGGTGATAAGTGACGATGCAGTCTAAGATAGAAGCGCGCTGACTTGAAATGGGTATTCTTGCGGTATAACTTGAAATTCTTGTTGTATTATGTTATCCACAGATAACATAATACAACACAGTCTTGTAGATACATCTACAAGACTGTATTTAATCTGTAAATCTCCCCTCTCGCTCTCTCTTCACCTCACCTGAAAATAAACGGACGTGCTTTGTAGCTCCTCCGATTTTAATTAAATAATCCTAATAATTCCCACAACAAGGTCGGTGAGTGTACCTGAACCCCAGTGGCGTGCACAGGGTTTGAAGCCAGGGTAGGCATTAGTTAGGTGGTAATCTCCTGAAGCAAGTGACTGAGTTCAAGTATCTCGGACATGTAGTAACCGATAGCCTGAGGGACGACAGTGACATGGAACGTGAGCGCAGGGCCCTGTCGATCCGAGGAAATATGTTGGCCCGCAGATTTGTGCGATGTACTGAACGGGTAAAGCTGACCTTATTTAGGGCTTACTGCCAGTCATTTTACACGTGCAGTCTGTGGACGAACTACACGCAGCGGACCTACGGTGCCCTGCGCGTTCAATACAACAATGTGCTGAGGGCGGTGTTGAGGAAGCCTCGACACTGCAGTGCGTCGGCAATGTTTGCGGATGCTCGCGTGGATGATTTCTACGCGATCATGCGCAAGCGTGCCGCGTCCATGATGAGCAGGCTGTTGAGGAGTACCAACACTCTCCTCAGCGAACATGTGAAATTTCATGGACAGCCCTCTCCAGAGAGGGCTGTCCATGAAATTGGACAGCCCTCTCTGGAGGTGCTGGAGTGGTGCGCACATAGGCGCAAAGAGACTCCCTCGGGCGTTATAAATAGGATTAGTTTTAATAGTAGTAGAATTAGTTGTTAAGTTAAGTTTAAGCTAGTAGTAAGTAGGTACTAACATAGGTTAAGGAATTGTTTCTGTACTAACACACAATAATTATGGGTGTACTTATGCCTGAAATAAAAGTTTATTTATTTATTTATTTTATTATAAACAGGTCTTCCAACACTTCTTTGTTGGAATGAAACTATGTCCCTTTGTAATCCAAAAAAGTAGGTCCTCGTGGCTCGTGCGTATAATAATATATCAGGATATAACCCACAAAAGCCCTCAGTAGCGAGGGTAGCCCTCCACAGGATTCAAGCATTCTTCAGTCAAGTAGCTACGGAGCCTTAGTCAGTGCTAGTCTGACTCATAAGAAATGTAAGATTACTCCTACGCTTTTTCGTATACGGAAAAAGCTCTGATCAACGTCCTCAAAAGAAATAATAACAAACTAGATGACGCCCGCGACTTCGTCCGCCTGGATTTAGGTTTTTAAAAATCCCGTGGGAACTGTTCGATTATTCGGGATAAAAATATGTACTTAGCCTTTGTTCTTCCCCGGGATCCAAGCTATCTCTATACTAAATTTAGTCAAAATCGGTTGAACGGATGGACCGAGAAAGGCTAGCAGGCAGGCAGACAAACAGACAAATAGACAGACAGACACACTTTCGTATTTATAATATTGAAGTATGGATAGTATGGGTGTACCAAGAAGCCGTAATTTAATGTTCTCTTGAGATTTACCTTTCAAGTTAAAATAATGGTACCACATTTAGTAAAACTTTTATTTTTGTTTAATTTTTAATTAATTTAATTTAAGTACTGTAGGTATGATAGGATGAAGCTGTGATAGCCTAGTCCGCCTTCTAATCGGAGGTCGGGGGTTCGATCCCGGGCACGCACCTCTTGACTTTTCGGAGTTATGTGCGTTTTAATTAATTAAAATATCACTTGCTTTAACGGTGAAGGAAAACATCGTGAGGAAACCTGCATGCCTGAGAGTTCTCCATAATGTTCTCAAAGGTGTGTGAAGTCTACCAATCCGCACATGGCCAACGTGGTAGACTATGGCCAAAACCCTTCTCACTATGACAGGAGACCCGTGCTCTGTAGTGAGCCGGCGATAGGTTGATCATGATGATGATGATGACCGTAGGTATCTGCTTACTTTCATGTTATTTTTCCTGTTGTTTTAATAGTTGGTTATGGGTTGTTATCATTGTTGTAATTCTATTGCCAGAAATAAAATTCATTTATTATTTACTAGCATCAGCCCGCGACTTGGTTTGCGTGAATTTAGGTTTTTAATAATCCCGTGGGAACTCTTTAATTTTCCGGAATAAAAAGTATCCTATGTCCTTTCCCGGGATGTTAGTCATCTCTGTACAAAATTTCATCAAGATCGGTTGAAGTTTTGGGCCGTGAAAAGCTAGCAGACAGACACACTTTCGCATTTATAATATTAGTATGGATATGGATAAAGCTTTACAAACAGTTATCCCAAGCAAAAGGGCTTTTTATTGGAGTCGTTGAACAATTTAATCAAGCTCTTAATCCAAGATACGGAACCCTTAGTGTGCCGGTTTAATTCGCACCTGGCCGGTTTTATTTGAATACAAGTTAAAACCATTATACGGCTTATTATTTCCTCGATGAAAAATGTTAAATTCAAGCGTAATTTCCTAGAATTTTCCATCCAGTGTGCTTAGTATGAGATTTGGGATCACACTAACGAAGATCAAAATTAAATAACGCCAGAGTAAAATGGACCTAAACAACCTTATTTTAAGGTAAAAAATTCAATGCCACCCATTTTTACTTCGCAAGGCTTCTAAGATCTATACCTATATGAATTTGATCTTTAAAACAAGGCAGTTGAAGTTTATTTTACTTTCACACGAACGGTCGAATTCTATCAACGTTGGTGAGATGTAAAACCTACTAAGTACGCTTCGTACGAGATTTCATGTCTCACCAACGTTGATAGCATTCGAGTGTCGAAAGCCTTCCGCATTATAGTGAACTGGATCTTAACAGCCTTGTTTTAAAGCTCAAGTTCGTCTACACATCTACAGCCAGCGCTCCAAGCGGAAACGTTGCGAAATTAAAATCAGTGGCATTGAATTTTTGACTTCAATTCTAGGCTCTTTAGGTCCATTTTACTTTGATGGTATTGTGTTTCGACTCTCGAATTCTATCTCCGTTGGTGAGATGTAAAACCTACTAAGCACACAACGGACTATTAAACGTTCAAAGGCTATTAAGAAAATTGTCGTCCTTAACGCTAATGATTTCAGCGCTATGAAAAAATACGGAGTTGAGTAAGCATGCCTAGAGGGGGAGGCGACATACGTAACCTTCTCCTCTGCCTAAACACCGGCCCACTCGATCACATAAATACACATCAAATTAAAACGCTAGCAAAAACGAAGAAGAAGGGAGTTGTGCATAGGTCGATGTATTCACATCGAGGAATTATTTGTTTGCCAGGCATTCAATAGATTTCAGCAGGATTTGAAAGTTTATCTTATTAATATTTTATAAGATAGTATAATTAAGTATAATCTTCTCAGACCTGGGCGTGTTTGGAACCCTCGTAGCTTTAGTTTTAAGTACGTATTAACTATCACCACTATATCATATCATCTTACAAGTAAAAAATTTTGACAATCAGGAAGCGTAAAATTTGACCAATTCTGAATAATTTGAGTTTGAGTTTAAATTAATTTATTTGTTCTTGCCACTGCCCTCATGACACCGATGCAAAAATTGGCGAATTAGTAGTGTGTAGTGTAGCTCGAAGGCATCTATTGCCGCGTTACTCTAAGAAACAGTAAATGACTAGCTCAGAGCCGAGCTGCTCGAGTACTGTTCATTAAATTGTCATCAAATTTGATGATGCTTAAGCTTTGTAGGCTCTAAATATCGTTCCATTTCCATTTCACTCGAGCACTTGTAAATTATTGCGTTTGAAATGTGGTGCAAGTACTTCTAACTACTTTGGGTGCAATCACTTGCACGAAATATTGCTGATGATGCGTGGATTGAAGTTTTCAAAAATCGGTATTATGGTCTTGGACTGTAGCAATAACATGACGTGATTTTTTGTATAGCGTTAGTTTATGGGGCTAGAATATATTATTATTCATTTTTAACATAATTGATTTACATGGCGTAAATAACCAATATTTTTCAATTTTATAACAATTTTATAACATAAAAAATATTTTCCCGAAGAAATGACTATTTTTATGTTAAAAAATTAAAAAACAAATGTCGTTTACGGATTGTGACGTCATTATTCACCTTCCGTACAGCGCGACGTTTATCTTAAAAGTAATTAAAAACTAATTATTAGTTCATGATCACAATTTAATTTTGTTTGTGTGTTGTAACCCTAAATTCACGGTTTTCAGATTTTTCCCCTAATGTCTGCCATAAGACCTAGCTACCTGCCAAGAGTCATGATTCTAGGTCATCGGGAAGTACCCTGGAAGTTTCTTGACAGACTGACATACCGACAGACAGACAACAAAGTGATCCTATAGCGGTTTCTTTTTTCCTTTTGAGGTACGGACCCCCAAAAAGTGTCTTTTGCTGATACAAGTGATGAACAAAATCAATAAGAAATTCAACGCCTCCTCTTCAACGCTTCCGACCGTCAATAGGTATTCGACGAGGCGATAGAGAGTTATGTTCGAGCAATTACTCTTTATGGCGGCCGGTTTATTGCACGCGCAGTGGACTTACTTAGTACAAGTTTGCACGTCTTCACGTCTTCACAACGTTGATGTATTTCAAGCAATACTATTACGTTAAGGCAAAATTAATTACTGAGATATGTTGTGGCCGTATGGTAATAATTAAATGCGGCAACGGTGAAAGATGTTTATTGAGAGCCGGCTTATGATCTACTCTCGCTTATGGACTAACAATACTAATAAAGAAATCTTACATACTATTGTTTAAATCTTATTGCTTAACTACCTAACCTACATAATTTTGCATCACCTCTCTTTCAATCCGATGTGCAGGCAACCTACTTCGATATATTGAGTTGCATTTTTATGTTACAGCTAATATGAACATGCTACGTTTAAACTGACAATTCGTACATATTACATTACACCTCCCTTCACAGTAGTAGGTAGATACTATAAAAAACTACAACTTTATGTCCCGAATGAACTTTAATTTTATCAAGTTTCGATGTTCTATCAAAGTTGGTGAGATACTATGCAGTCATAGGGTACAGTATGCTTTCATTCATTCATTTCATTTTTTTTATTGCATGATTTTAAGTATAAGAAGGATGTTACATAAATTATTAAGAGACCTTGTGATCTTAGATCTCATTAACGTTGATAAAATTCGAGCGTCGGAAAAAAGCCAAAGTAAAATGGGCCTAAAGTACTTGATTTAAAGTAAAAAAAATCAGTTCCACCAATAATTCTGCTTGCAGTGCTGACTGTAGATGTATGGATGAACTTGAGCTTTAAAACTAAGCAGTTAATGTTCATTTTTACATGACTGTCCAAAGATAGAGTGAGCCCAAAGAATTTCATATCATGTGAGTTTCTTTATTCCACCATATATTTTCAATGCCTGAACAGATTTATAGGGTATCATTAGAATCCTAACATCATTCTGATTAACACCTACCTACTATAATTTTTTTGAAAATATCAATCTGGCAGCTGTACCTACCTACACATTTTCAAATGTAAAAATATTTTTTCTTCAATTATTACAATTTGTTTTCGGCTTTTTTATTAGTTTTTTGGCAGGGCAGTCGTGTTTTTTTTACATTTTGTTCGACACTCGAATTCTATCAACGTTAGCATGATGTTCAAAGCTCATACTAAGCACACTGGCCTAACGCTTCTGCTCGTTATATCCTATTTCGAAAAGGCCATCAGCATTATAAGTATGCCTACTGATATCTTATTAATGATTTGTATCAGGTTTTCATGGTTTCCATTATGACACTTTCAATTTCCAAAAACTTTTATCCTTGAGCCAGACCGTGTCAGGTAACTTTTAGGCAAGTGCGCTCCATCTTAGGCTGCATCATCACTTGCCAGCAAGTCAGATTGTAGCCAAACATATAAATTAAAAAAACGCTTACATTACTTTATTATATGACTAGCTGATGCCCGCGAATTCGTTCGCGTGGAATTAGGTTTTTAAAAATTCCGTGGGAACTCTTTGATTTTCCGGGATAAAAAGCCTGTCACTCTCCAGGTTTTTATCTATACACATGCAAAAAATCGCGTCAATCCGTTGCACTGTTGCGACGTGATTGAAGGACAAACCAACAAACAAACACACTTTCGCATTTATAATAAGGGTACTGATTATTTTTATTTATTTGCAGACTTCACATACCTTTGAGACGCTATAGAGAACTCTCAGGCATGCAGGTTACCTCACGATGTCTTCCTTCACCCGGGAAGGACATAAGCTGCTTTTCTACCACCACCATAAACCCATCACCGGCTCACTACGGATCATAGTCTTTACACATCTTTGAGAACATTATGGAGAACTACTTATCAGGCATGCAGGTTTCCTCACGATGTTTCCCTTCACCGTTGAAGCAAGTGACAGAAATGGGTTTATTAGCTATAGCGAAAGTTATTCCAGAGAGAGCAACGTTGTACGCAAAATGAGATTACTTTTGCGTGTATAATGTATATTCCAGAGATGGGAACTATTGCTACTTTGAAATCATTTTCATATGACTTCAATTCAAGGCTGTTTAGGTCCATTTTACTGTAACGCGGAAGTATTTCGACTCTCGAATTTGGTTTCGTTTGGTGAGACGTAAAATCTTGTACTACGGGTACTGAATAAGAAAGAATTATGCCATAATTCTGCTACGCTGGCCCAGTGTAGATCGGCTGACTTACCTTTGACAACATTATGGAGAACTCTCATGCATGCAGCATGCCTGATGTTTTCCTTCATCGTTAAAGAAGTGATATTTTAATTGCTTAAAACGCAAACAACTCCAAAAAATTTACTAAAAAGGACCTACTTTCAAATCTCAAGCCAACAATAACAATAATTAAAACTTTTCCATACAAATTTTCATCCCCTATTTTACCACCCTTAAAGGGGGATTTTTCAAAAATACTTATACAGGTTTTTATCATTTAAAGCTACTAACCTTAAACACCGATTTACATACTTACCTTTTACTTCAAAAATATAAGACTTTCATATACCTAACCTCCCAACCACCATTTCACCCCCTTAGGGGAGATTTTCCTAAGATCCTTTCTTATCGGTACCCTTATTATAAATGCGAAAGTGTGTTTGTTTGTTGATTCGTTGGTTTGTCCTTCAATCACGTCACAACGGGGCAACGGATTGACGTGATTTTTTGCGTGGGTATAGATTAAGACCTGCAGAGTGACATAGGCTACTTTTCATCCTGGAAAATCAAAGCCTAATAGCTGGACGAAGTCGCGGGCATCAGCTAATCTGAAAATATTTACATACTAGCTAATGCCTGCGACTTCGTTCGCGTGGATTTAGATTTTCAGAATTCCCGTGGGAACTCTTTGAATTTCCGGGATAAAAAGTAGCCTATGTCACTCTCCAGGCCTCTAACTATACCCAAGCAAAAAATCACGTCGATCTGTAGCTCAGTTGCGACGTGATTGAAGGACAAACCAATAAACCAACAAACAAACACACTTTCACATTTATAATTGTTAGCGATATTGCTTTGCCTAGAGTTGAATTTAAAAAAAGAATGAGGGAGAGATGAAAAATGGCGGCCAGGAAAGCCGGAGCTATTGATTTGAAGCAGGGAAAATTAGAATTTATAATTATGTCTTGAAGAAGTTAATAGTTTAGAACTAAGATTGAAGTTTATTAAGCATTGTCTAAATGGAATAAAGTCAGTTCCTATAAGTTGAGATTATTTTTATTATAATAAGGGTACTGATGTTTTGCAACATTTTTCACAGTACCCATCAGTTGTGGTACACATGATAATAGGTACACCGTGTGTCGTAATACAAAACGACGCAGACCAAATTGCAGGTGAAAGGCTAACCGCGTTACACGTGGCTTTGAGTTTATATGAGGTTAGCTTACGTTGGATGCCCTAACTAACCTAACCCCTAACGCCTAACCTTGTTAACTCGCCTTTCAAGCTTATACCATTACGTGGACGCATCAGACATCAGACAAGACGAGACATCTTTTAAATCTTTTATGTATACAGGATGTAAGCAGAACGCTAGCAAAAACTTACTAAAAAGGACCTGCTTTCCAAATCTCAAGACAATAATAACAATAATTAAAACCTTTCCATACCAATTTTCATCCCCTATTTTACCACCCTTAAAGGGGGATTTTCCAAAATAACTTATACAGGTTTTTGTCATTTAAAGCTACTAACCTAAACACCGCTTTATATACTTACCTATTACTTCAAAAACATAGGACTTTCATATAACCTCCCAACCACCATTTCACCCCCTTAGGGGGGATTTTTGTAAGATCCTTTCTTATCTGATACCGTAGCCTCTAGGAAGAGCCTAAGTTTCAAATTTCTAGTTAAAATAACAATAAATTAAAACTTTCCTTTTTTTACCTGGCTGGCATCCCATCACGTTAGATGCCCTAACCCCTAACGCCTAACCTTGTTAACTCGCCTTTCAAGCTTATACCATTATGTGGACGCATCAGACATCAGACAAAACGAAACAGCTTTTATCTATATCCATACTAATATAAATGCGAAAGTGTGTCTGTCTGTCTGCTAGTGTTTCACGGCCCATCCGTTTAACCGATTTTGACGAAATTTGGTACAGAGATAGCTTGCATCCCAGGGTAAGACATGGTCTACTTTTTATCCCGGAAAATTAAAGAGTTCCTACGGGATTTTTAAAAACTAAGTCCACGCGGACGAAGTCGCGGGCATTCTCTAGTATTATAAGCATCATAATATTATAATAATATTGAATTTTCTCAAACCTCCAAATCCTGAAGTGTGTCAAATTTATATATTATGAAAAGGTAATGGAAAATTTTCTCTATCCAAAAAAAAATAGCCCGTAAAATAAGTAACATGAAGAATTTTCCTCTTATAAACATGAAATTTACATTGAAAAAAATTTAGCTTGGTCATTTGTATGCGCGAGGCCGGTCACTTTGCATAATGTCCGGAATCTCTGCCCTTAGTATGAGATATTACATCTCCAAACGTTGATAGAAATCGAGCATCGAAAGTCGAAACATAATGGTAGAGTAAAATAGACTTGAAGGTCCTTGGTACAAATTTTAGTATGTTGCGGTGTCTTCCCGACAAATTGAAGTCTGTCGGGGTACGGGAGTCGGGACCCGAAGCCAAGCCTCCTTGCCCGGGCGTTTCCTCTCAGGTGTTATGGGTTGCCTGGACTATTTATTTCAGCCATTTTCAAAAATTGAGGTCCCGCCTGTTCGGCATCAGCCTTGAGGCAACTGGATTCGTCTCTTCGTTGGTGCTTGGTGTTAAATCCGATGATTGGAGTGTTATATCCGATGGTCGGGGTGTCATGTCCGATGCATCATCGTCTTCGTTGCCACGGGCAAGGGATGCACGTTTATTGGTCTCGCTTGTAGTGGGGTATTCGGTGGATATGTTGACATGGACGCGACATCCACGCGAGCAAACATAATGTCATCATCATCAACAAAAACAACTGATAGAAATCTCTTGTAGAGACTTTCACACGCTACGATCCAGCGGCTCTCTGCGACTCGCTTGATTTCGTCCGTCCACCTATAAGTGGTCACTGAGGGTGTCTTCACATGCTGCGCTTTCCGGTGCCTCCTCCGCGTCTATCAGTGCATATGCATAATAATGCATGCTAAATGGCAGACGAACTCCTCCACAGTCCACTACGCTATAGTGAGCGCGGGATACGGAATGAGCTTTAAAATAAGGCAATGAAGGTACATTTTACTTTAAAGTGTTTCGATTGAGATGTAGCATCTTGTACTAACCCTTTTGAATAGATTGACGGCGATGGCGGCTCGCATTTGATGCTGAATTGTTTTGAAGTTCTTGCTTTTTAAGTCTTTTCGACCCTAATGTTTATTAACCGACTTCAAAAAAGGAGGAGGTTCTCAATTCGTCGGAATCTTTTTTTTAGTTTATTTTTGTAAAGCTAACAAAAGATTAAATAACCGCGCCCTTCACATACATTTTTCGTTTTCTACCTATCTCAAACTTAATTAACTTTTTCATTCAGTGCCTCACTAAGCTTTAAGCTCTTGACTGCGATGATGCAGTTTGGGATGAAAACAAGCTAACTTGTTGGTCAATTTCGTAAAACCTGTATCAATCATTATTACAAGCTCAATTATTGTTGTGATTAGCTGAATTTGTGAGATTCTTGTTGCAACAAGGCATTGTAGTAACTTAATCGACGGTCTCAAGTGGAAACACGCCAGATAATATTGAATGCACTATGCATTACAGTGAATAAATCTATACTTATCAAACTTTATACTGGGCTCTATGTTAAGGCATTTTTGGCAAATCTTTGGGTCTTAGTAGGGTCTATAAAAATTCCCAACTAAGTTTGAGCGGGCGTGTGACGATACGATATCCCTCGAGTTATGTTCACCCAATTAATCTTTATGGCGGCCAAGTTATTACACACCCAGACCTAACGCCTTCAACGGTATGCAATCCTGGTACCTACGTCTGGCTATCTTATGCCCCTGACTTCGCGTAGACTACACTTCCAAACCTATTTTACCCCCTTAGGGATTGAATTTTCAAAAATCCTTTCTTAGCGGATGTCTACCTCATAATAGCTATCTGCTTGCCAAATTTCAGCCCGATCTGTTCAGTAGTTTGAGCTGTGCGTTGATATATCAGTCAGTCAGTCAGGCCGACAGGTAAAAAATATTCGTATGTGATTGATTTATCTTTGTCTAGCTGCCATCTATTTCCGTCCATCCATAATCCATCCATAATAATTATTAATATTAAAAATGCGAAAGTGTGTCTGTCTGTCCGTTAGCTTTTCACGGCCCATCCGTTTAACAGATGGGATTGCAGTCAAGTGCTTACTTGTATCTGATTAATAAAATAAAATAAACCAGTACAGAGACAGTTTACACCCCGGGGAAGGTTATAGGCTTCTTTTTATTCCGGAGAATCGAAGAGTTTTCCATTGCATAATAATCGCAGGTAGAACAGAATAGTTTTCTCCGAAAACTTCCTACGAATTATGATGTTCTACCTATGATATTTTCTATTGTACTTAATAAAATACAGTCATACTATAAGTCAATAAAAATGATATTAGTCTGGTCTGTGTGACCTATAAGAAAACTTTCAAGATCGAGGGTCTATCGAGAGGTTCTGCGTTCCTCAATAAATTTGAGGGTCCTTCAATTAAGTGGATACATAAAGTCAGCATTACTCCTTTCATAAGGATTAAAAATATTATTATGGATTACTAGCTGATGCCCGCGACTTCGTCCGCGTGGATTTAGGTTTTTGAAAATCCCGCGGGAACTTTTTGATTTTCCGGGATCAAAAGCAGTCCTTGTCTTTCTCCGGGATGCAAGCTATCTCTGTACCAAATTTCATTAAAAATCGGTTGTACGGATGAGCCGTGAAAAGCTAGCAGACAGACAGACAGACAGACGGACAGACAGACAGACACACTTTCGCATTTATAATATTAGTATGGATTATAAGTAAGCGCTCTGAATCCACGTGGAATTAGATTTTTTTAAATTTATTCCGTCGTAGAGCGTTGTCTCTGTCACTCATACCTATGTGACGTTTTGTCGGTTTCAACGACAGAGAGAGACAACGCTCTACGAAACCGCTATCTCTTTCTAAAGGTCGATGTACACTATTTCCTGCAGGGTATTGTAACTAGCTTCTTGGACCCATGTAGACCTCTCAGTACGTGTCCCTATAGTCAGTTGGGTTGGGGGACAACGTAGATCATTTCAGTACCCGTAGTACAAGATTTTACGTCTCACCAAACCAAACCAAATTCGAGAGTCGAAATACTTCCGCGTTACAGTAAACTGGATCTTAAATGCCTTGTTTTAAAGCTCAAGTTTGTCCACACTTCTACAGCCAGCGCTCCAAGCGGAAACATTGCGAAATTAAAATCAGTGGCATTGAATATTTGACTTCAATTCAAGGCTGTTTAGGTCCATTTTACTGTAACGCGGAAGTATTTCGACTCTCGAATTTGGTTTCGTTTCTTGAGACGTAAAATCTTGTACTACGGGTACAGATATTTTGTTGTACCTACCAAAACTTCAATCACATAAATATTTAGAAACTGTGCCGACGAGGGACTTTTAGTCGCGGTGAACAAAAATCCCCGAAGCGTATAGATAAAATAATTCCAAAATTGACCTCACCAGTAATCGAATCTAGAAGCTGTGACTTATGAGATCACAGCGTTTACCACTGCGCCAGGGAGGGCGTCAAAGTCATCCTTGTATTACTGAAAAAATCACCTCACTCGCATCATACTTAAAGCTACAAAACCCAACCCATCCCAAGCAGCAGTCCCTTAAGCACCCATTAGACGATAGCACAATTAATACGGTATTTGACAAATAGTCAAATCAGTGACTTTTATCAAACGTCAAAACGCGCGCTAAGTATGCGAGGTTCTATGAAATACTGGAATGTGGCGTCACATCATAATGACGTACTTTTTTAGTTTAATCGATAATTTAAAACGGTTATTACATTTAAAACTAACAAAGGACGTGGATTTTTCGTATTTTGGAAGTTCTTCTAAGTATTTAATAATCACTGAGAAATAATTTATTTTTGATATAGTCAAATACCCAATTCACGACAGTTTGGAAACTTTTAACAAGACGTCGAAGGCTTCGACGTCACTGGCAGGCGTCAAATGTTAGTAAGTACATTTGACGCAGGTAAATTTGTCACAAAAAGTACTGTGCAGTACGCGGCAGAAAATAATGTACATCGACCTTTAGAAGGAGATAGCTGATTTGTAGAGCGTTATCTCTGTCGTTGAGACCTACAAAACGTCATATGTATGAGTGACAGAGACAACGCTCTACAAAACCGAAATGTCATATTAAAGGCCGATGTACATTGTTTCTTGCCGCGTACTATAATCGCTATGGTCGCGCAAGTTTGGAAGATGCTTTATACATCAGTCGCAGCAATCACTCTGGCAAACTGAGCAGAATCTAGCGTCTAATGTACGCTTTACAGTAAAACCTCTATTATTCGACCCTCGCAAAATTCTTACTATCTTTACTACGTCGGAGTTCGGACCCCAGCTTTACGGCGTTTAGGGACAAGGCGTGACGATAACGTGGGGAATCCTTGCCGATCCGTGTTTCTTATTTTGTTTTACGACTTTCCTAAAGGTACTCAAAGAAGAGCCGTGATAGCCTAGTGGTTAATACGTTTGCTTCCTATTCGGGAGTTCAATTCCGTGCACGCATCTTTAACTGAATTTATCTTATCGAAACTTTATCGAAATGAAATGAAATGAAATGATTTTTTTTTATTAACAATATAAAGAATTTTTTTTTAATTTTTTTTTAATAGATATAGCGAGCAAACGAGCAGGCGGGTCACCTGATGTTAAGTGATTACCGCCGCCCATGAACATTTGCAGCACCAGAGGAGCCGCCGATGCGTTGCCGGCCTTTTAGGAATTTGTTGGTCCGCCCCTTGAATAACCCCATGTTATAATCTAGTGGGAACACCGCCGATGGGAGTTGGTTCCACAGTTTGCACGTGCGTGGAAAGAAGGATCTGGCGCAGCGGACGGTCGAAGTGCACCAGACACCCAGATGGTGAGGATGGAATTCCTTACGGTGGCGCGCGGTGCGGTTGTAGAAAAAAGAGGGTGGAATGAGGTCAAAAAGCTCTTCAGAGCACTCCCCATTATACAGGCGATAGAACACGAGAAGAATTTTTAACAAATCCAATTTAGACACACCAAAAAACCACGAAGGTTTAAAAAGTGTCATTCCGTCTACTTCTTAATACATACTAATGAAATGAAATAAATTAAATGAAAAAAATGAAATGAAATGAAAAAAAATTTATTTAAGTAAACTTTCACAAGTACTTTTGAATCGTCAAATGCATCTACCACTGGTTCGGAATGCCTTTCCTACCGAGAAGAACCAGCAAGAAATTCGATGGTTGCTCTTTTCTTCATATACAATATTATGACATGTAAGTATAAAAGTACTTATTTGCAGTCCTGCGCGTTGCTGGAACGAACTGCAGGTCAAATCCATGCTCTTTTATCATTTAGATAATCTTCATTTTGTGTAGTAATATGCTTTTTTCTACGTTCGACTCCTATTCGGGAGTTCGGGGGTTCGATCCCGGGCAAGCATCTCTAAATTTCTGTAGTTATGCGTTTTAAGTAATTAGATATATCACTTGCTGTAATGGTGAAGGAAAACATCGTGAGGAAACCTACACACCTGAGAGTTCTTCATAATGTTCGCAAAGGTGTGTGAAGTCTGCCAATCCGCACTTGGCCAGCGTGGTGGACTATGGTCAAACCATTCTTATTCCCAAAGGTGACCCATTCTTAGTAGTGAGCCGACAATGGGTTAGTACCTAATGAAGATGATTCATACAGTGGTAGCTATTTGATAAGAAAGAAAGAAATAAGAAAGTTAGTTTGTCCTTCAGAGCCTCAATAGCTCAACCGGTATAGGAGTGGACTGAAAACCGAAAGGTCGACGGTTCAAACCCCGCCCGTTGCACTATTGTCGTACCTACTCCTAGCACAAGCTTGACGCTTAATTGGAGAGGAAAGGGGAATATTAGTCATTTAACATGGCTAATATTCTTTTAATAAAAAATAAATAAAAAAAATCATGCCGCCGAGTGGCGTGATTTTTTTCAGTCGCGGGTATATAGGCTAGTAAATAGGGTTTTTCTCGTTTGTGTGCGCACTACTGTACCCGTAGTACAAGATTTTACGTCTCACCAAACGAAACCAAATTCGAGAGTCGAAATACTTCCGCGTTACAGTAAAATGGACCTAAACAGCTTTGAATTGAAGTCAAATATTCAATGCCACTGATTTTAATTTCGCAATGTTTCCGCTTGGAGCGCTGGCTGTAGAAGTGTAGACAAACTTGAGCATTAAAACAAGGCATATAAGATCCAGTTTACTGTAACGGGGAAGTATTTCGACTCTCGAATTTGGTTTGGTTTACCGTGAGACGTAAAATCTTGTACTACGGGTACTGAACGCGTAGGTGTGTTATTTACAACCTTCGTTCGGCATATCAACGCGTCATGATTAATCCAATACTGTTCGCATCATTAACTATTGCGAAGGGTATTTGTATTTGGATTACAGATAAATCATAAACCTCCGTTATTAGCTAATCTATAATTATCTAACACTGAGCTCCTAGGATTTAGACTAGTCATATTTCATACTAATCTTCTCTATACAGGGTGTAACCAGAACGCTGGCAAAAACGAAGAGTGGTGATAGTAATGATGATAACTGATAATATTATGATACCACAAAAAAAAACCGGCCAAGTGCGAGTCAGGCTCGCGCACCAAGAGTTCCGTACTGCACTACAGTCGTATTTTTCGTCATTTTGCACGATAATTCAAAAACTATGATGCATAAAAGTAAATAAAAATCTGTTTTAGAATGCACAGGTGAAGCCCTTTCATATAATTATGATACCCCTCTTGATATACCTACTTAGTTACCTTACTTCGAAAATTGAAACTACTAATTCTTAGTTCATAACCACAATTTAATTTTTTTGTGTGATGTCACCCTAAATTCACGGTTTTCAAATTTTTCTCCGTATGTCTGCTATAATACCTACCTACCTAAATTTCATGATTCTAAGTCAACGTAAAGTACCCTGTAGGTTTCTTGAGAGACAGACAGACAGACAGATAGACAACAAAGTGATCCTATAAGGGTTCCGTTTTTCCTTTTGAGGTACGGAACCCTAAAAAACGATTAACCATTAGTACAATAAGCATGCTTATCGGCCTAAAGGACTCGAGCTACCTCAGTATGTGATATTAGGTGCATCATAATAATATGATACCAATGTAGGTAGGTATGTGGTGTACCTTGTATATAGAACCTTCTCGGGGTTCTTGAGGCGCATAACACAGTATGGGTGCGGTAATGGATGGCGCGTCAGGAACTAGTTCCCGATAATGATGAATGGCGCGATTAATGCTGTTTACATTAATTACTCCCCAACTATGTATATCAAACTAAACTTTACACCTAATATAGATTTAATATTCTATACTAATATTATAAGAGACAGTAGGCATATCGGTGTGTTAAATTACTAATCCACCCTCATTTGTTTAAAGGACTCTAACTCCCTCAGTATGTGATATAGGTGCATCATAATATGATACCAATATAGGTATGTACCTTGTATATAGAACCTTCTTGTAGTTCTTGAGGCGCGTCACACAGTATCGGCGCCGTGATGGATGGCGCGTCAGGAACTAGTTCCCGATAATGATGAATGGCGCCATGTTTACCGCGACACCTGGAGATTAATGCTGTTTACATTAATTACTCCCCAACTATGTATATCAAACTAAACTTTACACCTAATATAGATTTAATATTCTATACTAAAATTATAAGAGACAGTAGGCATATCGGTGTGTTAAATTACTAATCCACCCTCATTTGTTTAAAGGACTCTAACTCCCTCAGTATGTGATATAGGTGCATCATAATATGATACCAATATAGGTATTGACGACCTCCCTGGCGCAGTGGTGAGCGCTGTGGTCTTATTAGTGGGAGGTCCTGGGTTCGATTCCTGGCAGAGGTTTGGAATTTTATAATTTCTAAATTTCTGGTCTGGTCTGGTGGGAGGCTTCGGCCGTGGCTAGTTACCACCCTACCGGCAAAGCCGTACCGCCAAGCGATTTAGCGGTACGATGCCATGTAGAAACCAAAGGGGTATGTTTTTAATAAAAACTGCCATACTCCTTCCAGGTTAGCCCGCTATCATCTTAGACTGCATCATCACTTACCATCAGGTGAGATTGCAGTCAAGGGCTAACATGTATCTGAATAAAAAAAAAATAAAAAAAAAAATGTGGTGTACCTTGTATATAGAACCTTCTTGTAGTTCTTGAGGCGCGTCACACAATATCGGCGCGGTGATGGATGGCGCGTCAGGAACTAGTTCCCGATAATGATGAATGGCGCCGCGTCTACCGCGAGTCGCGACACCTGGAGATTGATGCTGTTTACATTCCCAAACTACTAGCAAACTTTAATGGAGTTAATTTTAGATTTAACCATAAGTTAATTAATAATATTATGCGGAGCGACATTGCGGCATGGTAAGTACCTACCTACAATAAATAATTCAAAATGTTTCAAAATCGGAAAATAAACCTCAATAACCTCATTTTGAGCCTCAATAGCTCAACAGGTAAAGGAGTGGACTGAAAACCGAAAGGTCGGCGGTTCAAACCCCGCCCGTTGCACTATTGTCGTACCGACTAGTTACCCGTTAGTTGGAGGGGAAAGGGGTCAAAAGTCATTTAACATGGCTAATATTCTTTAAAAAAAACCCTAAGGGAGTAAAATAGGGGTTTGAAATTTGTGTAGTCCACGCGAACGAAGTCGCGAGTATACCTAAGCTAGTCCATGGATAAACTGTTAAACTCACCTTCCTGTAGTTTGTTAAAACTAATAATTCGGTAAGTATGGCATAGAATACAAATTATTAGGAATGACATAAATGCAAGAGCAAAATTTTAAATGCAATTTTTCCTGTCCGCTCATCTCTAGGAATGCATTTCTCATTCCTGCTTTTTTATTCTAATTAATTTTACTCCCTTTAAATTCTTATATCCATGACATCTACTGCTGCACATAAGTCTCTTCTAGAGACTTCCAGGTGCCACGGTCTTGTGCTGCCGGAATCCAGCGGTTCCCTGCCACTTGTTTGATGTCGTCTGTCCATCTAGTGGAGGGTATTTCAATGCAACGGTTTTCGGTGCGAGGTCGCCATTCTAGCACCTTGAGTTGGGACCCCAACATCTATTGCTTTTTGAACTATGTGCTCTGCCCATCACCACTTCAGCTTCGCAACCCGTTGAGCCATGTCGATTACCTGGTTCTTATGGGGTCGATTCCGATTTGATCACGTAGAGAAACTCTGAGCTACCCTGAGTAGCTCAGAGTCACTCAGTGGGCGATGAAGAGAGCTATGCTTGGAGTTTTTCTACGTGATCAAATCAGAAATGAGGAGATCCGTAGGAGAACTAGAGTAACCAACATAGCTCAACGAATTGCGAAGCTAGTGGCAATGGGCAGGGCACATAGTTCGTAAAACCGATAGACGTTGGGGTCTCAAGGTGCTGGAATGGCGACCTCGCACCAGAAGACGCAGCGTTGGAAGACCCTCCACTAGGTGGATGGACGACATCAGACGAGTCGCAGGGATTCAGGCGGCGCAAGACCGTGGCGTGTGGTAGTCCCTACAAGAGACCTATGTCCAGCAGTGGACTCTATCGGTTGATGATAATGATACTGAACTCCAAGATTAAGTTAAAGCACTAAAAAAATACCCAGCCCATTTCAATAAGTCCCTAAAGTATACTGGCCTACTTTGTAAAGAAGGAGGTATGAACTACGAACCTTATTTCCTCTCCTTTACAATAAACCCAAACGCGAGTAAGAATAGCCAGGAGAGGGCTATCGGGAGGACCGGAGGACTCTCAGAGCACACTTGAGGGTACTTGAGCACCCCGAGCATATATCCCGTTGCCGTCAATTTATTTCCCTACCCCTCTTGAAATTTAGCCTATTTTTAGCAAAAAATGTGGGCGGTGTACTAACTTGAAAAAAAACCGGCCAAGTGCGAGTCAGACCAATTATTATCCGGGTATCTTTAAAACAAAAGTGAATAGGCACCTTCTAGGCAAACGCGTCCCATCTTAGGCCACATCATCACTTCCCATTAGGTGTGATCGTGGTCAAGCGTGCACCTATAATAAATATAAATATATGGCGAATATGCCAAAATATGCGAATTTCCGCGAACGCGAATGCGAATGCGAATATTCGTTACATCACTAGTACATTGCACCCTTGCGTAGCCAAGGCGGGTCTTAAAGTATAATACATGTACAATCAGCCCTTACCAGTCTGTAAACAGGCGTAGCTACCTAGGGGCTAGGCGGGGCAGTGCTCCGGGGCCCTCAAGCTCAGAGGGCCCTCGAACCCTTCCCAGAAAATTTCGATCAAACGGAACTATAATAAATGTGACAGGTATGCAACCCGGGTTTAATCATGGCAACTCAGTTGAGAAAAATTCAAAAGTTATAGTTACCTAGGGAATTCCCCTAAATTCTTTCTGTGGGTTGGCAGTGTTGTCAATTTGACGAATAGCGATATGTGCGTTTTGTTATTTATCGATGTGCGATTTACTGTGAATTTAAATCAAGTTTTTTTTCGAGATACCTAATCAGTTTAGATAGCAGTGGGGCCCCATTTTTTGATTTGCCCCAGGGACCTTGGTTACCTAGCTACGCCACTGTATTTCACATGACGTTTATTATGCAACGTAATCAGGGTGACCTCACCTGACCCGCGGTAACGTGAACGGATGTTAGCGTGCTCGCCACTGGAGTTGTAACCACTCGCCGTCGGACTGTGATTAGAGATTACATTCCTTTTATTTTTGTTATCTAAGTCGTTGGCTGCAAATAAACTGGCGTAGTGATAAGGATAATAATAATCTAGGACGTATTCTATCTATCAACTGATCTATCAACACACAGCTCAAACTACTGGACGGATCGGGCAGAAAGGCATGCTGATAGCTGTATTATGACGTAGACCACTAAGAAAAGGTTCTTGAAAATTCAACCCCAAAGGGGTAACATAGAGGTTTGAAATAGTCCACGCGGACGGAGTCGCGGGCATAAGCTAGTGAGCAAATAATTAGTTTACTTAAATCACATGTAGATGGCGCTGTTTACCATTAACTTGCAGTGTTGCACATAAAAGTGTTATATCTTGTACGATGGTACGGAACGCTTTGTGTGCGAGTCCGGCTCGCACTTGACCGGCTTTTATCTTTCGTACAAAATAATGTACGAACTACCCTAGCCTCGTGGCTTGTTGTAGGTATTCCCGTAATGGATTTGGTTTTTGCTTTGCTTCTTTTGCTCATGAATATTTTCCTTTGAACTAAAAATGATTTTTCGTGGTTTCCTCTTATCAAAGTAAAAAAATATTCTACAGGTTGTTAGGCAATAAATATTTTATTTATAAAGGTACTAGCTGACCCGGCGAACTTCGCACCGCCTAACAGTCCATTCTTTTCAGACTATTTTAAAAAAAATTCTCTCCGTAAGAACCATCCTCGTACTTCAAGGAATATTATAAAAAAAGAATTAGCGAAATCGGTTCAGCTATCCTCGAGATTTGCGATCAGCTACACATTTAGCGATTCATTTTTATATATAGAGAATAGGGATTCTTTTTAAGATTTTTAGAGCATAAGCTAGTACTTAACATGTAGGAGTTAGTTGTCATCCTTACAAGATGTCGTGGTCAAGCGCCATCAATAATAAATAACAATGTCTGTCCGTCTTCCGCGGCCGACACTCTAACAACAGTGATGGCATTACTTCCACAAATAAAGCTCGTGTCGAAGGGATGACTGTAATTCGATAGTAGGGTTAAGATAGGGTCACCATCTCTTTAGGGTTTCGCACCTCAAAAGGAAAAAGGAGCCCTTATAGGATCACTTTGTTGTTAGTCTGTCTGTCTGTTCTTCTGTCTGTCCGTCGTGTCTGTCAAGAAACGTATAGGGTACTTCCCATTGAACTAGAATCATGAAATTTGGTAGGTAGGGTAGGTCTTATAGCACAAGTAAAGGAATAAATCCGAAAATCGTAAATTTGTGGTTACATCACAGAAAAAAAAATTAAAATGTGTCCATGAACGAATATTAGTATTTTAAATTTTCAAAGTTAGATAGCTATACCAAGTGGGGTATCATATGAAAGGGGTATCACTTGTACATTCTAAAACAGATTTTTACTGATTTATTTTTATGCATAATAGTTTTGGAACTCTATTTTACAAGATATTGTAAGGAAGACGCGCGGATGCGTCCTAATCGAGAACGGGTGCCGAGCGGCATGGAATCAGTGACGTGCAGCTCATAGAAGCATAAACGCACTGCTTACCCTCATTGTAAGAAATCAATGCTTACTTTTCCATTATAACCTGCCGTAAAACAAGTTCATACCTAAATGCATACCCTAGCTTGAACTCCTGTGCACGCCACTGCATGGAATGTGCTATGGCATTGCGCCCGCTGCCCGCCCTGTGTGACGCACCCGCTCCCATCTGCGCCGCAGGCTAAGGTTTTCTCATATAAACCGAATAGATGTCAAAATTATGACAGTGCATAATCAATATATTTTTGAAAATTTATTGTACGTCCATAAAAATACGAGATATATAAATTCAAAAAAAAAGTGACTGTCATAATGTAAATACTAGAAATAAAAATAAACTTGCAAGTTGCAACGCCCGCCTGTAGGTTAAGTAAAGTTAGCAATTCATTTGTTCGTAATTCTATACATTTTTATAATAAGCTTCAAGAAGACATATTGGAGATGACTCTCAACAAGTTCAAAGAATAAAACGTAAACTTATTGAAAAATCCTATTACAATGTAAAGGATTATTAATTGAATGATAAGAAAGCTTGGGAATTAGTTGCTTAACAGCTTTGTGTTAGTTGTAAGTGATTTTGTAAAGTGGTGATAACAAAAAGAATACCCGGCTGAGTTTGTTGTGGGCTCTTCTCAGACCTGGGCGCGTCTGGAACCCTCGTAGCTTTAGTTTTAAGTGCGTATTAATTATCACCACTATATCATATCATCTTACAAATAAAAATTTATGACAATCAGGAGGTGTAAAATTTTACCAATTCTGAATAAATAATTTGAGTTTGAGTTTTGATTTTGATGGTTACCCTACAATACACATACCCAGCAGTGGGTGGCAACCTTGACCTTTGATGGATCGAAAACCGATAAGGACCACCACTCACCGAGGGACGGCTCGGGGCCGAAAAAATGGAAATGACCTATCATTCGTGCTGGAAAACTTTTATGGGCATACCTACCAACTATTTTCTTAAAACTTTTTTGGTAGAAAGTTCAGAATTACTTTGGCACAGAGCTTAGTGGTGATTTGATAATCGTCATCATCATGATCAACCCATCGCCGGCTCACTACAGAGCACGGGTCTCCTCTCAGAGTAAGAAGGGTTTTGGCCATAGTCTACCACGCTGGCCATGTGCGAATTGGTAGACTTCACACACCTTTGAGAACATTATGGAGAACTCTCAGGCATGCAGGTTTCCTCACAATGTTTTCCTTCACAATTAAAGCAAGTGACATTTAATTAATTAAAACGCACATAACTCCGAAAAGTTAGAGGCGCTTGCCCGGGATCGAACCCCCGACCTCCGATTAGAAGGCGGACGTCCTAACGTGGTTAGGACGTCTATCGTAGCTATCATAGCTTATTCTAGGTAAGAGGTAATACTAACAGCCATAAAACAAACAGACAAACAGGAAAGACAACTTTTCTTGACTAAGCTTTTTTTAAAACACGCACACAAGAAAAAATATCATCATCATTAAAAACCGATAGACCTAGACCTCTTGTAGGGACTTTCACACTCCACGGTCTTGCACCGCCTGAATCCAGCGGCTCCCTGCGACTCGCTTGATGTCGTCTCACGTCTGTCCACCAGGTGTCCAGCAGCGGAGATCACAGCTGTATTAGTGACGTCTAGCCCCCAAGGGGGGAGAGTGAGCATAAGGGACAAGGAAGAGACAAAATAATTTGTAGGGAGTCAAGAAGGCGCCCCGGGAAAATGCCAAGAGCAAGTACCGAACGGGCGCCCTCCCGCGATTCGGCCCATATAACCGAGAGGTTGGTGGGGCCATGGGAGGTGGAGGGTTGTCCACCAGGTGTGGGGGGGAGGGGGGTCTTCTAACGCTACGCTTTCCGGTGCGATGTCGCCATTCTAGCACCTTGGGACACAACGGATTGACGTGATTTTTGCATCGGTACAGATAAAGACCAGGAAAGTGACATAGGCTACTTTTTATCCCGGAAAATCAAAGAGTTCCCACGGGATTTTTAAAAACCTAATTCCACGCGGACGAAGTCGCGGGCATCAGCTAGTGCTTACTAATTTTGTAAAATATGCAAAAGTGTGTCTGTCTGTCTGCTTCGTTTTCACAACCAGATTTGGTTGATTGCCAGCCCGGGGAAGAACATAAGCTTCTTTTTGTCCCGGAAATTCAAAGATTTCCCGCGGGATTTTTAAAAACCTTTATCGGGTCTCATTTTATATTAAGGAAAATATATAGCTTGCATCCCAAAGACGGATTAGGTACTTAAACTAGTTTGTATGCCGGAAAATAAAAGAGTTCCCATGAGATTTTTATAAACCTAATTCCACACGAATGAAGCCATGTGCATCAGTTATAGTATTTATCTCGGTAATAAATAAATATAAATGACTAGCTTATGCTCACAGCTTCGTCCGCGTGGTCTACACAAATTTCAAACCCTTATTTTACCCCTTTAAGGGTTGAATTTTCAAAAATCCTTTCTTAGCGGATGTCTACGTTATCATAGCTATCTACCTGCCAAATTTCAGCCCGATCCGTCCAGTAGTTTGGGCTGTACGTTGATAGATCAGTCAGTCAGCTTTTCCTTCTGAACCGACTTCCAAAAAGGAGATGGTTAAATAAAAAAGAGGCGCTAAGGGGCTCTGATTAAACCATAACAACTAGGGAAGATTAATGGAATAATATTATTGGAGATAATATATTATATAGAATAATAATAGAATATTATGCATGGATGATATCTAAATATATAAAAGGAAAAGGTGACTGACTGACTGACTGATCTATCAACGCACAGCTCAAACTACTGGACGGATCGGGCTGAAATTTGGCATGCAGATAGCTATTATGACGTAGGCATCCGCTAAGAAAGGATTTTTGAAAATTCAACCCTTAAGGGGGGGAAATAGGGGTTTGAAATTTGTGTAGTCCACGCGGACGAAGTCGCGAGCATAAGCTAGTTGATGATAAGATTATTAAGTATAATTAATTTTAACTCAATTTTTGTTTTTTTAAGGGACCTTAAAAAATAGATTACACACATATTATAGTCAGTGGCGTGCTATGGGTTCCAAGCTAGGGTATGCATTAGTCAGTTAGGTATCTATTTAGAGGCTGTCATGATGATAATAGACCATTGAGCTATTTCAACTTGGGTAAGCAGTGCTTTTATGCCTCTATGACCTGCACGCCACTGCATATAGTCGTACAAAATGAGTTCTCAAACTCCATTTTAACTCTATCTGTCAACTGTCATCTCAAAAGTAAGGGTTCACCTTTAAAATAAGGACTAAAATAGTACTTTTGAAATGACAGTTGATACATACAGTTAAAATAGTGCGTGAGAACTTATTTTGTACGCATTATACCTAGTTGTAATTTAGTTAGTAAATACTAATATTTTTTATAATCACGCTGTCACATTGGCTGTCACATTGGCTGTCACAATTAATAATGTGTCCCATTAAAGGTTAATGGTGCGTACTGTTATAAATGAGTCTTATAAATAATTCTCATAATGTCTAGTAGTCCTAAGGCCAATTTCTCACAAGGACACCATAGCAGCGCCACTGACTGGTCGCGCCACCATGGTGTCTTGAGCTACCAATAACCAAACGAGAACATCAAAGCGACCAGGGTAAAAGTGTGATAACCTTTCCTAGTTCGTCATAATATCGGAGTTTCGATCCCAAGCATGCACCACTATCGTTTCGAAGCATTGACTTATATATTACTTCGTATGGACAGGGTCATTGAACAAACAAAATGGCATCAATTCAGTAGTGCTATAGCACCAATGCCAACTTAGTGAAGTCTGGATTTCAAACAGGTCGTTCATTAGTATCTAAGAGGTGGCGCTGATTTATTTGGTTCCAAAACCGTGAAAAATTTTGTCCGCTTGGGCATATCTTGTCATTTATATCGATGTTTCGGAGTAATGAGCGGTTTAAGCAATTAAATATCACTTGCTTTATCGGCGAAGGAAAACATCTTGAGGAAACCTGCATGCCAGAGAGTTCTCCATAATGTTCTCAAAGGTGTGTGAAGTCGGCCAATCTGCATTTGGCCTGCGTGGTAGACTATGATCAAACCATGAGCACAAGTATCGAGCTCAGCAGTAAGCTGACGATGGTTAATAGATGGTAATGATGATGACTGACTGACTTACTCACTGGCACTGGTTCAAGGGAACAGGCTGGGATGAGCGTTTCAGAATTTATCTACATGTAGAGCTAATATTCATAAAGTACTTTAACTTTGATTAAGTTATTAAGTTACCTACTATTGTATTTTCTAAAATAAGCTACGAACTTTTATTTCTTTTTGATAAAAATGAAGGTAGGTATGAAACTGAGTTTCTATATCTAAAAATCACAACTATTAAGGCAAAGATATAAACCCTAATTTACTAACTTTATTGGATGATATTCGAGGCTAAATAATTTAATTAGTTCAAGCAAATCTACTAATGAAAAGGAATAAAACGTCAAACGAAATTAATACACGTTATATTTCTTTATGATTCATGATATAAGTTTTCCAGCAAGTTAAAGTGGGTACACAACAATTACACAATTGAAATGAGTTTACACATAAATTATTCGGTAGGTACACATAATACAAGGAATATAACAATTAGATACAGTGGGAAACAGTAAGAATACTTATCTTAATTTTTGGTGGCTCGTCGAAGTAGAAACTGAATCTATTTTTCCCAAACAGTGGATTTTATAGGTTACTGTTTCCCACCATTGCCTACCCTTTTTCCTATCCCAAGCTGACAACATTACACAATATTATGTTCAAAATAAACAATTAGACTTAATTACTGACAATTATATGTTTCCAGACACTAGTTAACATAACTATTAATAATTTAAACCATTATCAAGTTAATACAATATTTAGTTCAAGCTTATTTATGAAAAGTAAACACAAGTCATAAGTCAATTGAGGTATATTTATTCACAATCACCTAAAACATTACACAAAGATATTCTTAAAGATAATAAGATATTGTTTTACAATTAACAAACATTTTTCTCTATATAAAACAACATTATAATTTAATTAAGTAGCTATGACCTATGACTTGATAGTTGGTGTCGGAACTCTACGATGGTCAACTGTTCTATTTTTTTAGATTACATTATTCCCCTGAAGCTTAGATTAACTACACGTTACAATGCAAAATTAATAATTATTTGTTTTAATAATGTCTACGCTTTCTCTTATTTATTATCTTGACTTTCTACATAATTTGGTAATAAAAATATGCTTACTTGAACCTGGATAACCATATTACCAGCATTACAAGTAAGAATAAATAAGTGTTGTCACACCTAACTAATAAATTATGTGTACCATATTATACCTAATTTAATAGTAAACAGTGTTTATACACTTTAATATTTAATTATCCTTCATAAATCACAAATTAAATTAATTTATTTTACAATAATCTATCACGGCCAAACTGACCGTGCTTCGTTCTCGAAGCATAACGAAAAAAAAAATTAAATAAAACATAACTTTCCTCACAAGGGCAACAATTACTTCTGACAAAAATGAAACTTAGTAAACATGTCTGTGGCTACCATCTACGCCTCACTTTCATTGTGTATGAAATCTAAAATCAGTACACCATCAATTCAAAAAAAATCATCAGGTTTTTTCACACATGTGACACTCCATGGCCTTAAACACCATTGGTTTTCAAGCAACACCACTAAATAGCCAGGAACACCAACGGTTTTAAAGCGCCGCTAAATAATAAATAAAAATATCCTTTAATACCATTCGTTTTACAGCAACATTATAAAACATCCTTTAACACGAGTGGTCTTAAAGCAATTGCATTTCTTAGAACTAAAAATGACAATCTATCAATGGTCATCGACTTTTTTTTTATCACTATTTTCGATATAATTTTCAACAAAGACATTTTGATCTATCCATTCACCAGGCCAGCGTCTTAACTTTTCCTTAGCAATAATAATATCCTTTAAGCTCCCTTGCCCTTTTAACGAAAATCGATCATTTTCCAAAATATTGATAATTTCATATGGGCCTTTGAATTTGGCTCTTAATTTATCATTTCGTCTGTGGTCTTGATTAACATATACTAAGTCCCCAATAGCATATACTATATTATCTCGCCTGGATAAATCAAAACGCCTTTTAAAATCTCGAGCTACATTAATTAGTCGTTGGTGAGCTAGTAAACGCTCTGCACGAACATCTATTAATTCCTTTTGTATGTCATTATCAGTCACATCATTCAATCGAGCCTGTATGCAGGGTATATTACTATTAAGCCCTACCAATAAACGAATAGGAGCAAAACCAGTAGATTTTTGTATAGTTGAATTTAGCACTAATTGAACTTTCCATAAACCGTTTGGCCAATCTGACGTATTACATGTCGTAGTTAACATATTTATTATAGTTTTAACATATCTCTCTATTTGCCCGTTACCACGTGGAGTGCCAGTAGTTATCATATGATGTTCAACTTGCCAATCCCTAAACAACGTTTGTAATAGTTTACATGAAAAGTTTGTACCGCGATCTGTAACGACTAGTGATGGGGTGCTGAATAGAGTTAATGATTCTCGCACATTACTGACCATTTCATCACCACCCATTGACTTCAATGGTTTTAACATACAATACTTTGTGAAACCATCTATAATCATAAGAATGTGTTTATAACCGGCGCTAGATTGTTGAAAGGGGCCCGTACAATCTAAATGTACCGTGTGGAAAGGTATAGGAGTTTTTTCTATTGGATGTAACAGGCCTTGTTTGGGCCCTGAATGTGATTTTCGTTCTGTGCAAACTAAACAATGAGAAATATATTTTTTTATAAAACTTGTTAGGCCTGGAAACCAAAAGGACTCAGAAACTTTTTGAAAGGTTTTATCATAACCTACATGACAATTCTCATCATGGAATAAACGTAAAATACTCAATCGACTGCCTTTTGGAACATACAACTTTGCTCTATCGTCGGAATTAGCCTTATAGTATAATAAATTATTTTTTATCAAGTATTGGTTAGCATCCAATTCGCCCACCTGTACTTTTTCAATCAATGACTGAGCTTCATCATCCTTTTGTTGTGCAAGCTCTAACCATGAATTTGTTGATATTAATACATTAATGGTCTCCTTAGAGTCTGGATAGAAAGTCTCAGTTTTTGATAAAGAAAGTTTAGGTTTATTTTTCGTAGTGATTGGTACGGTAGGATCAGATAAAGTAACGGGGTTCCGACTCAAATAATCCACATGACCTACAAATTTTCCTTTTTTGTAAATTATTTCGAAAGAATAATCTTGCATATACGTCCACCATCTAGCAACGCGTGACGAGATATCTTTTTTATTTGCAGTTGATTTAATAGCGTTACAGTCGGTGATGATTTTAAAGTGTAACCCTAGTAAATATACACGAAAATGTCGTAACGCATTGTATATAGATAAAGTTTCTAATTCATAGGAACAGTATTTAGCTTCTGACGGAGATGTTCTCTTACTATAGTAAGCTACCACTCTATCCACGCCGTTTACTTTTTGCAAAAGTATTGCCCCATAACCTAGGGCACTCGCGTCTGTGTGTAACTCAGTGTGCAGTGAATGGTCAAATATTGTCAATAATGGTTTTGTTATTAAATGATTGATGACGTATTGACGTGCTTCATTTTGCTCAGGACCCCACTCCCATGATTGATCCTTTTTTAATAACTTTGTTATACTGGCAGTACGCGAGGCGAACTCGGGAATAAACTTCCTAAAGTAGCCAGCCAGGCCCATGAATTGTCGTACCTGCTTGATTGTTGTTGGAATGGGAGAATCCACTAAAGCAGAAATCTTATTTTCGCTTGGTCTAACACCCTCTACGGATATGTGCTGCCCAAGATATTCAATACTAGTTTCGAAGAATCGACATTTATTTATATTAATGGTGAACCCTGCGACACTCAAAGCATTTAAAGTTAAATCCAAATATTCAAGACCCTGTTCTATAGTTGAGAATGGAATAAGTAGATCATCTACATAAACAAGTATAAATTTAAGATGCCGTACAGCTTTAGTTATGGCTCTTTGAAAGACAGATGGGCCATTGCAAATTCCGAAAGGCATTTTTACAAATTCAAAATGCCCATCTGGTGTGACAAATCCAGTATACTTAACAGAGTCTGGTGCGATAGGTATTTGGTAGAAACCATTTTTCATATCGATTGAAATAAAATATTTTGACTTACCTAGCTTATCTATCTGATCCTCGATAAGAGGCAAAGGAAATCTCTCTCTTTCAATTATTTTATTCAAGGCTCTATAATCTACACACATTCTGTCATTCCCGTCCTTTTTTTTCACTAATAATATGGGACTCGCATAGTCCGATGTACTCTCCTGAATAATATTGTTACGTAATAATTCTTTTATTATTTCCCTAACCTTTTCTCGTTCTACTGGAGCTAACCGGTACGGGCGGTAGTTGATTACTTCATCTTTTTTCAATCTAATTTTTAATTCTCCCGTTTTGACGGTACTTAAATTACTGTTAGTTGCCATAATGGATGGGTATTTTGAAAAAATTCTAATAATTTTTTTCTTTAGATCGGAATCAAGGTGTTGAACTTTATCAGATAATTGAGATAAACTATTATCACACTGATATTCTAATAAATTAATTTCTTGATTAATTACATGTATGTCTAAATTTCGTATTAACCTACTTCCGTTTGAATCTGTAATAATGGCTACATCTGGATGTAGCACCGCATTCCGTCCTATTATACAATCATATTTGAAATCATTATTTTTTGCGACGTAAATATCTAATTCTAGACAAATTTCCTCAAATTCAACCGGAACCGTTATTTTCCCCTCTATGTTCATTTTCCCGTTACCTATACCATCAATAGTAAAAAAACACGGAGATATGTTACAATCAAGGCACTTGGCGATTGAATATTTAATGACACTACAACTAGCTCCCGTATCTAGTAAACAGTGAATGGTATGGTTATTGATCATGATCTCAGTTAATTGTCATTGCTGTTTAGCAGCAGTTTCCTTATCGATTCGTTTTTTATGAAAACAAAAATCAATGGAATGACCCTCCTTATTACAAAATACACAGAAAAGATTTTTACTCTTTTTTACAACTTCTTTACCGTCCGAAGCAGAAGGAAGATTCTTATATCCTTGTAAACATTGAGAGGAAATATGACCTAATTTTCCACATGAAAAACAGTAACGATCCTTATTAGTTTTAACTCGCTTTGGATTGTTTGGCCCTACATTATTATCGGTATTATTTTCTAAAGGGCGTTTTCTAGTTTGCTTTGAAAATGTTGAAAACAATGTTATTAATTCAGACGTGGTGGTAACGGAGGTATTATGAGAAGTTATTTTAATATTCGGTTCCCGAATACCCCCACATACAAGCTCAATTAATTGATTTTCCGTAAAACTTATCTTACAACTTTGTAAAAGTCTTAGCTTTTCTCTTGCATAATCACAATATGAATCACTCGAATCTGACGAATACGACACAGCCTTTGATAATTTTTCCGAAAGATTTTTCTTTTCAGGATATAATGCAATAATATCTTTACTAAAATTTTCCCAATTTCTACCTTGTTCCGGCTCCCACGACTCGAACCACGATAAAGCAGAGCCTCGGAGGGCCTTACCGGCTTTAGCTGCCTTTTGAATACTGCTCCATCCAAGCTCGGTGCCGAGTGACTCGATGCTTTTGCACCAGGTCTCTGCCCCACTGTCGCTTTTCTCAGGATCGAAAATGGGCAGCGCGATGTCATCGCTGCGTTGATTGGATGTTAAAGAGTCACGTACACTCTTTAGGATTTCTTGCAGTTGCTCGGGGTTGAGATTCATTGTTTCTCCTTTTTTCAAGACCTGTGTAACACAAACACACTATTAATTTAACTGCCATAAAAGTCAAGTTCAGATCCCTACTTCTGATTTCAGAATTTATCTACATGTAGAGCTAATATTCATAAAGTACTTTAACTTTGATTAAGTTATTAAGTTACCTACTATTGTATTTTCTAAAATAAGCTACGAACTTTTATTTCTTTTTGATAAAAATGAAGGTAGGTATGAAACTGAGTTTCTATATCTAAAAATCACAACTATTAAGGCAAAGATATAAACCCTAATTTACTAACTTTATTGGATGATATTCGAGGCTAAATAATTTAATTAGTTCAAGCAAATCTACTAATGAAAAGGAATAAAACGTCAAACGAAATTAATACACGTTATATTTCTTTATGATTCATGATATAAGTTTTCCAGCAAGTTAAAGTGGGTACACAACAATTACACAATTGAAATGAGTTTACACATAAATTATTCGGTAGGTACACATAATACAAGGAATATAACAATTAGATACAGTGGGAAACAGTAAGAATACTTATCTTAATTTTTGGTGGCTCGTCGAAGTAGAAACTGAATCTATTTTTCCCAAACAGTGGATTTTATAGGTTACTGTTTCCCACCATTGCCTACCCTTTTTCCTATCCCAAGCTGACAACATTACACAATATTATGTTCAAAATAAACAATTAGACTTAATTACTGACAATTATATGTTTCCAGACACTAGTTAACATAACTATTAATAATTTAAACCATTATCAAGTTAATACAATATTTAGTTCAAGCTTATTTATGAAAAGTAAACACAAGTCATAAGTCAATTGAGGTATATTTATTCACAATCACCTAAAACATTACACAAAGATATTCTTAAAGATAATAAGATATTGTTTTACAATTAACAAACATTTTTCTCTATATAAAACAACATTATAATTTAATTAAGTAGCTATGACCTATGACTTGATAGTTGGTGTCGGAACTCTACGATGGTCAACTGTTCTATTTTTTTAGATTACATTATTCCCCTGAAGCTTAGATTAACTACACGTTACAATGCAAAATTAATAATTATTTGTTTTAATAATGTCTACGCTTTCTCTTATTTATTATCTTGACTTTCTACATAATTTGGTAATAAAAATATGCTTACTTGAACCTGGATAACCATATTACCAGCATTACAAGTAAGAATAAATAAGTGTTGTCACACCTAACTAATAAATTATGTGTACCATATTATACCTAATTTAATAGTAAACAGTGTTTATACACTTTAATATTTAATTATCCTTCATAAATCACAAATTAAATTAATTTATTTTACAATAATCTATCAAGCGCATACACGCGTTCGGTTTATAGAAGCGCGAAATGTAGCGCGCATGTATAGTTCGCGACAGTCTGAGATGGCAATTGGGGTATGAGGCGGGGGACGCCCAGCATACCCGCATACGTCACCCACGCTCGCCCACACCTCTCTCGTTCTCTCTACGATTGCCATTTCGACCTGTCGCGTATCTACTATACCTAAGCGCATATGCTAAAACGAGCGTAAAACGCATAGATAAAACGACAGTCTGAATCCACCCTAAGCCTGCCTTTTAAATGTCACTGTATACGCCTTGTTGTCGTAATGTGGCGTTACCTTTACTTTGGTTAGCTGCACAAACAAAATGGACGGACAAAATAAACTCATTTGTCAACCTGGCTGCTATTTCTAAACAAAATTGGTTTACCGTGATTTAAATAATGGGTTTCTACTGGTATATTTTATACCCTGTTTAAGTTGGACGGTTAAAAACATGAACTAAAAAGTCTTTCTAACCCCCGACGGCTTTGATTTAACACTGATAGATCAGTCAGTCAGTCAGTACAAGTCTTATTTACCTACATAACATGTACGGTCATCATCATCATCATCATCATCATCAACCAATAGACGTCCACAGCTGTACATAGGTCTCTTGTTGGGACTTCCACACGCCACGATCCTGCGCTGCCTGAATCCAGCGGCTACCTGCGACTCGTCTGATGTCGTCCGTCCACCCAGTGGGGGTCTTCCAACACTGCGTCTTTCGGTGCGAGGTCGCCATTTCAGCACCTTGGGACCCCAACATGTACAGTAGCCGGCAGAAAATATTGTACATTGACATTTAGAAAGAGATTTTGGCTTCGTAGAGCGTTGTCTCCGTCACTTATACGTATGTGACGTTTGTCGGTCTCAACGACAGAGACAACGCTCTACGAAACCAGTATATCCTAGGTGAGAGCTCTTTTTGTACGGACATATCGGTTTAGGTGTCTGAGAAAGGGATGTCATCCCCTTATCTTTAGTATGGTACTTGAGCCTCCGAGCTTATTGCGTATGCATTGCGACCTCTCCAAATCTTATTATCTTATCTTAAGTACAAATTACATGTCCTTGACCTTATTTTTCCCCTTGTCCGCTTCGCCTCCAATTTTAGGGAATTTCCACCTTTCAAAGTTGAGCCCTTATAAAGACGTGTTCGGAGTTTAAAAAACCGGCCAAGTGCGATTCAGACACGTTCCGTATTGCAGTCGTATTTTCAGGAGTTCTGCTGCAATTCCGTCATCACCTGGTGCCTTGTTGTTCTTGAGTTGTTTGAGAGCCATACCTACTAATCTCGTATAGGCTGATATCTTCGGTATAGTGTCGTGTCAATTTGTTCTAGGATCTCTAGCCAAATCTTCAACAGGCTTTTGTGTGGTGGTGTATAACTGTCCATAGAACTTTTCTACCTCTCTCAAGATCTCGGGTTTAGACGAAACGAGACTGCCGTCTTCAGTTTTCAGTCGCGATAACTGGCTCTGTCCAATAGACAGTACGCTTAGTAGGTATAAGATTTTACGTCTCGCCAAACGTTTCTAGAATTCGAGAAACACAATAACGTCAAAGTAAAATGGACCTACAGCGCCTTGAACTGAAGTCAAAAATTCAATGCCACTGATTTTAATTTCGCAACGTTTCCGCTGCGAGCGCTCTGTACATGTATAGACAAACTTGAGCTTTAAATCAAGGCAGTTAAGATCAGTTTAGTATAACGCGGAAGTGTTTCGACACTCGAATACTATCAACGTTGGTGAGAAATAAAATCTCGTACTAAGCGTACTGATCTATTGCGAAAAACTGCCATACCCCTTCCAGGTTAGCCCGCTATCATCTTAGACTGCATCATCACTTACCAACAGGTGAGATTGCAGTCAAGGGCTATCTTGTATGTGAATAATAAAAAAAATACTTTTGAGCCTCTGTTTCGCACGATGGCAGCTTTAATACGCTCGCTCGGTATTAAAGTTTCGCAAGTCGTGTGTTTGTGCGACTTGTCGCGTACTGTCTACATATACCTACTTACCGTTTAAGTATATTTACCTACTTAAAGTCAATAGAAGAAGAAAAACGTATCCGAGCTTTTCATATCAAATTCCTAAATACAAAGTTGGCAATAATCTATATACATAAAAGGAAAAGGTGACTGATTGACTGACTGGTCTATCAACGCACAGCTCAAACTACTAGACGGATCGCGCTGAAATTCGGCATGCAGATAGCTATTATGACGTAGGCGTCCGCTAAGAAAGGATTTTTCAAAATTCAACCCCTAAAGGGGTAAAATAGTGGTTTGAAGTTTGTATGAAAGTTTGAAAGTTAGAATCGCGAAATTTAGCAATTTACACTAATCTAAATATATAAAAGGAAAAGGTGACTGACTGACTGTTGATCTATCAACGCACAGCTCAAACTACTGGACGGATCAGGCTGAAATTTGGCATGCAGATAGCTATTATGACGTAGGCATCCGCTAAGAAAGGATTTTTGAAAATTCAACTCGTAAGGGTGTGAAATAGGGGTTTGTAATTTGTGTAGTCCACGCGGACGAAGTCGCGAGCATAAGCTAGTCTAAATATATAAAAGGAAAAGGTGACTGACTGACTGACTGTTGACCTATCAACGCACAGCTCAAACTACTGGACGGATCAGGCTGAAATTTGGCATGCAGATAGCTATTATGACGTAGGCATCCGCTAAGAAAGGATTTTTGAAAATTCAACTCGTAAGGGTGTGAAATACGCACAACAGACGGAAACGTTTAAGTGCGGAAACCAGCCCAGAGCGAAGAAGGGGTTTGAAATTTGTGTAGTCCACGCGGACGAAGTCGCGAGCATAAGCTAGTACTTGATAAATAATTTGTACAACTTCACTCGCGTATTGTTCGGCAACTCGATCCTGTACCCGTAGTACAAGATTTTACGTCTCACCAAACCAAACCAAATTCGAGAGTCGAAATACTTCCGCGTTACAGTAAACTGGATCTTAACTGCCTTGTTTTAAAGCTCAAGTTTGTCTACACTTCTAAGGCCAGCGCTCCAAGCGGAAACATTGCGAAATTAAAATCAGTGGCATTGAATATTTGACTTCAATTCAAGGCTGTTTAGGTCCATTTTACGGAGTATTTCGAAGTATTTCGACTCTCGAATTTGGTTTCGTTTGGTGAGACGTAAAATCTTGTACTACGGGTACTGGATCGTTATCGGCGGGATTTTATTACACACACTTTGCAGCGTTCACCTGCTCAAGGGTGGTGATGTTGGAAGTGACTAAAGTATCGATATATATACCATCATCATCATCATCAACCGATGGACGTCCACTGCTGGACATAGGTCCGTAGGCGCATTTGGAACGCTCGCAGCTTTAGTTTTGAGTTCACAAATTATCACCACTATAAAATATCATCATCTTACAAATGCAACAACCGACCATCAAAAACTGTAGGTAATTCATTACCTATTTTGTATCAAAGAAAAAGAGAAAAAACAAGCTGATTTCCGCGACGGCGTATGCGTAAATTTAGGTTTTAAAAAATCCCGCGGGAACTCTTTGATTTTCCGGGATAAAAAGTAGTCTATGTCATTCTCTAGGTCTTTATCCATACCTATGCAAAAAATCACGTCAATCCGTTGCACCGTTGTGACGTGATTGAAGGACAAACCAACAAACAATCACATTTTCGCGTTCTGCGTTCTACGTTATAACAACTAACATCTATGACTTCCGCAAAAATAACTAGTTGTAAGGTTAAACGGATACGGAAATCTGAAAAACCAGTCATAGATAATCGTAGTTCCGAAATAACCAACTCTTAGATGGTAATGTGTGGCACAATTTAAGAAATAAACGTTTTTAGGGTTCCGTAGCTCAAAAGGAAAAACGGAACCCTTATAGGATCACTTTGTTGTCTGTCTGTCTGTCTATCTGTCTGTCTGTCTGTCTGTCTGTCTGTCTGTCTGTCTGTCTGTCTGTCAAGAAACCTACAGGCTACTTCCCGTTGACGTAGAATCATGAAATTTGGGAGGTAGGTAGATCTTATAGCTGACATTTGGGGAAAAATCTGAAAACCGTGAATTTAGGGTTAGATCACACAAAAAAAATTAAATTGTGGTCATGAACTAATAATTAGTATTTTCAATTTTCTAAGTAAGATAACTATTCAAGTGGGGTATCATGTGAAAGGTCTTCACCTGTGCATTCTAAAACAGATTTTTATTTATTTTTATGCATCATAGTTTTTGAATTATCGTGCAAAATGTCGAAAAAATACGACTGCAGTACGGAACCCTCATTGCGCGAGCCTGACTCGTACTTGGCCGGTTTTTTTTAAATAAACAACTTTCTTTCATTTCTAACTGGCTTAAATATCGATATATCGACACATCGATATTTTTTCAACAAACCTTTAGTCTACTAAAGGTTATATCCGCTTTCCATTTCAATTCAATAAACTTATTCGACGCTCGTGTATTTTTGCGCTAATATACCTAGATTTGTTTTGCACACTTTCTTAACATTCTAAATTAACATTCGTTGCTGCCTTACCATTTTTAACCGACATATTATATTTATTTGTTTTATTACCTAATAGGCAACCAAAACACATCACTTAATTACTACTTATTAGGCGTCTATAGGTGGTGGTCTGTGCCGTTCCCTAAACAGATTTCGACGAAATTTTGTACAAATATAATGTAGATATAGTCATATAAGATATAATATAGGCGAACAGCGCCTCTTATCGAGAGTTACATTTTTGTTCTGTTTTTATACCCATTTCCCAAAATATTCAAAAATTACCACGCGATTTTTAAAAACCTAAATCCACTCGGGCATCGCATTATTATAGGTACTTTAAATTTAACGTGAAAAGAATTAATATTTTACTACTTAGGGAATTTACAAAACTGGTATAATATTTCATGAAAAAAATATATTTAAAAAAACAATAATTATACCGTCTTTAAACTATTTTTTAACAAAATAACATTTTCAATTAAAACTAAATCTAAATATATAAAAGAGAAATACCACTCATTCACTCACTCACTCACTCACTCACTCACTCACTCACTCACTCACTCACTGACTAATCACGAAATCTCAGGAACTATAAAGCCTACAAACTTGTGAAATATAAAATATACTAAAATCCAAATCAAAACTATAATAATTTTTCCAAGGCAAGTAGTTATAAAAGAAAAAATTTATGACAAAACTAGTTTTTGTTGTTTTAGTTGTTAGTTGAAAACTAGTTACCGAATTACCAATTACAAATAGAAGTTTTCTTTTGGGACGTTCAAAAACACGTGAAACTTTGGAAGGCACCCTCTGACCACAAAACCACGAGTCCGGTACGAACCCTTGATTAGATCAAGGCTCAGTACACACTAGTCCAATGCATTTGGCAAAACACTCGGCCAATGTAGTATAAGTAGGTACATTTTCAACACACTTGCTCATAAAGTGGCTCTAATTTTACCGCAATTAGGCACACAATGACACCTATAATCAAACTGTGACTTTTTCATATTCACAAGTGAGTTATAGACTTTTTATTTTATTTTATTGGTTGAGTTGCTTCGTAAGTAGATAGTATTTCAATTTATCCTCTTCAGGAAAGGCAAAGGTCGTGGACCATGCAGCCTGGTAAGTTGCAGGTGATTTTAATTCTTGTGTTTCAGTTGCTTTGTTCTTAAAAAAGTTTTGATACAAAAAAGATCGTGTTCAATAGTACCTACCTACAAATAAATTAATGTACCTATTGCTTGCTCATTCATAAAACTTCATAGGTATTTAAATAGATAATTTCAACTTGTACGTGTTTAATAAATAAAACTTTTGTATGTTGTATAGAAGCAGGTAAACTGTGATAGCCTAGTGGTTAGGACGTCCGCCTTCTAATCGGAGGTCGGGGGTTCGATCCCGGGCACACACCTCTAACTTTTCAGAGCTATGTGCGTTTTAATTAATTAAATATCACTTGCTTTAACGGTGAAAGAAAACATCGTGAGGAAACCTACATGCCTGAGAGTTCTCCATAATGTTCTCAAAGGTGTGTGAAGTCTACCAAACCGCACATGGCCAGCGTGGTAGACTATGGCCAAAACCCTTCTCACTCTGAGAGGAGACCCGTGCTCTGTCTTGAGCCGGTGATGGGTTGATCATGATGATGATGATGATAGAAGCAGGCGTAGAAATAAAACTTTCACTCAAATTGAATTAACTCCAAGACGAAAATTGATGGGTTGAGAAATTGACTCCTTCGGAAACAACGCTGATTGCTGGCCGGCACTTGCCGAATGCTTTGGGCTAATGTGTACTGGAGTCTTTACATTCAAACAAAGTGTGAAGGAAATAAACAGACAAAATACTTCTCAGGAGTTCTGTATGTCGAATTTCCGGAGCGAAGGGAAAACGCCATAAATATTTAAAGCTCCTTTGAAGACATTACAACAGTCACTGTTTCCGAAATGTTACCTTTATATTCATAATATTGAACTATGTAAATATGTTTTTGACGTATTTTCTTTGTAAATATCCTATTCTAACGATTTACCTTGACTTCATTTGGATGGAAATTCTGAAAATCCTTTCTTAGTGGGGGTCTACAATCTACATCATAAATAAAATATTAATATTATAAATATTTTAGAGCCTCAATAGCTCAACCGGTATAAGAGTGGACTGAAAACCGAAAGGTCGACGTTCAAATCCCGCCCGTTGCACTATTGTCGTACCTACTCCTAGCACAAGCCTGACGCTTAATTGGAGAGGAAAGGGGAACATTAGTCATTTAATATGGCTAATATTCTTTAAAAAAAAAAAAAAATATTTTAAATAAATAAATATATTAATATTTTATATTAATATTAATAAACTGGCTAGCAATAAGTTTTATTGTAACATTTTCAGTAAAAAAAACCGGCCAAGTGCGAGTCAGGCTCGCGCAACGAGGATTCCGTACTACATAACAGTCGTATTTTTTCGACATTTAACACGATAATTCAAAAACTATGATGCATAAAAATAAATAAAAAATCTGTTTTAGAATGCACAAAAGCCCTATCATATTATGGTACCCCACTTGATATAGTTATCTTACTTCGAAAATTATTAGTTCATGACCACATTTTTTTTGTGTAATGGAACCACAAATTCACGGTTTTCAGATTTTTCCCCGAATGTCTGCTATAAGACCTACCTACCTGCCAAGTTTCATGATTCTAGGTCAACGGAAAGTGTCCTGTAGGTTTCTTGACAGACCGACAGACAGACAGACAACAAAGTATGATTATATAAGGGTTCCGTCAAATTTCTAGAGTCTAGACCCAGCGCAGCGGTTTGAGTGTAGGTATGCTGAAAAGTGGTTAGGACGTCCACCTTCTAATCGGAGGTCGGGGGTTCTATCCCGGGCACGCACCTCAAACTTTTCGGAGTTATGTGCGTTTTAAGTAATGATTAAATATCACTTGCTTTAACGGTGAAGGAAAACATCGTGAGGAAACCTGCATGCCTGAGAGTTCTCCATATTGTTCTCAAATGTGTGTGAAGTCTACCGATCCGCACATGGCCAACGTGGTAGGATATGGCCAAAACCCTTCTCACTGAGAGGAAACCCGTTCTCTGTAGTGAGCCGGTGATGGGTTGATCATGATGATGATGATGCTGAAATGTAAGGACGTCAGGCTTTTATTTGAGGGGTCCGGGGTTCAATTCCGAGCACGCATTTCTTACTTTTCGGAGTTAAGAGTATGTGCATTGGAAGAAATTACGTATCACTTGCTTTTCCGGTGAAGGAAAACATCATGAGGAAACCTGCATGTCTTCTCCATAATGTACTCGAAGGTATATGAAGTCTGCCAATCCGTACTTGGCCAGTGAGACGAAACCTATAGTACCTGTCATCATCATCATCGTCATCAACCGGTAGACGTCCACTGGACATAGGTCTCTTGTAGGGACTTCCACATGCCACGGTCTTGCGCCGGCTGGATCCAGCGGCTCCCTGTGACTCGTCTGATGTCGTCCGTCCACCTAGTGGGGGGTCTTCCAATGCTGCGTCTTCCGGTGCGAGGTCGCCATTCCAGCACCTTGGGACCCCAACGTCTATCGGTAATCGGTAGTACCTGTACCTGTAGAGTTCTCCGTAGTCGACCAGCGATGGTTTAAGAAGATGCTGACGATGAAGTAACGACGTTATTTATGTAGAAGTTAAGCTTAATATAGAAAGACATGCAATAAAAACACCATGTTTGCGAAAATTGTTAGGACATGAAATAAATTAGGACGACTTCCCCGCGCTGCGCTGGCACGCGAATCTTGATTTATGCGCGTACGTGCCACGTGGGCCCACCTCTGACTTATGTACACTCTAATCACATATAAATGTCCAATTTCTTAAGCAAAATATAATATTACTAGATGTGATGCCCGCGACTTTGTCCGCTTGGATTTAGGTTTTAAAAAGTCCCGTGGGAAATCTTTCATTTTCCGGAATAAATAGTAGTCTATGTCCTTCCCCGGGATGCAAGCTATCATTGTACCAAATTTCGCCAAAATCGGTTGAATGGATGGGCCGTGAAAGGCTAGCAGACAGACAGAGAGACAGACAGACGGACAGACAGACAGACGGACAGACAGGCAGACATACTTTCGCATTTATAATATAAGTATGGATTATACTGCACTGTATAATGCGTTAGTTAGGAGTCAGTTGGAAGGGAACGCAGTCATTTGGTCTCCGCATGAGACTAAATATAGACTCATGTTGGAGCGGGTGCAAAACAAATTTGCTAGGTTCCTCTACCTGAAGCTGTATGGGGTATACCCGTTCTACCCCTTAATGTATCCTACGTTATTTGTTTTAGGTATGGTCGGGTACAATGAGCTGAGAGTTAGGAGGGAACTTATAGCACTTGTTACATATATTTTTAAAGTAATAAGAGGAGCGCTGCATAGCCCGGATGTTTAAGGGCAAGTCAGGTTTCTAGTCCCGGATGGATACGTGGGTCGGAGACGCAGGCCGCCGCTGCTGTGGGCACCGGTGGGGCGCACCAGCCTGCTCAGCAAGGCGCCGCTAACGCGCGCGCTTCGCACCCTTAACGTCATAGCGGGGAAAACTGACCTGTTTTGTTGTGCTCTGAGTGAATTCACAAGAGTTGCATTGGGGACTATCTGCTACGATAGTGGGGGTTTAATATATATATTTTTTTAGTTTAATATATTAATTCGATTTAGATAAAATTTAAGGCTTAATCTAGTGCATTAGGACTATTTCCTGTAATGCTAGATTTAAGGAGTTGAATAAATAAATAATAAAATAAATTCAAATTCAAATTCAAATTCAAATTTCTTTATTGCGAATATGGGTAAACATAAACATGGGTAATAATAATCTATACTAATATTATATATTATGAAAGTATGGATTAGTAAGGATAGTAGTTAGCTGGGTTTATCACTAACGGTGTTATATTTTATCAAGTTGAATCTAAGTTTAGAATGTGTATATAATACTTTACAGTGAAGGCGAATATCTCGGGACAAGGGTTAGATAATTTGGTGTTAGTTTCATACGTTCGACCCTCGTCACCTTTCGTGTAATCAGACATTCACGAGCTGTCGCTTCGCTAGTCATATTTTGAAATTAATTTCCATCGATATAAATGACAAGATATGCCCAAGCGAACAAAATTTTTCACGGTTTTGGAACCAAATAAATCAGTGAGTCGGTGGCATTTTGTTTGTTCAATGGCCCTGTTCATACGAAGTAATATATAAGTCAATGTTAATAACACTTTATAATCCTGCAATCAATGATATTTTACAATATATTATGTAAACTAGCTTGAGCATAACTAAATAATTGATTACAGTACGCGGCCGAAAGTAATGTACATCGACCTTTAAAAGGAGATAGCAGATTTGTATAGCGTTGTCCCTGTCTTTGAGACCAAACTTCACATAGGAATGAGTGACAGAGACAACGCTCTACAAAGCCGAAGTGTCATTCTAAAGACCGAAGTACATTACTTTTGGCCGCGTATTGTAGTTTAGTATTTTAACGATCCTGCCAGAATTAGATATTTCTATACATTTCTTTATACAGGGTGTAACCAGAACGCTGGCAAAAAATATGAAGGCAGGTGATAAGTACTGACGATCAGTGATATGATACCACAAAAAAACGCGAAAAAAAATCCTATATTTTGTAAAATCACGATATATTGCAAATAAAACATCTGACTGACGCTAGAGGTCAACAAAAGTTCCGGAAGTAGGCCACGCCGCGTCGTAGGCGGGGCATCGACCCGATTTTTGCACGCTATACATTGCGGGTTTGAAAAATACTCAGTCACTAAAACTACAAAATATGGCAAATGGTTATTGGTATTGGATTGTGTTTAGGTAGTATAACAATTACGCTAAGTTTTACCTATACTCTCAAGTTTTCCATAATATACAAGACATCAAGATGCCAAATATATCGTGGATAATTTTGACGAGAGTAAATTCCAATTTTCAACTAACAACTAACTACATAGTTAGGTACGCAATATTATCACATGCTAAGACTCTTTACGCACTGCATATGATCCGAATTTGAGAAAACTTAGATCTAGAAAACTCGGATCGATTCCGAATATCAATTTAAGGGATGATTTATGCTAACACGTGGAGGACGCGGGCCGTGGATTCAAAACATCATGAACATTTTGTATGAAGCAGTTTATGCTTCACCGTGTGGCGTCCATGTTGATGAGACACGGACGCATCACGGACGCCACACGGTGAAACATTTTAGACGCCGTCACGCCTCGTACGTGGCACGGCCCGCGCCCGCCACGTATTAGCATAAATCATCCCTTATACTGCGTCCGTTTCGTCGGATGTTGCTTGCGTATTATTGAGCCACCGCCGCGCCGTTCGCATGACGACTCAGATTCGGATCGAAAGTAATGCGCAAGCGTTTTATACAAGTAAAGTTTAGAGCCTCGATAGCTCAACGGTTAAAGGAGCGGACTGAAAACCGAAAGGTCGCCGGTTCAAATCCCACCCGTTGTACTATTGTCGTACCTACTCCTAGCGGAAGCTTTACGCTTAATTGGACGGGAAAGGGGAATATAAGTCAGCAATTTGGCTAATATTCATTATAAAAAATAAAAAATAAAATGTTGTAGTAAATTCGGTCCATCGACAATGCACTGAATTTGAGATATTCTCGGCCTTAGAAAACGAAATTCGGATTTATTGCGCAACTCCTTTGAGAATTTTCAGATTCGGATCAAATGCAGTGCGTAGAGAGCCTTATTATGTACCCTACAATAAACTTCTGATGATCATTAGTAAGTTAATTTCTTGTGCTAATATAGGGAATAATTGAAACAAGTAAAAATACTATATAAACACATTTATTGATTCTTTTCTTTACAATAATATCGTGCGGTACGGGTACATACCTACTTTATGTAAGTATATAATTTGATAAAATTTTAAACACAATTTCTCATTATGCAATGGAAATAGTCGCATTCTAAAAATCAATCCATAGTAATTTTAGTTATATCATTTTTTTTGTACTAAGTAATATCGAATAATAATATAATATCTCTATCAATATAGTCTTTTATATAATTGTTCCATATTGTAATATATAATTAATAATTATAGTAGACTACAAATTTTCTATGATAATATTATATTATCTACGCAATTTATTTGTTTCTAATTTCAATAAATAAAATTTATCTGTCGTTAAAATATTACACCAGCACAAAATATAATATTACACGGACTCCATTTTTATAATCTTTTGATAACTTATAAATTATAATCTACAATTGTAAAAAAAAAGTGTCTGCCTATGGGGCAATCGCATATGGCAGTCGCAATCAGTATCTATTTTAAGTCAGTATTGACTTAAAATGACTCAAACCAAAACGCCTTATTTCGACCTTCGCCTTATAAGACTAGATCTGCGCTATTACCTAAAATACTAGAACTAAGTTCTTATGTTGGTACTATTTTTAATACTATAGCGTTTTTTTTTCTACAATATGTTATAAATACAATAATTACTCATTATTTACCTTTTTAATATAAAAAAAAAGATATGAAATTATTGGTCTATGTTTTTGTAATAAGCTATTTTAAATAATGTTCCACATAAGACTTTTACGGCAATACATAATAATAATTAATATATCATAATATTATATTATATAGCACTATGTTCTTCATTCACATTCAATAACATCATAACTGAAAATTTCAAAATATTAATTATTCTGCAACATATTATTATCGCCAAATAATCTTATAAAATTATGAGGAATAAAGTTGGCTTTTTAACAGCTTGTGTATTGGGAATCTGTCAAAATCGCTAGTTAAAATTTTTTTGACGGTTGAAAAATCGAGTCAATAGGCTGAGCACACACGATGCGTTTCCGGGGCGTTGCGGCGGTTGCGGCGCCGCACCGCTGTAGATTTGAAATTGGATGCCAGTTGCCAAACGAACACTGCATTGCCGCAACGGCAAAGAGTATGCCATTGCACCGCACCACCCCTCCCCGCCTCGTCTCTTTGGTCCCAAGTCCGTTGCGCGTGCGGTGTTGTGCTGCACGACGTCGTAACGCATCGTGTTGCAAGGTACAGTGATTTCTATGTAGAATGACGCAACGGCATCGCTGAGGCGCCGCACCGCCAACGCAACGCATCGTGTTGGATGGTAAAAAACCAGCCAAGTGCGATTCGGACTCGCACACGAAGGGTTCCGTACTATCGTACTAGATATTTTAAAATTTTTTTGTGCAACACTGAAAGATAATGACAACAGCGCCAGCTGTTGGCGCTGTTATTAAAATGTGTTCAAGAAATTTTTCGTTTTTTTTGTGATGTAACCACAAATTCACGGTTTACGGATTTATTCTTTTACTTGTGCTATAAGACCTACCTGTCTACCTCATGATTCTAGGTCAACAGGCAGACACGACGGAGAGACGGACAGACGGACAGACAGACAGACAGACAGACAACGAAATGATCCTATGAGGGTTCCTTTTTTCCTTTTGAGGTACGAAACCCTAAAAAGTGATGATAGCCTAGTGGTTAAGACATCACGTCGTCTTCCTAGTCGGGAGTCACGGGTTCCATCCCGGATCGAGATATACTGAGAGTTTTATTTCTGTTTGTTGTGTTTAAAAGAAATTAAAACCTACGTGTTTACACCCCCGTGCCAGTTAAACGTGCCAGTTAAACGGTCATTACGTTATAATGGACTTGTGTTTACGTATGCAAATTCAAATTACTTAATTACCCCTAAAGCTAAAAACTACTTACGAAATGAAAATGTATTGCAAAGAAAATTAGTGCTCGTATACGCTAAATTTAATAAAGGTTTTTACTATTTTTTTGCGACTTTTGTTAACGAGTTTTAGCTAATCATACTGATGTTGTAATAAACTCAGCTACACTGAAGCTTTTCGTAATGACAAAAAGATTCTTGTCTTTGATCTTACTTAACTCATTTGTTTTGCTCTATGGTTTTACTCTTGTTGTTTTTTTGACTTACAAATGAAATTAGACATCAAAGTCTTATCATCAACCCATCGCTGACGCACTACCGAGTCTGGGTCTCCTTTCAGAATGAGAAGGGTTTGGCGGTGGTCCACCACGCTGACCAAGTGTAGATTAGCAGACTTTACACACATTTGAAAACATTATGGGGAACTCTCAAGCATACAGGTTACCTCACGATGCTTTTCTTCACCGTTAAAGCAAGTGATATTTAAATTGCTTAGAATGCATTAACTCCGAAAAGCTAAAGTACAGGTGTGTGCCCGGGATAGAACCCCAGACTCCCCGAATACAAAGCTATCACGGCTTGATACCATAATACAGGGTTTTATCAGAACGCTGGCAAAAACGAAGATAGGTGATAGTACTGGTGATTACTGTTTAGTGATTACTGATATGATACCATAAAAAAACGCGAAAAAAATGTATAAAAAATCCTATAATAATATCCTATAATACAAATCCTATAATACTTTAAAAATGACGGACTTTCATACAAACTTCCATCCCCCATTTAACCCACTTAGGGGTGGAATTTCGAAAAATCCTTTCTTAGTGGATACCTACTCTTTACAAAGAATAGACCCTCCAAATTTCATGTCTCTAGGACCAGCGGTTTAGGCTGTGCGTTGATATATATGTCAGTCAGTCAGTCAGTCAGGACTTTGAATTTTATATACATAGATAAAACATCTGACTGACGCTAGAGATCAACGAATGCTGGGAAAGTAGGTCACTCGGAGTCAATGACGCGTCGTAGGCGATGCGTTGACCCGAGTTTTGCACGCTATACATTGCTGGTTTAAAAATTTTCAATCACTAAAAGTACAAAACGAGGCAAATGGTTATTGGTATTGGATTGTACTTAGGTAGTATAACAATGGGGCCGATTCTCTAGTACACAATCTCTAAACTAAACTAAATTAACAGGTCTAAATCTAATGCTATCCTTTTCCGCAAGCAACATTATGAAAGGGATAGCAATAGATTTAGGCGTGCCATTTTAGTTTAGTTTAGAGATTGTGTACAATGGAATCAGCCACAGTGTGGCTAATTCCATTGTACACAATCTCTAAACTAAACTAAAATGGCACGCCTAAATCTATTGCTATCCCTTTCATAATGTTGCTTGCGGAAAAGGATAGCATTAGATTTAGACCTGTTAATTTAGTTTAGTTTAGAGATTGTGTACAAGAGAATCGGCCCCAGTAACGCTAAAATTTTGTTAGCGTTCTGGTTACACCCTGTATACCTACCTAGTTTTGTATTATTAGGGTTCCAAACAACAAGTCCACACTTCAAGTTATGATAGTAAACCTCTCTATCAAAGTTACGCCGTTCCACGATATAGCTATAATCATAAAGATAGTAATTTACTTCCGTCTTCCGTTCCCTTGAACTTTAATAGCTAGGCTGGGCATACCTACTACGAAATCAATGAAGTCACTTTTTATTAACCTCTAAGTCAAATTATACTATTTCTCTTTTTATAACGTCATAATTATGAATTGTCTTGTATTATGAGTACGAAATGACTTCTCACGCGCCATTTTAACTTTATGTGACAATTGTTATGTCAAAAGTAGTAAGTCGATTTTAGTAATTATTAGCTTATGCTCGCGACTTCGTCCGCGTGGACTACACTTTCAAACCTCTATTTCACCCCCTTAGGGCGGTTTCAGACTAGCGTATTTTTTGCGCGTATACGGTTGTTTCAGCACACGCGCTTACACGCGCGCTACATACGCGCTTCAAAAAACCGGACGCGCGTATACGGGCATATTTCGGCGTGTTCGCTCGAACCGGTGGCCCGGTGGGTGGTGGTCTCTCGCGCCTCGCGCTTATACGAGCTTAGAAGCGCGTCAACGCTCTAACGAGTTGAGCGTGTGCCAAAAGGCGCGCCTATACGCGCCTACATGCGCTTCCAAAAACGAGCTTATACGCGCGTATAATACGCTAGTCTGAAACCGCCCTTAGGGGCTGAATTTTCAAAAATCCTTTCTTAGCGGATGCCTAGGTCATAATAGCTATCTGCATGACAAATTTCAGCTCGATCCGTCTAGTAGTTTGAGCTGTGCGTTGATAGATCAGGCACTCAGTCATTCAGTCAGTCAGTCACCTTTTATATAATATGTAGAATGTAGATTTTAAAGGTGAACCGTATTTTTGGCATGACACATAGAGATAAAATGTCGCGTGAAAAGTCATTTTGTACGGACTATAAGAAAATTTTGAATGTTTGCGACTCTTCTGCGTGAATTTAGATTTTTTGTAATCCCGTGAGAACTTCTTGATGTTTCGGGATAAAAAGTAGCCTGTATCCGTCTTTGGGATGCAAGCTATCTATCTCTGTACGGCATTCCGAACCAGTGGTAAATTTCCCATTCCTTTCCCCTTTCCCATTCCCGCTTCCCATTCCTATTACCACTTCCCATTCCTATTCCTACTTCCCATTCCTATTGCCACTCCAACTTTGCAATCCGTAGCGCTATGTCGGTTACTTTGGTCTCCTAATTTCTGATCAATCACGTAGAGAAACTCCAAGCATAGCTCTCTCCATCGCCCGCTGAGTGACTGAGCTTTCTTATGAGGCCCATAGTCAGCGACCATGTCTCGGATCCATATGTCATCACTGGCAACACGCACTGTTCGAATACTTTGGTCTTCAAGCATTGAGGTATTTTGGACAAGAAGACATCTCGAAGCTTTCCGAATATTATTAGTAGTAGGTACATTAAAATTATGGTACGCTTAACCTAGCTTTACTAGCCATGGCCTATTTCAAGTTTATGGGGGTCGTCGGCTTGGGGCTACCTATAACTATCATAATTCCATGTGACATTTGGGTAGGTACCTACTGACGCTACAAAAGCCATAAACTGGCGAAATGTTAAAAGTTATGAGACTTGCGAAATTCAGTTGGTATAAAAATGTAAACGTGAAATTGTTGTTTCAGGAAATGAGGACAATTTTATTAGTGTTGGAAGGAGTTTTAAAGTGGAAACATTGATTTTCGTAATATTACGTTATTCGCATTGACTTTTATTCGTCAATGCTTGGACTAAGCACCTATATTCCGCGACAGGTCGAGATGGCAATCGGGGTATGAGGCGGGGGGACGACGCCCTACACGCCCGCATGTTACCCGCGCTTGCCCACACCGGGTTAGGAAGTACCTACCCTCTAGGTATCTTGACAGACAGACAGACAGACAACGAAGTGATCCTATAAGAGTTCCGTTTTTCCTTTTGATGTAAGTACCCTAAACAACAGTGCAGGTGCAAGAGTAGCGATAGAATAACAGTTCTGGGTTCTGGCGCACCGGAAGTCTGGTGACTGGTCTAAGAATTGAATTGAATTATTTTCCAAAGCTTTCCATATAGTTTTATATTATTTATACTTATTTCTATTTTTGTATTATGAATATTAATAAATTCTGCAATAATTAGGTAGGTATCTACTATGTACATCTGAATATTCATTTATAAAAATACTACCTAAGTGCCTACACAGTATTTTTCCTCTATGTTCCCAAATCCAGTATCAGTTTTTTGTACACAAGTTAAAAAATTCAGGTTGGTGTTCTTTTAAATTCAATGAAAAAAGGTAGATCTAAGTTAGAGGGGTGAGCTTTCTTCAAGTTATAGCAACTTTAGCAAATGCTGTTCAAACCACTTTCTGTTCCTTTGTTATTAGCTGCAAGTTAGGCTGGGTATACACTTATTAAAATTTACGTTATAATAAACTAAAGTTTATTAGTCAAAACAATTTCTGTCAATGAGGGCCGCTTCAGAAAACAAAATTAAATTCATGTTGAAACTGTGATTACTGCGTCCAATACGTAACACTTTGACGGTGTGTGGACGTGCCAACACTGGTTTTTCGATAGGTAGGTATAGTTAAACGTGGTTAAACTTAACATAATTTTGAACAATGATGACCACTAGGTGCAAGTGTTAAATAATAAGTAGATTTATCAATTTACACATATATTACTAGACTAGATAAACACAAAACCATTATTTAAAAAGAGACTGGTTCATGGACTTAATTTAAAAAGTTTCTGAGCAAAACTAAATTGCATCCTCTTCTTACTAATGTAATATAAAAAGGACAGACACAGTTGGACAGTTTTAAATTTAATTTAGAGCTGTCAAACCTCGATTACTTTAGCTGCCAGTTGCGAGCCTATTGTTTAAACTTGTAGCGTGCACTAAAATTTAGAGTCTTTAAATGTAAAATTCATGTTTTAGCAATATTAAAAAGAAAAAGATGCAGACACTCTGAATTTAGTTTAGAGAAAGACAACAGAATCGGCGCCGTATCGTCAAAGTAATATCCCATAAACGAACCGACCCCATAACGAGCCCATAATGTAGACAAAGTTGCTTAATTTACTGTTACTGATGCAAACAGCAAAAACGACTGAATACCTCTAAACAAAACTTATGGTGCGCTTACATGGGCAATTTTTTTAAAGAAATTGTTGCTCGACAACTTGTATGGATCGATCGGTATCGGATCAGTAATTCCTACCAATTACAATCCGGGTATCTTTAAAACAAGAGTGAATGGGCATCTTCTAGGTAAACACGTCCCATCTTAGACCACATCATCACTTTCCATGAGGTGTGATTGTAGTCAAGCGTTTGACTGTAATGAATAAAAAAAAAGTGGAGCAATTATTTCGCATAACATTGCTGAAATTTTCAGGTATTGTTAGGTATTTCAGTAAATTGCCTCATGTGGTCGCGACGTCATAATTGACTGAATTGCCTGGGATTGCGGAATTTCAATTGCTTTTTATGGTCTTGTGCATAAAAATGTATAAATTGCCTTCTGTTAAAACTAAATTTAGATTTAAATAATAATAACTATGTAGTTACGCTGTTGATTACTTTCAAATAAACAAAAATAAATTGTTTAAGGTGAACTACGGTAAACAAGAATCTATCGACACATGGATGACACAAAAAAATTGTAAATATTTAATTTCTGTAGTGCCAGTAACATTTTCCATAATAAATGCACTTATGATGAGAAAATTGCTCGAATTTCAATATAAATTTTAACAAAATAAGTAGAATTATACCTAGTTACTTATCATAATAAATTATTGTTTCATTTCCTTGCAATCGAAATGAGTATATAATTCGGTCTTAAAACCCATTTTATCCTCGACTTAATTTATCTGCTCTCGGCTTCGGCTCGGGTAGATAAACGTCTCGGATAAAATGGATTGTTTTATTCTCTTATTGTAAAATCTTTCGTGACTATATATTTGTTGAAAATTGAGGTTAAAAGAACACCAAATAATTAAACAAATTTTGAACTAAGTAATTTATTATTCTACGATATGAGTTTTTTTGAATGATTAATTTCTTGTTACCAATGTTAATCCAGATATATTATGTATTTGATAATTATACTTAATTACATCAACTATCAACTACAATACCTAGTATAGTACAATATACTTGATATTATTAAATACGTATTATATACGTTAATAATATTTTATTCAATTCTAATGCATTGCTATTAGGTTAGTATGCTTGACAAATTCCTTGATGATATGCCCAATTGACTTACTTTGCTACTTAATTATATAAAAGATGGATTTCTCGCACAAATAGGCATGCACAAAAATTATAATACTTATATAAGTAATTGTATATAATGCCACTAGACTAATAACATTTCATCCCCGTTGGCATACTACTGAGAACAAGTCTCCAATTTAGTTCCGAGTTCGCTCACGAGACGCTCACTGCTGCTATCAGCGCCAAAATGGCGATAACCAAGTTTCTCCTAAATCAGGTTAATAGCAAATCCAATGTATTAGCATAGGTCTGTGGTATTTTCTGATCTGTGCCAATAATGGGTTTTGTTCCATCCTTTGGTTACCTATCTAGATTCTAGGTAGGTAACCAAAGGATGGAACAAAACCCATCTAGATAGATACAATGTCTTTCTTAGGCATATCATCAACGAAATTGAAGACCTATATTATCTACACGAGATAAAACGAGACAGATTTATGTGAGAGATATAGCTGTGTCTCGTTTTAACTAAACTTAGGTAACGATTAAGCGACTCTGAGTGCTTCAGTCAATCACCTAAAAACCATAATCTTCCTGACTTATTTTTGGTACGCGTTTTGTAAAAGAGTAGAGAATATGTCACAAATACAAAGTTATAAAAAGCTTTGATAAATTGGTCTATTATAGGAACGATCCTAAATTTCGTAACTTCATGAACTCGTTTCGTTTCTTATATTAACAGCCGTACTCAGAGTCGCTTAATCGTTACTTAAGTTTAGTTAAAACGAGACAGAGCTATATCTCTCACATAAATCTGTCTCGTTTTAAGTCAATCTTAAGTAACGATTAGCGACTCTGAGTACGGCTGTAAGTGAACTAAAATCAATGTTAAATACAATGGCAATTATTTTAGCAATAATCTTGAAAATACTATAAAGAACGAATAAATCCAATGACATACTTACTCCTAATTGTACTTAGCAAATTAATCATAGTTTAGTTAACATTCTTTGTATCTCTCCTTTTTGACATTTCGCGTATGTCATTTGCCAAAAAGAGATAGTATTACAAATGTTTAACTAAACGGTGATTATATGCTTGGTGAAATTGGGTCTTATCCTGCTTCCGGAATGTCATTTTTCGCCCCCCACCGAAGCGCACTGAAAACTTGCGTCCCTGGATAATACTATGAAAATTTGGTGCACGCTTCGCTCGTACTTTTTCAATCATAAATTGTAAGTTTTTTCTCGTTTTAGTTATGTCACTATTTTTTTTTATCTACTGCACAAATACTATACTTCGTGCTCGTTTTATCTATTTACCTAGATGTGATTTTAGGCGCCGAAATAGACTCAAAAATCTTCGATATAAATTCAAAATCGTCTACATCGGGTACATTGTAAAAAATTTGCACTTGCTTCGCTCGCGCTTTTGGAAATGTCAGATCTAAAGGGTGCCAAAACTAAATGGCCAAAACTGACCCGGGATGTGACCAAATATTAATGTCAATATATTATTTTATTTTTTTACGAAGAAAATTGTAAAGGTCTTTAGGATAACAATGTCGGGTCATCAGTATAATAAGAAGAATGAGATGGACGGACGTATGTCACTTTATAGAGGTCAATTTTTGTTTAATATTCATTGTGAATAGAGAAAAAGATTCAGAGTGAAATCTTTATATTTTATAGATTTAAAATTTAGATACTATAATATGGTTAAGAGAGAAAACGATTGGTTAAGTATTTTGTAGAGGTTACTAAGAATACTAAAGTATTATGTCTATCAAGTATGTTTTTTTCTATAAAAATATTGAATTATTCCACAATTCCTATTAAAGCCTGTTCCACGCAGTTACTGTGACTTTGAAGATTTTGCCTTGAGATAAATTATTTTATATTTAAAAAATATTCGCATAAACAATTATTAATACGTAAAATCTACCCGTTCGCACAAATTTTAAAAATCTCAAGACTCAAACCCAAAATCACTATAACACAATTTTTTAGACGAAACATTTATATTTTTTCGTAAATATTTTGTTTTTAAATATCGAAATATTTTTGTGCACACCAATTTTATACAAATATTTTTATTTTCTAAGTAATACAATTAATTTATATTAGTTACATATTTCGATATGTTTACAACTTAAAATGATTTTAAATATGTATGATTGGCCGAATACATTTACGAGTAGGTATATTATTTACATAAATACTATGAAATTCTAATAAATATTCGTTGTATTTATATGCCTAAAATATTATATCGACAGCAAATAATACTTAAATGACATCAATACAGTTCGATAGGATTTTTTTGCTAAAATTATCACAAATACAAGACTACAAATCGCATTAAATTTTGCTAGGTATAATCATATATTAAGACGTTTTTATGCACGATACGACATCGATTTACTTTAAAAACAGTTTACTCGTGTATCGCCTCGCCTTTGTTTAACACCACGTAAGTCAAAATTATATTGAAAAAGAGGTCAGCCGCCGAATCCGACTCGGTTGGGCAGCGTTCAGGATGCTTCGAGATGTCTTCTTGTCCAAAACTCATCAGTGCTTGAAGACCAAAGTCTTCGAACAGTGCGTGTTGCCAGTGATGACATAATATGGATCCGAGACATGGTCGCTAACTATGGGCGTCATAAGAAAGCTCAGAGTCACTCAGCGGGCGATGGAGAGAGCTATGCTTGGAGTTTCTCTATGTGATCAAATCAGAAATGAGGAGATCCGTAGGAGAACTAGAGTAACCGACATAGCTCAACGGGTTGCGAAGCTGAAGTGGCAATGGGCAGGGCACGTAGTTCGTAAAAAGACGTTCGGGTCTCAGGTGCTGGAATGGTGACGTCGCACCGGAAGACGCAGCGCTGGAAGACCCTACACTAGGTGGACAGATGACATCAGACGAGTCGCAGGGAGCAGCTGGATTCAGGCGACGCAAGACTGTAGCGTGTGGAAGTCCTTACAGGAGACCTATGTCCAGCAGTGGACGTCTTTTGGTTGGTGATGACGATGAAGTCAAAATTAGCAGGAGAGTTAATAACTTGCTGTTTACAAGTCTGGGCAGTTGAAGAGATATCGTGCTGTTACTTTTAATTCTTTTACAGTTTCTGTTGGAAGTTTTTGTTTCTGACTGGCGAAACGAAGACGTGTCTCTCGATTTATGTCAGCGAAAAAATGACTAACGTGGTGTTAGAAAAGCGACTATATGCAGTTTATTCAAGTTCAGGATATTTATAATTCAAATTCAAACATTGATTTCACGTAGGCCTAGCTACCACCACCTATCCTACCACCAGTTCGAAAAGCATGATCTACTGAAAAACTACAAGAATATCAATAGAAATTCTTTAAAAATTTGGTTCTTTTATCTCATTTTACTTCGTCGTATCGATCTCGCAACGTCATCTATCAGCTATACAAAACGCCTTCAAACGAAGATTATAATATAAACATTGAGCACGCCTCAAAAAGCACTGACAGTTAAGCATCAAACACTCAAGTTACACTCAACACTGAAAGTCACGTCAGAAATAATAAACTTGGTCTGCTGCTTCAAAGTGTACGTGCTTTTTGCCGTGCGGGGGCAGCACGACCAACAACCATCAGGCCGCGTTACCATTTCTCCCATTACCATGGTTACCACTCACATAATCACTTTGCCGTTTCACTTCACGTTTGGAACTTCTGGGTTTGGGTTTCACTTCATATTCATTTTTGGGTTTCACTTCATATTCACTTTTGGGTTTCACTTTGTATTCACTTTTGGGGTTCACTTCGTATTCACTTTTGGGTGTTTTCACTTCATCGTCACTTTTGTCGGGCTCGTTTATTTCTGGGATCTTTAGTTTGGTATCGGTAGCGTCTCTGTCCGCTTGGGTAAGAACTTCTTGGACATGGATGGTGAGCTCGGGGCGTACTACTTGGGTGAACGGCAGGAGGGCGCCAGCGACGTCCATGGTGTTGTTGATGTTGCGGTGCCACAGCTCGAGCACGACACTGCGCCGTTGCTACTTGTATCTCGGCGGACCCAGCCATCCACAGCCGAATACCTGAACGAACAACAATTTGTCTTAGTTCATCTTTTACTTTTTGATTGTATGTTTCCTGTTTCTAAAAAACATATACAAAGAAAATTGAAACCAAATCTGGAAAAGGTTGGTTTATAAAAAAAAAATCTGTCATTACGTGTAGATAATAAAAAATTTCAGTGATTCTAAAATGTACAGTAATTTGGTACTTCTAAACTTAAAAGAGCAAGAGATGCTTATGCATAAATATACCTACTATGTGTTATAATAGGTCTACCGTACAACTGAAATATTGCTCCAATGACGATGACCAATGACTTGGCTCAAATATCCAATAATAGCCGCATCGTACCGAATATTCAGAAGGAAAAATGGCACGAAAATTATCATAATAGTATGGACTTACTTGACAAATGACAAGGGCCAATAGTAAAAGCAGTACAAGTGTCACAACACCCCACACCACACCGAGCTGTGTCAGTGCGAACACATACAGTGTCTTGTGGCACCACTGGTTGGGCTCGAACAGTGTTGGCGCATAGTCTGGCCACATGATTTCCAAAGTCCAATAGTTGCCGCAGGCGAACCTGTGTGGAAAAATTGCTAAATTTTTTATTTATCCTTTATTCCAAACTCTCCTCCTCCCTTTAAGTCAAAATGTAATAATTCTGGTAAGTAAATATTCGTTCATTCATTCATTCATTCGTTCGTTCACCATAACACAAGTAAAGAATATAAGTTGTCTAACTTTAAAAAACCGACCAACTTCGAGTCAGGCTCGCGCAACGAGGATTCCGTACTACAGTCGTATTTTTTCGATATTTTGCACGATAATTCAAAAACTATGATGCATAAAAATAAATAAAATCTGTTTTAGAATGAACAGGTGAAGATCTTTCATATGATACCCCACTTGGTATAGTTATCTTACGATTATTATTGAGTATCCCAAACTAAAATTGAACCTGAATTTAAGTGCTAGCGGGAAATAGAAATAGGTTTTTTTTAAAACAAACTTTTACAAAGTGCTTTCGAATTGCCGGCCGAGTGAAGTTACTATTTGTTCTGAATGCCCTTTCTACAGGGAAACACGAGAAAGAAACTTGGCGATTGCTCTTTTTATTTAAAAAACTAGTTGATCCGCCCCGGCTTCACTTGAGTGGAATTTTTGAATAGAATAGAATATGTTTTATTCAAGTAAACTTTTTACAAGTCCTTATGAATCGTCAGGTAGTTTTAAATTACCACTGGTTCGGAATGACGTTCTTACCGAGAAGAATCAGCAAGAAACGCGGCGGTTGCTGTTTTTAATTTTTCAATTTACAATGTTATTATACCATACTATACAAGCCATTGCAGCCCCGTGCATTGCTGGAGCGAGTCAAATCCAAGCTTTTTTGATTTTGCTTTGCAAGCTTTGAAAACGGTTAGGGGTAAGTTGACCAAAATCTAGTCTATCAAAAGTTGTCTATAAATTTATGTCTATAAGTAGGTAATTTTATTCTCTATTTAACCACATTAGGTAGATGTACAGTACGAGGCCGAAAGTGATGAACATCGGCCTTTAGAATGACATTTCAGGTTTGTAGAGCGTTGTCTCTGTCACTCATACCCATATGACGTTTTGTCGGTCTCAACGACCGAGACAGTGCTCTACAAATCTGCTATCTCCTTCTAAAGATCGATGTTCATCATTTTTGGCTGCGTACTGTTATTATGTTGGGCCTAATATTAATTAATCTAGGAGCTAATCCAATAATATTGTTGTTACACTCATTACCTTTAGCAATCAGAGCGTCAGGCGAACTTAATATCTATTAATTTGTCTGAAATGCCAATTAGATACAGAGCAGATATCTAAATACCTCGCATAGGTAGGTATAGACAGAATTTCTTCCCTCTTCTTTCAAAGATAATATTACCTAATAGCTGACGCCTGCGACTTCGTCCGCGTGGTTTTAGGTTTTTAACAATCCCGTGGGAGCTCTTTGGTTTTCCGGGATAAAAAGGAGCATATGCCACTCTCCAGGTCTTTGACTAAATCCATGCAAAAAATCACGTCAATCAGTTACCCCGTTGTGACGTGATTTGAAGGACAAACCAACAAAATAAACCAACAAACATACACACTTTCGCATTTATCCTACTGATGTGTTCCCAATTTTTTTACATTCTTTTATTATTCTATATTTTCTTAAGGAATGGCTTCTGAAACAAACTTACTCGGATACTGAAAGACTTTTGGATATTCTAGTGTAACCCCAATTGTACACAAACATATTATACAAAGACACTCACATATGCACACTTATACGTGCTCATTCACTTACACCCCCACACACACGCACTCACGCACACACAAACACACACACACACACACACACAGATAACATGGACTTCCACGCACTTAATATTTTCTTTAGCTCTTTAGTTTAGTTAGTAAGTTAGTATGTAGTTAGCTTTGTATTCACCGAGCTGGAGGCCCTGTTTTCCGAGACACAGTTTCTACTAGTTCGGAAAACAGGTGCACAGTATTGTTTTGGTAAGAATTTTATAATAATTAGTTTTAAGGTAGGTATGTGTCAATACTAACAAAAATATGATTTTGTACTTGGTGGAAATAAATGATTTTATTATTATTATTATTTATATTATAAGCCGCAATCAATTTAAGATTCGCCTTCACACAAGTTTAAAAAATTTATTAAAACTATGCTCCTGAAACAGCATGCCTATTTACACAATCGGAAGATTATGTACCTAAAAATAATTACCAAAAACTCTGATAACCACGTCAGAGATAAATAGAGCAATCTATGATTAAAAAAAAAAAAAAAACGATAAAAGAGCGTGGATTTGACCTGCAATTCGCTCCATTTATACGCGGTACTGCAATTTCTTTTATACACTGCATAATATTGTACTTATTTATATCAAATCTTTGAAAAGAGCAACAGCCGAGTTTCTTGCTGGTTCTTCTTGCTATGAAAGGCATTCTGAACCAGTGATAGACGCATTTGACGATTCAAAAGTACCTACCTGTAAAGTTTAATTGAATCAAAAAAAATCCTCAAAAAAATAGTAGCCTATCCACTCTCAGCCATTCGCTCAGCTTAAAATCGGAGTTTATTTTGGGAAAGCATACCTAGAGCCTGTATCGCTAATTGAGGAAATTCCCTCGAGCTTTCATCGGGACGCGTTTGTCATTATTTTGTTGGATAATAACAACATTTTGCGGATGTTTTGTGATGCCGTTAATTAGAAAAGCTTGAATTTTGTTTATGTCTATTTTACCTTTTTGTAGATAAAATTTAGGTGTTATTTGTGAGGGAACGTCCCGCATACCGTCACACAGCCCCCGCGCTAACCTGGTGCGGGTGACGTGCGGATGTGCGGGGCGCCCCCCGCCTCATCCCCTGATTGCCATCTCAAACCCTTCTTATTCTGAAAGAAGACCCGTATCACAGTTTTACGATATCTAAAAATATGTAAAAGGAAAAGATCTATCAACGCACAGCTCAAACTACTGGACAAATCGGGCTGAAATTTGGCATGCAGATAGCTATTATGACGTAGGCATCCGCTAAGAAAGGATTTTTGAAAATTCGACCTCTAAGGGGGTGAAATAGGGGTTTGAAATTTGTGTAGTCCACGCAGACGAATTCGCGAGCATAAGCTAGTTCAGTAGTAAGCCGGTGACGGGTTGATCATGATGATGATGTATTAAGATATTAAAAGCCCGTATGAAGCCGTGAAGGGTGTAACAGGTAGTTAACCTGAACTTTCAGTTCGTTTTATTTTGTGAAAAAAGGTAAAATAATATTTATTTTCTCACTTGATTTTTAATTACTATTTCAAGAGCAGAACATTTTTGACAAGCACTTCCACCGTTTTAATTTGTGTGTATATTAAAATAAAAATGTATTTATAAATAACCATAAGGCTGGAAAAACGTTTTGGTAGGTACTTAATAAATAAATAAAAACCAGTCAAGGGCGAGTCGGACTCGCACACGAAGGGTTCCGTACCATCGTACAAGGTTTTATGTAGATCACTGCAAGTTAATGACGGACTGCACCATCTATACCTATGTGATCTATAGAATAGAAATATACTTATTTGTTGAATACAAAAATCATGCCTTAAAATCTAACCTAACAAACAGTGTCAAAAATGTGTCGTGCCAACGAAAAGTTAATATTTAGTAATTTTTTTGTGATTTAACAACAAATTCACGGTTTTCAGATTTTTTACTTTGCTTGTGCTATAATACCTACCTACCTGCCAAATTCTATGATTCTAGTTCAACGGGAAGTAACCTATAGGTTTTCTCGACAGACACGACAGACAGACAGACGGAAAGACTAACAGATGGACATACGGATAGAGGACGGACTGACAGACGAACAACAAAGTGATCCTTTAAGGGTTCCCTTTTCCTTTTGAGGTATCCTAAAAATCTTACAATTTTAATTTTTGCTAAACCTCAATTGCCATCAAAAAAGTTAAACGAAAGATCCCCTCATTTAGTTCATAATTTTTGAAATAAAAAGTTAAATTCATAAAGTTATCGTTTTAAAGTGAGCTTTCGGGGTTTCTCGGGTTTTTGTTATTTTTTACCTTCAAAGTTTATAACAAATTCAATTACACCGGCCACTTCAATGTAACCCCAACGCGGTAACTTTGTTGCAAAGTTGTTATTAATAAATTATTTTTTAAGCTTTATTCAACATTCAAAACAAGTTTGCAACTAACTTTGCGCGTTATGTAAAAAAATATCGTTGAAGGTGAAACTCACAGGTTGGAATCATAGCCAGGCTTGAATTTATTACTACTCCAAAGTTATAAAATAGAATCTCTTTTTTCCTCCGTATTAGTTACCTATCTGCCCGCTCCGGATGAAGCATATTCGGCGCTGGGGTGCGAAAATTAGTCTACACCCCGCCCAACATTAAAAGTACTTATATATATAATCACCAGCACACATTATAGTACACGACAGGTCGACATGACAATCAGGGTATGAGGCGGGGAGACGCCCCGCACACCCCCGATTGCCATCTCAACCTGTCGCGTAATCTATACTCTATACTAATTTTATAAACTCGAAAGTGTGGCTGACTGTCTGTCTGTCCATCTGTACTACAGCGGGGCGATTGTCTAAAACCTGCATCAATCATTATTACAATCTCAATTGTTCTGATTGGCTGAATTTGTGCGATTCTTGTTGCAACAATGCATTGTGGCCAATAGTGAGCGAGCATTAACCAATCAAAGATGATTGCGATCGTGACATTGTAGCTGTCAAACAACCGCGGTAGGGCCACTGATGTACAGACGGACAAGGACATAATCTACTTTAAATCCCGGAAATTCAAAGATTTTCCACAGGATTTAAAAAAATCTAAATCCAAGCTGACAAAGTCGCGGACATCGTCTAGTATATCTATAAACGCGAGCGAAGCGAGCGCGAAATTATTTCCCCACCCGCCACCAGCTGTATCGCCTACCACTAGCTGCACCACCCACCACTATACAGCCACAGATCACTCACCAGCCCATAAGGAATAAGGTGAGCGTGTAAGCGAGTGCCCGCTCAAGGACGCTCGCGGAAGAGTTGGAGCTCCTGCTCGCCAGCTGTGCCCACAGCAGCCAGCAGATGCCGATACCACCAGCTGCACCACCCACCACCATGTAGACTGGTATTCGAGGCTCGGCTGGACAGTCGCGAATGTATTGGACACCTGTGTGAACAAAATAAATTTTATATGAAATGAAATGATTTATTTGTTCCTACAAAGGTCTTTTTAAAAATTGTGCCAGGGACCCTGAAGTAAGTTTGCAAAACTTGTATCTCAGGGTTATACCTATATATTTTTTGTTTTTTGGGGATGATGGAGGCGAAATCAAAGCCTCAGGCAAGAGGCATGAAGGCTTAGACCACTTTACTAATGAAATGAAATCGAACTGGTGTTTTTAGCCGGGGCGGTGTATAGTTTTTTAACGCAATTTTGCTACAATTTACAGTTCGGACGTCCGCCTTCTAATTGGAGGTCGGGGGTTCGATCCCGGACACGCACCTCTAACTTTTCTGAGTTATGTGCGTTTTAAGTAATTAAATATCACTTGCTTCAACGGTGAAGGAAAACATCATGAGGGAACCTGCATGATGAGAAGTTCTCCATAATGTTCTCAAAGGTGTGTGAAGTCTACCAATCCGCACATGGCCAGCGTGGTAGACTATGGCCAAAACCTTTCTCACTCTGAGAGGAGACCCGTGCTCTGTAGTGAGCCGGCGATGGGTTGATCATGATAACGATGATGATGCTTACAGTTCAGAATGCTTAGTACGAGATTTTATGTGTCACCAACGTTGATAGTATTCGAGTGTCGAAAACCTTCCGCATTATACCTAGTACACTAGATCTTAATTGACTTGTTTTAAAGCTCAAGTTTGTCTACACATCTACAGCCAGTGCTCCAAGCGGAAAAGTAGCGAAAATAAAATCAGTGGAATTGAATTTTTGACTTTAATTCAAGGTACTTTAGGTGCATTTTACTTTGACGGTATTGTGTTTCGACTCTCGAATTCTAGCAACGTTTGGTGAGACGTAAAATCTTATACTAAAGCCTCAATAGTTCAAACCCCGCCCGTTGCACTATTGTCGTACCTACTCCTAGCACAAGCTTGACATTTTAACATGGCTAATATTCTTAAAAAAAAAAAAAAAAAAAACAGATTTCACAGAGTTTCGTCAAAACATTTCACAAAATTAACACGTTGAAATCATTTCAGCCCCCGAGCGTAGCCTATATACCAATTAAATTATTTAAAAGGTAAAATCTGTTCGGGCGTCGAGGAACTTTCGGAAGGTCAATACCTCATCATCAATCACCCGTTGACTGCTGCCTGTATACACTCACAGAGGCGTTACGCTTCGAGAAATGTTCGGGCAATTTTATTACGCAATCCAGATTAGGAAGGTTGCGCACTCATCCGATCCGAGTCCGTGAAATTTTTTACAAAAAAAATAAAAACCGACTTCGATACACAAACACTAAAAATTGAAAAATAATTTAATTTATTACCGAATATATTATGTATACAAGAGTTAATATAGTTGCATAATAATACTTTTTGGTGCCGGTGCCAATTAGCTTTAGCTGCGCGAATCGTCTAGACTTCATATTTTTATGAGACTCCACAATGGCACCTCATTGGCAGCGACCCCAAAAAATATTATTATGGAACTATATTAACTCTTGTATACATAATATATTCGGTAATAAATTAAATTATTTTTCAATTTTTAGTGTTTGTGAATCGAAGTCGGTTTTTATTTTTTTTGTAAAAAATTTTTATTTCACAATTTTTAGTGGGCCCATGGAATTATGCTATGACTGGTTAAAAATCTACTGTTTACTAAGCTATTACACTGATCGCGAGCAATTTACTCTTATCCGTTGAGGAGTTCCAGTATCTATCTTCGAAGATGTTCATCAGATCTTCACCAAATTTAAATGGGACCAACTTTGAAGTATACCCTATCAAACAAAAAAAGAATTTTCAAAATCAGTCCAGGCGTCTTGGAGTAATCGGGGAACATAAAAAAAAAAAAAAAAAAAAAAAAAAAATTGAGAACTTCCTCCTTTTTTTGAAGTCGGTTAAAAATACGTTCCGAAGTAGTCATATTTAACTATTTGCATGGTTGCTTATGACTTGTTAAAATAAAGTCTCTGCTTATGAGATAGGTACCTGCCTATGACGTAAATATTTTTATATCCGTATTTTCACGGATTCGGATTGGATAAGTGCGTAATCGCTCTTATTATTACAAAAACCGGCCAAGTGCGAGTCAGACTCGCGCACTGAGGGTTCCGTAGTACAATCGTATTTTGTCGACATTTTGCACGATAAATCAAAAACTATTATGCCTAAAAATAAATAAAAATCTGTTTTAGAATTTACAAGTAAAGCCCTTTCATATGATACCCCACTTGGTATAGTTATCTTACTTCGAAATATGAAAATACTAATTATTAGTTCATGACCACAATTTAATTTTTTTTGTGTGATACAACCACAAATTCACGGTTTTCAGATTTTTCCCCTAATACCAGCTATATGACCCACCTACCTACCAAATTTCATGATTCAAGGTCAATGGGAAGTAACCTGTAGGTTTCTTGACATACAGACGGACAGACAGACAGACAGACAGACAGACAACAAAGTGATCCTATAAGGGTTCCGTTTTTCATTTTGAGGTACGGAACCCTAAAAAGCGCGTATATTTGTCTATCTTTTATTTTTTCATGATCTATCCGTTAAACAGATTTGATCATCATCATCATGATCAACCCATAGCCGGCTCACTACAGGACACGGGTCTCCTCTCAGTATGAGAAGGGTTTCGTCTTGGCAGACTTCGCACATAGCTCCGAAAAGTTAGGGATTTCCCGGGATCAAACCCCTGATTTCCCCAAAAAAAAAAGACGGAGATCAACTAGGCTATCACGGCTTTTGATACTTACATAAGCTTTTTTAGAGAGATAACTTGCACCTTAATGATAGACAGCATAGGCTATATATAGGGAACTATTTTCCTAGGAAAATCGAATAGTTCCCACGGGATTTCCAAAAGCTCCAAAGTCGCGGGAATCAATTCTAGTCTGATTCGTATTTCTACAAATTGGTAATCGCATGAATTTCATAAATTGAATTTTCATTTTCAGGCATGATTAGGCAGTTTTTCGTATAATGAAGGTATGAACAATGAAATTAGGGCCCCGAGTGCAGAGGGCCAATAAAGTAACTTGAACCCGAGTGAAGCAAATCACTTAATACCCCAAATTTCAGCTTTCTCACACCTGCTTCTAACACAATCTCGCTAAATTGTTTCTTTATAATAAAACTTGTAATAGGTTAATGAGATAAGTCAAAAATATTTTCATGAATCTTTATTTTATTTTATTCAGTAGGTACCCGTAATACAAGATTTTACGTCTCACCAAACCAAACCAAATTCGAGAGTCGAAATACTTCCGCGTTACAGTAAACTGGATCTTAATTGCCTTGTTTTAAAGCTCAAGTTTGTCTACACTTCTACAGCCAACGCTCCAATCGGAAACATTGCGAAATTAAAATCAGTGGCGTTGAATATTTGACTTCAATTCAAGGCTGTTTAGGTCCATTTTACTTTGATGTTATTGTGTTTCGACTCTCGAATTCTAGCAACGTTTGGTGAGACGTAAAATCTTATACTACGGGTACTGATACAACCCTTGACTACAACAAACAAACAATGAGGAAGTTTCAGGGCAACGTTCGATAAAATTTTCATAGATGGCGCTAAATACTACCACTACTAAAGCTGAAAAATAATACCTATATATATATACATATATATGTATATGAATTATGCTTTAAATTTAAATCGGATGCAAAATTAATTAATTACTTCTATTAGGTATAGTTCACAGGTTTTGTGGGGAAGAAACGTAAGGAAAATTGCAGTGCACGCTAGCTCTTACTCTTCATCTATGTCATTATAGATAAAGGTATTATTTTTCATCTTTAGTGGTGGTAATATTCAGCGCCATCTATAAAAAAATTATCGAACGTTGCCCTGAAGACACAGACTTATAAGACGTATAAGTAAGCGACCTCTTACTTAACCACATAACTGATAGTTACTGAAGTGCAATGGACTGGAAAAGATTAGGATGTTAAGATACGACCCATAATCTTATAACATTAGAAGATAGGTAGGGTCAGCAAAAAACGCCATTAAATATGAAGTATTCGTCCGCGTGGATTTAGGTTCTTAAAAAACCCGTGGGAACTCTTTGATTTTCCGAGATAAAAAGTAGCCTATGTTCTTCCGCGGGATGCAAGCTATTGCTGTACCGAATTTCGTCAAAAACGGATGGGCCGTGATAGGCTAGCAGACAGACAGACAGACGGACAGACAGACAGACAGGCACACTTTCGCATTTATAATATTAGTATGGATAGATAGGTAAGTATATTTCTGGACATTTATTCATAAAAAAACTAAAGCACATAAATAGTTAGCAGGCACTCGTATATATTCAGGTTTGTACGCCCACATCGTGGCAAGCGTGGTAGACTATGGCTAAATGCTTCTCATTCTGAGAGAAGACCCGTGCTCAATAGTGTTAATCATAGTGAAGATGATGTAGGTAAACACTATTATAAAAATTAAAATCAGTAAGTATGAAAAATAATTTCACGAAGGTTTTCAAGTTCTCCAACAGTAGGTATGATAAGTAATCCGTAGAGAATCTGAAGCGTTTTTTTTCATTAGGAACAAAAACTGAAAAATAATTTCACGAAGGTTTTCAAGTTCTCCAACAGTAGGTATAATAAGTAATCCGTAGAGAATCTGAAGCGTTTTTTCATTAGGAACAAAAACTGAAAAATAATTTCACGAAGGTTTTCAAGTTCTCCTACAGTAGGTATAGTAAGTAATCCGTAGAGAATCTGAAGCGTTTTTTTCATTAGGAACAAAAACTGAAAAAAAAATTCACGAAGGTTTTCAAGTTCTCCAACAGCAGGTATAATAAGTAATCCGTAGAGAATCTAAAGCGTGTTTTTCATTAAGAACAAAAACTGAAAAATAATTTCACGAAGGTTTTCAAGTTCTCCAACAGTAGGTATAATAAGTAATCCGTAGAGAATCTGAAGCGTTTTTTTCATTAGGAACAAAAACTGTAACAATTCCATCCGCTGCGATAATTCGAGATTGAATTTCATTATCTCGTACAAAGGAACGTAATAATTCTAAGTGTTTGACTGAGATTGCTAGCGATTTTACTTAGGCCGAGTACACACTTACTTCCAGACAATATAAGTGACAACCACGGGACAACTGTCTGTTTAACGAAAGCTGGAGCGATTTTTAGGGTTGCGTACCTCAAAAGGAAAAACGGAACCCTTATAGGATCACTTTGTTGTGAGACAGACAACAAAGTGATCCTAGAAGGTCTGTCAAGAAACCTATAGGGTACGTACTTACTTCTCGTTCCCGTTCCTGGGACCTAGAATCATGAAAGGCAGGAAGGTAGGTCTTATAGCAGACATGAGGGAAAAAATCTGAAAACCGTGAATTTGTGGTTACATCACACAAAAAAAATATCTTAAACTCTTCAATTTTCCGGGATAAAAAGTAGCCTATGTCCTTCCCCGGGATATAAGCTAACTCTGTACCAAATTTCATCCAAATCGGTTGAACGGTTGGGCCGTGAAAAGCTAGCAGACAGACAGACACACTTTCGCATTTATAATATTAAGTATGGATATCATACTAATCGTCGTAATGTACCCACCCGCTATTACCATTATAATATATCGCTAAACCACGAAACACCTAAGCCTAAAATCATTTGAAAAGCTATCATCTAAAGGACACCCAAATAAATAGTTCTGAGTATCATTCATATCCCTAACGGTCGACTATTTTATAATTATGTCACGTAATCTCAGTTTTAATAAGTTTCTAACAATATGGCACCTTTTAAACATGGCCGGCCTCATCATTCATTATGCCCGTTACAACTATAAACACCGCTTATATTCACGTTAAAATTGCGAACTTCTATTATTTACTTAGCTCTTAAACTCTAGGGTCTGACTGACAGCCCATTTGTAAACTCTTTGAAAATAGGACCTGATTTGCGAACAATGCTTTTTCTTGTTTGATCTAGGAGCTCACTAAGCGATTAACAAAGGTTTACCAATTGTTTCAAAATAAATACTTATTTTGTAAATTGTTTCAAGGATTTTTAGTTTTTATACGCAGTATAATATCAAACTCGGCGGTTTTAAATAACAGCCGAGTTTCTCGGTAGAAAAATCATTCCGAACCAGTGGCAGATGCATTTGACGATGCAAAGATACTAACTTGTAAAAGTTTATTTGAATAAAAAAAAATCTACTTCGAGTTCTATTTAGGATTTCATAGTGAAACAAGAAACCCTTATAAATTCGTCCGGTCCGTCTTTTCGTCTGTCCATCTGTCTGTAAGGTTGAAACTATTGATCCCAGCTATTTATTCCTGCAGGTTTTATACATGGCCGCTATTTTGAAAAAGAAAATGGCGGACACGTAGATAGTTCAGGCTCCATACGAAAAGAACCGGTTTATAAACGATGGAAACCTATTTTGAAGTCTGTACCTTCCTACTGCGGATTTCCAGAAGTCGATGAAATTTTGTAGGTTGCCAAACGTTCTCATCTTTATAAAAATAATAATATAATGGAGGTTAGAGCAGATAAAAGATTTATCATTCTCCATAAACGAAGTAAGTACACGACTCCAGCAAAGTGGGCCGGTTTCAATTTGCAGTCTTCCCTGAAATATTAGGGGGAGGCAAGATTTATGGTCTGGCTATTACTGAACTGTTACTGCTCTCGAGATTCAGTTTTATTTTGTATCTGGCCGGAGTTTTAATGATGACGTAAACGGTTCCATCATGACTTTAATTCTGCACCAAATTGCGTTATTTTAACCTTTAAAAAAATTGCTGAGTTTGTTGTGGCCTTCTTCTCAGACGAGTTTGGAACTTACGTAGCTTAGCAACTCCTAAGAGGGTAAAATAGGGGGTTGAAATTTGTGAAGTCAACACTTTGCCAATCCGCACTTTGTTAGCGTGATTTAGACTATGGCCAAACCCTTCTCATACTGAGAGGAGACCCGTGTAGTGAGCCGGCGATAGGTTGATGATGATGACGTGGCAGAAAAAACGGACACCGGAAAGAATTTCCGTACGTTTAGGCTTATTATTTGTGATCTTTTTGTCTTCACGTTTTTTTTTGTGTTTTTTTCTGTAAGTTTTTTTGTTGTTGTTGTGTTTTGACAGTGAACTGTGCGCTATGGTCCCAAATAAATGAGTATTTATTTATTTATTTACATTCCACACCTTAGCGGTTCGTATCAGAAACGTTGAAAATAAAAACGTTTCAACGTTTGGGAAGAACGCAAAAACTTTACATTAATTTCACGGATCAAACGTTTAATGCCGAGTGTTTAAGATCCCTGTATCCTTTTTAATTAATTTAATTTTGAGCCAAGTGCGGTCATCCCATATCCGGATTAATTAAAGAGCATTCTTGTACATCCCATACATTCATTAGGGAATTTCTTACATACCTGGTGTTTTTAATATACCTAGGTAATACTTTGATCTTTTCGAGTGAAAATATTTTATTAAAGGCCGTTTTGGATAAAAAATTATATTTATTATTTATTATAAGTATTGATGAATAGGATTCGAATATAGCTGTGATAGCCTAGGACGTCCGCCTTCTAATCGGAGGTCGGAGGTTCGATCCCGGGCAGGCACCTCTAACTTTTCGGAGTTATGTGCGTTTTAAATAATTAAATATCCCACGATTTAACGGTGCAGGAACTTTATTTTTCGTGTCACCAAATGAATATTGTGGGCCACGTTCAGGCCAGCCACAAAGAATTTATAATGGAGTCCATTAAAGCTGGTCGATTGAGGCGGTACTGAATATAGCTAATTAATAAAACCAATATTTAGTGAATGTCGGTAGTCAAACAAAGGACGCGCACTTTGAGCTAATTGGTTTATTCTAGGAATGATAATGGACATAATACCACTACCTTTATTGTAATAGACTAGCTTCTGCCCGCGGCTTCGAACGCGTGGCCTAAAGGAAACAAATGGCTTTTTTTTTCAGAAACTAACATTATAACATCAGGACGCGCACTCTGAACAGCACCGAATAACACATATAACCTTCTAACCCCCATTTCACTCCTTTAGGGGGGGGGGGGGGGGGGGGGGGGGGGGGGCAATTTTCTCATCGTCGTTTCTAAGCTGACACCTAACCTCAAGAAAACACCTACTTTCCAAATTTCAAGTCAATTATAATATCAATAATTAAAACTTTCCCATACAAACTTTCATCCCCTATTTTACCACCCTTATGGGCAAATTTTCCAAAAATCCTGAAACACGTATTTCTTCATTTGTGACCGAAAACCCAAATACCAATTTTCATGCAAATAACTTGACAAATGACGGACTTTCATACAAACTTCCATCCCCCATTTAACCAACTTAGGGGTGGAATTTCGAAAAATCCTTTCTTAGTGGATACCTACTCTTTACAAAGAATAGACCCTCCAAATTTCATGTCTTAAGGACCAGCGGTTTAGGCTGTGCGTTGATATCTATGTCAGTCAGTCAGTCAGGACTTTGAATTTTATATATTTAGAAGATTGAAACTAGCTGATGCCCACGATTTAATTGTGTGTGTGGGTTTAGTTATTTAAAATGCAATGGGAACTCTTTGATTTTCCGGGATAAAAAGAAGCCTACTTTACTGTCAAGGTCTTTAAAAATAAATCCAAAAATCACGCTAATCTATTGCTCCGTTTAAATAAAAGTGAATTCTTTAGCACCGTACTTTTAAATCCTATTGATCATTATCATTATCAACCCATCGCCGGCTGACTACAGAGCACGAGTCTCCTCTCAGAGTGAGAAGGGTTTTGGTCTACCACGCTGGCCATGTGCGGATTGGCAGACTTCACACACCTTTGAGAACGTTATGGAGAACTCTCAGGCATGCAGGTTGCCTTATGATATTTTTCTTCACCGATATTTATTTACCAATTTCTTCAGGTCTTGCACCTCATATGCGATCACCTTAATCACATAACTAACTTTTGCCTATATTAAACTAGCTTATGCTCGCGACTTCGTCCGCGTGGATTACACAAATTTCAAACCCTTTCAAAAATCCTTTCTTAGCGGATGCCTGTCATAATAGCTATCTGCATGCCTAGTTTCAGCCCGATCCGTCCAGTAGTTTGAGCTGTGCGTTGATAGATCAGTCAGTCAGTCAGTCAATCGGTCAGTCACCTTTTCCTTTTATATATTAAGATGAGATAATGCACAAGCGATTTGTTGTAAAGTGGTTTGCAGTATGCCGACCGATAGTATCCGTGTCGTAAAATGGATATTGGTTTTAGGCGCTCCGCCCACGACAGACTTTTTGTAGGTAGGTGTGTTCATAGTGTACGCGGCCGACTGTCAGTAAATATTACATCATACTTATGGGTTAATAGCACAATATAAATTTTCGAACGTTCCATTTTCTACCAACAATCGGATCTGCCGGGATGCACCGATTTTGTTATTGACCCTCGGTCAAATGTCAATAACAAAATCGGTGCATCCCGATTTTGTTGGAGCGAGGTATCTGAGTCTACTTGAGTGAAATTGCCTTGTCCGTCCGTCCGTCTGTCAGAGAACTTCTGAATTACTAAACGTAATTACTTTGTAAACATTGCAAACTGATGGCCTTTAGCCGAATATTGCATAAAAAAATGCAAAAAGCTTTAGCTTTAGCGTTAATAGATGGCGCTGTTAACATTATTCTGAAAACTGTCTTATGGGAATTATGGGATACCGCGATTTCTTATTTCGGGGCGAACCACAAGTGTAGAACGTATTCGTATTGAAAACTGTAGGTATTTTTCATGTTTACCGACAAAAATCGCTCACCGATTGTCCGACGTGGGCGGAGCGCCTTATATTCAATATCGCCTGCATTTTAACGAATAGCTCCATGAATATTCATATTTTGTGTACGGGCAACTTTGATTTCACGAAGCTCGTAAACAAATTAAACTCCATTTCAATATTTATTGAAGCCACATAGGTGGTGGTGTGCGTGGATTTAATTTCACAAAATAATAAATCAACTTCATTTTTACCCGACTACGGCAAAGCCAAAAGGTATAGGGCTATGATTTTGGCAGTCTATGTATGTATGTTTGTATCTATGTGTGTTCCACTGTAGCGGCTAAACTACTAAGCCGATTTTGATCGAAAGGTGTCAATTGATTCGTTGTTATAGTCCTGGTGACATATAAACGAACAAAATCAATGTGCGGATGTTACATCCAAAAAATTTGGGGTCTTTAAACATTTTTTTTGCTATTGTATCAAGTGGGATATCAAATGAAAGAGGAAAAAATACTAGCACATATATATAAATATAGTTACTATTAAAATATACCAAGCGATAGAAACCCAATTTTACTATAATATTTCAGCGTTTCGTAGTGCGGTTTTAGTTTTCAACTTTATTAGAGTTCCGATCCAAGGGAGCCCTATTAATCTCACTCTGCTATCTGTCTGTCCGCATGTCACGGGTCTCTAGCTGTAGACGAAATGAGTTACAAACCTGAAATATTAGTATTTGGTGTAAAACGTTGATTCAAAACCGAATCAAGCTGAAGACATGGGATGCATATCTACTTTACGATCATGATCAACCCATCGCCGGCTCACTACAGATCACGGGTCACCTCTCAGTACGAGAATCGTTTGGCCATAGTCCACCACGCTGGCCAAGTGCGGATTGGCAGACTTCACACACCTTTGAGAACACTATGGAGAACTCTCAGGCATGAAGGTTTCTTCACTATGTTTTCCTTCGCCGTTAAAGTAAGTTATATTTAATTTCTTAAAACGCAGATAACTGTGAAAACTTAGAGCTGTGTGCTCGGGATTGATCCCCCTACCTCCCGAATAGGAGGCGAATGTCGTAACCTTTTGAGCTCGTAACCTCTTTACCGGTTGAGCTATAGAGGCTCTGAATACCTTCAAGACTTACTTTATATCCCGCGGGATAAAGTTTCCTGAGGCAGTTTCCAAAGACCTTAACGAGATTTAAGATCAGGCCAGTCTTGGGAAAGAGCTAGCATATAATTTAACCATTTAAATGGCAAAATTTTGCGCTTCAACTTTATACAAACCAAACTTTTAACAATATCTAGTCTTATAAAAGCTTGCTGGCTTTTGTCTTTAGAATAATTTACGTTCTGAAACTTCGGTAAGATCATAACTTTATTGTCAAAGTTTATATCCTGTAAACGGGAAGATTAACCCATCTCAACAAATCGCCAGTCTACTGTTGACTACGGTTCTCCTTTCAGAATTAGAAAGACTTATACCGCAGCAAAAAGCTGTGATAGCCTAGTGGTTAGGACGTCCGCCTTCTAATCGGAGGTCAGGGGTTCGATCCCGGGCACTCACCTCACAATGTTTAAAAGATAGTTTAATAGTTTCGTTTAATAGTTTATTTCATATAACTCGAGTTTACAGTAGCTGTAGGAGGTTGGAGCCTTCTTTTAGGAGTAGGCGAACTACTCCTGTGTCAGAAGACACCGCTCTTCCTTAACAATTCAGCGATATCAAGCAAACGTGTGTAAGTTAGTAAGTGTATGGATAGATATATGTATGCGTGTATTTGTGTGTGTGTGTGTGCATGTGTGTGTGCGTGTGTGTGTGTGTGTGTGTGCGCGCGTGGTCTATGCTTATATTATGTGAGTATTAAACAAAATAGTCAAATAAACCTAGTAAGTACTACAATAGTTGTTATATGGTACGTAACAAAAGCGATTCCACTTCATCATAGTTTAGTGATACCAGATACTTTTTCAAAATTTCTTTGCAAGCATTGAATTTTAGTGGATATGTTTTAAGCTTCCTGTTAATCACGTTATATAGATAACTTGATTGTATGGAATATTGATTCCGAGCAAAAGCAGTTCTGGTTCGAGATGTTTTTGCTACAATAAATCTATTTCTTTTATTGGAAGGTGAAAAAGGTAAAGATTTGTGCTTCCTTAAGACTGTGTTTAAAACGTATAGCTTTCTGACCGTAAGTAAGCCCGAGTCAGAGTAGAGCTGAGTAGTAGAAAACATATATAAGGTTTAAAGAGCATAACTTTTAAAAGAGAGCGTTGGGCTCTCTCTAGCTCAAGAAGCTTTGTTTTGGCTGCTCCGCCCCAGACAGTTATGCAGTAAGATAAGTCAAAATATTTGGTCAGGGGTTCGATCCCGGGCACTCACCTCACAATGTTTAAAAGATAAGATAACTACATGTAAAGGTGCTATATTTAGATATCATTGATTTCGAAACTTACCCATAATTAGCATGATAACTGGTAATGTAGACAGGCAGGCCAGGAACACTGTCATTACGACTGCAACAAAATATTTCCATTATTATCTCTATAGGTACCGTCAATCTGTAATCAATCAAGGGCGTCAGGGTATTTATTGATTCCATCAGTACCCATATTAAAAATGCGAAAGTGTGTTTGTTTATTGGTTTGTCCTTCAATCACGTCGCAACGGAGCAACGGATCGACGCGATTTTTTGCACGAATATAGTTAAAAAATAAATAAATAAATAAATAAATAAACTTTTATTTCAGGCATTTACACCCATAATTGTGTTAGTACAGAAACAATTCCTTAACCTATGTTAGTACCTCTTATTACTAGCTTAAACTTAACAACTAATTCTATTAATAGCCTCATCTGGACCGCGATTAATAGCCTCATCTGGTGACAAAAGGGCTGGCTAATTTTTTGCGCAACGGATCAGCCTGGCTGTCCAGCGCGGAAATGCAGCCAGTATTCTTGGCACCATTCCACGCGGTCATGATTTATATAGTAATTAGATAAGGCTAGCTTTAAGTTTTATTGTAATAATAAAAAACTAATTCTACTAAAATTAAAACTAATCCTATTTATAATGCCCGAGGGAGTTAAAGTCACATAGGCTACTTTTTATCCCAGAAAATCAAAGAGTTCCCACAGGATTTTTAAAATCTAAATCCACGCGGACAAAGGCGTAGGCATCATAGTGAGAATATAAGGTCATCCCTATTACCGTCACTATCGTAGTGTCAACTCGTCAACTCGTCGGGGAACATCACTAGTTGATAGACTGCTGTAATTTCCGGCCGTGTCGTGAACATTCCTTAGCTTCACTCGCTGGGAGCCTTTATTGCTCCACTTTATCTAAACTTCCTCCTTTTCTTATCTTGGTAACTATACATATAGAAGTAGCTATAGTTAGCTGTATCCTTAACTATCCTCCATCTTCCACACATATCTTTCATAAAATTCCACAAGCAATTTTAGACTTGCCTTTACACAAGTTTAAAAAATGTGTTAAAAGTATGCTCCTAAAAAAAGCATATTATACAGTCGCAGACTATGTAAACGATAAAAAAGCTTGGATTTGACTCGCTCCAGCAATGCACGGGGCTGCAATGGCTTGTATAGTACGGTATAATAACATTGTAAATTGAAAAATTAAAAAGAGCAACCGCCGAGTTTCTTGCTGGTTCTTCTCGGTAGGAACGGCATTCCGAACCAGTGGTAAATTAAAACTACCTGACTATTCATAAGCACTTTTAAAAAGTTTACATGAATAAAAAAACATTCTATTCTATTCTATTCTATTCTTCCTTTAGTCATATTCTACATTGTTGGGGTTGCTAATGTTCTTTCATCTCAGGTGGAGATCTATCGAGTGCACTTTGACTGCAAAACAGATTTACAAAGAGACTATAATTATTATGATGATAAGAAATTTATGTAGTTAATCGAAATTCCACGGATACGTACGAACTACGAAGCGATTTGTCTTCTCGTTCCTCGAGTTTTCCCCTCCATTTGTATATACCTTCAAGTCTGCACGCACAACAGACGGAAACGTTTAAGTGCGGAAACCAGCCCAGAGCGAAGAAGAAGATACCTTCAAGTCTGTGCCTCTATTAGAAGGTCCCCATTTTTTCGTTCTATATACCTACTAGCGGTTCGAAATATAAACGAGGCCACACAGGAAAAGAGTCGCAGAAAAAAGTCAGAAAAGCTTAACAAACTTACTGGCCCTGTTCATAATCTTAGCGGCTCTGCACACGAAGTCCACGGTTCCCGAGGCTTCCATATTGGCATTTATAAGTTCTTGACCTACAGCTCACTGACAGACAGATAAGCACACAGACAGATAGCCAGCGGAGACTTAAACAGAACAGTAATATGGTCCCATTGGCATCGTTCGAGTACGAACCCCTAAAAAGACAGAAAGAAGATATTAGCAAACTTACTGGTCCTGTTCATAATCTTAGCTGCTCTGCACACGAAGTCAACGGTCCCCGAAGCCTCCATGTTGGCATCTTTAAGCTGATATGCCACCGAGCCATAGGTCGTGAGCCCTACGCCCAGCCCCAGCCCAGTCCGGTCGCTGTACTTGGCCTGTTCGCCGCATAACCTCCGTTGTTCATCGCCTGATACCTGGAGATGCGTTATTATTGTTGAGAGCTGAAGAAAAGTTGAATGTAAATGCACCCAAGGAAGGAGAACTGTCAAATTCCGTGCTTGTTTTTTACTTAAGTTTCTGTCAATATTCAAGAATTTTTACACGGTTGAATAGGCTATATTATTATGGCCGTAGATCTTTACCAACGCAGTAATACGCGGAACTGAAAAATTATTTTTTACAAAAAAAATAAAAACCGACTTCGATACACAAACACTAAAAATTCGAAGTCGGTTTTTATTTTTTTTTTGTAAAAAAATTTTATTTCACAATTTTTAGTGGCCCCATGGTATTAAAATATGCTATGCCTGGTTAAGAATCTACTGTTTACTAAGATATTACACTGATCGCGAGCAATTTACTTTTATTCGTTGAGGAGTTCCATTATCTATCTTCGAAGATGTTCATCAGATCTTCACCAAATTTAAATGGGACCAACTTTGAAGTATACCCTTTCAAACAAAAAAAGAATTTTCAAAATCGGTCCAGGCGTCTTCGAGTAATCGGGGAACATACATAAAAAATAAAAATAAAATAAATTAAAAAAAAGATTCCGACGAATTGAGAACCTCCTCCTTTTTTTGAAGTCGGTTAATAAGTATGGGCACCACTGAAAACCTTTATCAGTGGTTCCCATACTTATTTCTATTTTGCTAAAACACATGAGTGCAAGATCGCCACTTGTACCATTTTTTTTTTAAATTTAATATAGACTAGCGCTTGGCTGTAATCAGATCTGCTGCCGCGGCCGCTCAATGCATACCTAATCTATTTATGGTTATTACTTATACTCACTTGGCTAACCGAACTCGATGCCCTTCTGGAGCCAGTATCAGACATGGCCGTCCCACTCTGCCGGCCCCCCAGCGACGCTCGGTACGGAGACACTCGACCTCGATTACCTGAACAAATAAAACAACCATCATCATTAACATCATGTTTGAGATTTCCAGCGATATAAATGTATCGCACTCCTGTCAATCGTAATCCGCTTTAGTTTGACAGGTTTTCATACCTGTTACAGTACGCTGCAGAAAATAATATACATCGGCCTTTAGAATGACATTTCAGCTTTGTAGAGCGCTATCTCTATTACTCATACCTACCTATATGACGTTTTGTCGGTCTCAACGATAGAGTCAATGCTCTACAAATTCACTGTCTCCTTCTAAAGGTCAATATACATTATTTTTCGCGTACAGTAAAAGTTGAAATGAATAGTAAAAAACTTACCAGCATTTTGACTGTCTTCGCTCGCTCGCCTCTCTCTGGATACTAAAGGTTCTTGAAAAGTAAGTGTCAAACTTCCTCTAGGACTGATTCTTGCTGCATCAACCTCAATAGCAGCCAGACTCCCTCTCGCACTCCTCTCAGAAGGAGCAATACTGCCTCTTGGACTTCTTTGGGAATCCGGAATGAGTGAACCTCTGGGGCTCCTATTTATATCTGGACATTCCTTCTTTATTAACGTATCAGGTGCTATACTTCCTCTAGGACTAGTTCTCGGACTTGGTCCCAGTTCTTTTTGACTCCTAGCAGGATCGATCTGTATACTTGCAACTGAATGACGTGGACTTCTTCCAATATCAGGTACTAAAGAGTTTCTAGGCTGATTCCACGATGTTCCTTCAGGCACCAAACTTCTTCGCGGACTCCTAGCTGTTACATCAGGAGTTAAACTGTTTCTAGGACTGCGATTGAAGTCTTGAGGGTTTAGACTTAAACGGGATCCGTACGCTGGTTCAACGCCTAAGTTGTTTCTTGATGGTCCTAATGTGTTTCTTCCTAAAGCAGTTTCGGGGGTGATAGAGTTTCTGGCTGACCTTGTTTCAGGGACTAGGGAGTGTCGAGGACTTCTGTGGTATGTTTCTAAAGCTGCGTCTGGAGCGAGGCTGGCTCTAGGGCTTCTTGGTGGGGCCGGTTCTATTTCGTCGTCAGTTTCTGTTGTTGCCAGGGACGCTCTGCGGGAAGACTGGGCGGAAGGTCTTGGTGATCTGGTCTGGGGGGAAGTTGCTGCGCTTCTCGAAGCCCGTCGACGGCGTGAGGAAGATGTCCTGTGCAGCATTCTCGTGTATTGCTTTCAGCTTTGGGTATAGTTTAAGTCACTGATTTGACGTCAGTCAATTTTGTGGTTTCTGTTGCCTGTAACAATAAAAAAAAGATATCAATATTGTGCAATAGGCTACTTGACTCATATCTAATTTCGTCCAATAAATGATTATTTATTATAGTATTTTACTTAAGACAACGAAATATATCAATAACAATTATTAAAAACGCAGGATGGATATATAAATCCAATTTAAAAAAATACAGTTTTTATTTTTATTTGAAACTCAGAAAACGCTGTCAGTCATGATGTGACGTCATTAAATATGTAAACAAAGAAATGTCATCCCTATTGGCTAACGTAGTATCCATATATATAAAATTTCAAGTCCTGACTAACTTATATATCAACGCACAGCCTAAACATCTAAACAGCTGGTCCTAGATACATGAAATTTGGTGGGTGTGTTCTTTGTAGGTAAAGAGAAGGTATCCACTAGGAAAGGATTTTTTGAAATTCCAGCCCTGAGTGGGTTAAATGGGGGTTTGAAATTTATGAAGTCCACGCGGGCGAAGTCACGAGCATAAGCTAGTTTTTATATATTTATAAAAACTCATAGTAAACGTAAAAAATTATCGTTTTCTCTTTATAAATTGAATAAGTTATTAAGTAAGACTTACAACAAAGTGATCTTTGCAAAAATAAATTTGGGTTGCAGTCGTTAGTGATATAGGATCCGTTTAAGCAAGTCTTCGCGTGTTACGTATATTTATTTCACTGGGCACTCTAATCCACAACTTTCCTGTGGTCTTTATCGATGCGTTTTTACATTTTCGGATGATACAATAACGATAATTACTATATTTTTCATGTAAACTAGTATAGAAGTCATGTTTATTAAACTTTGGGAGGTTATGCTGTTGTTTACAAATGCATGACGTCAGAGCACAGACAATCTATCGGCCAAACATGGCCGACAGTGTTTTCACCTGTCTAAGAAAAATATATTTTTAAATTAAAGTTTTACGGTTTTTAGGGCGCAAAAAAATATAGTGTTAATTTTTTTGATCTAATAGGACAAATATTAACCATTTACGACCTACTTAAAAAAAGTGTCAACTAGCCTATTGTTGAAAAATTGTACTAAGACGTCAAAGTGATGAACATCGATCTTTAGAAGGAGACAGCAGATTTGTAGAGCATTGTCTCTATCGTTGAGACCGACAAAACGTCATATAGGTAGGTATGAGTAATAGAGATAGCGCTCTACAAAGCCGAAATGTCATTCTAAAGGCCGATGTATATTACTTTCTGCAGCGTACTGTAACAGGTATGAAAACCTGTCAAACTAAAGCGGATTACGATTGACAGGAGTGCGATACATTTATATCGCTGGAAATCTCAAACATGATGTTTTCACTGTCTCGGTCGTTTAGACCGATAAAGCGTCATATGGGTATGAGTGACATAGACAACGCGCTACAAAGATGAATTCTAAAGGCCGATGTTCATCACTTTCAGCCACGCACTGTATATTATGTGTTTGACACACGTGCTACATGATACAGCAGCAAGGAACAAAGCTGAGGACAACTAAAAAAAACTTCAGAGCCTCAATAGCTCAACCGGTATAGGAGAGGACTGAAAACCGAAAGGTCGACGGTTCAAACCCCGCCCGTTGCACTATTGTCGTACCTACTCCTAGCACAAGCCTGGCGCTTAATTGGAGAGGAAAGGGGAATATTAGTCATTTAACATGGCTAATACTCTTTTTTTTTTTTTTTTAAAAAGAAAAAAAACATACATTTTTATCTAAAGTTTTGTTCAGATTAGCCGAAACAAATATAAAGTTTAAAAGTACCTAACGAAGCCGGATTAAGTCAGATCCATCCAAACCCGAAAGTATCGGTATTCAGTTTCGATCAAGATGTCAAGTGCGAGTCGAAATTTCATACGAAGATTTCCGTAAAAATATGTCAGTACTTTTTAATTTCTTTTTAATTTTTATGGCGTCCATTTTGAAATTCCCCATCTTGGCTTTTTATTATGTGTGTTATAGCGGCCATAGAAACAAACTGTGAAAATTTTAACTTTCCACCTATTATGGTTGCACACAGCTCGCTGACAAGCAGATAGACAGACGGACGGGCAGATGAACGGACAGACGGACGAACAAACGGACGTACAGCGCAGGTTTAGTAATAGCACGTAATAGGGTTCCCTTGGCCCCCCTCTGCTAAGGAACCCTAGTAAGAAGTTTTAAGCCATTTGTAAAGCCTCCAATGCCTCCATTTAAGTTGTTGGTTGCCAAGCGGTCCCAATAAATCTAAATTATACTTGAGCAAGTTCGACGTGGAGGTAAGTCGTCTTTAATTTAGGTACCTTTGAGTCCGCGGGGACGTGAAATATTACAAAGATGGTTCCTCGAAACGAAGGAATTGTTTCATTTAACGGTAAACGTGACTAGAATTAGAATTTTATACTTTAAAAGAAAAACTCAATCTTCTGTGAAAGTAATAAAAGGTAATTTCTTGTTTAAATCGCGTAACGAACTGCTTGTGGCTTGGAAAATACTCAGGTAAAGTACGCGACAGGTCAAGATGGCTATCGGGTGTGCGGGGCGTCGCCCCACCACATACCCCGATTGCAGAAAATAATGTACTGCCCTTTAGAAAGAGATAACGGTTTTGTAGAGCGATGTATTTTTCGTTGAGACCAACAAAACGTCACATAGGTATGAACTATGAGTGACAGAGAAAACTCTCTACAAAGCCGAAATCTCATTCTAAAGTTCGATGTACATTATTTTCTGCCGCGTACTGTAAATCAGTTCGCTTTTATGAAACCTTTATGGGATACTAGCTGACTAGTTGATGCCGGCGACTTCGTTCGCGTGGATTTAGGTTTTTAAAATTCCGTGCGAACTCTTTGATATTCCGGGATAAAAAGTAGGTCTTAAACTATACCCATGCAAAACATCACGTCAATTTGTTGCTCGGTTGCGACGTGATTGAAGGACAAACCAACAAACAAACACTTTCACATTTATAATAGGGGTAGTGATGGTATTATTATGGCAGAAAAATATCTCAGTACCCGTAGTACAAGATTTTACGTCTCACCAAACCAAACCGAATTCGAGAGTCGAAATACTTCCGCGTTACAGTAAAATGGACCTAAACAGCCTTGAATTGAAGTCAAATATTCAATGCCACTGATTTTAATTTCGCAATGTTTCCGCTTGGAGCGCTGGCTGTAGAAGTGTAGACAAACTTGAGCTTTAAAGCAAGGCTATTAAGATCCAGTTTACTGTAACGCGTAAGTATTTCGACTCTCGAATTTGGTTTGGTTTGGTGAGACGTAAAATCTTGTACTACGGGTACTGAATCAGTGGTTGTTTACAGTTGGTTGTGTTAAAATGGCGAGAGCAACATCCGGTAGAGGCACAGAGTAGAAACGATCACGCGGGCAGCGCCGGAAATTGCGGAAGTGTGAGAAAACTACCGCGTACGCTTACAACTAGACCCTTTCTGAGTTTGCTGACTCACTTAATGAGATTTTGCGCCCAGCTGTGTCCTTATTTTTAGGGTTCCGTACCTCAAAAGGAAAAACGGAACCCTTATAGGATCAATTTTTTGTCTGTCTGTCACGAAACCTACACTTCCCGTTGACCTAGAATCATGAAATTTGGCAGGTAGGTAGATCTTATAGCTGACATTTGGGGAAAAATCTGAAAACCGTGAATTTAGGGTTAGATCACACAAAAACAATTAAATTGTGGTCATGAACTAATAATTAGTATTTTCAACTTTCGAAGTGAGTGACTATATTAAGTGGGGTATCATATGAAAGGTCTTTAAAACCTGTACATTCTAAAACAGATTTTTATTTATTTTTTATGCATAATAGTTTTTGAATTATCGTCCAAAATGTCGAAAAAATACGACTGTAGTACGGAACCCTCATTGCGCGAGCCTGACTCGCACTTGGCCGGTTTTTGTGTTAAATTACAGTAAAGCCCGTGATACACATTACACATGCCAGTGAATACTATGCTAGGTGCTGGCAAGCTGGCACGTCAGGCACTAGCAGAATGCACTTTTTTTTTTTAAGAATATTAGCCATGTTAAATGACTAATATTCCCCTTTCCTCTCCAACTGAGCGTCAAGCTTGTGCTAGGAGTAGGTACGACAATAGTGCAACGGGCGGGGTTTGAACCGTCGACCTTTCGGTTTTCAGTCCACTTCTTTACCGGTTGAGCTATTGAGGCTTTTATGATACACATGCTTGTGCCTGGTATGCCAGTTTCTGCTTTTGCTTACTGTGCCAGTGACGTGCGAGTTGAAGATCACAAAATGAATATTAATTTATGAAGAAATTAATAGTGTTACAATACAACTCGCGATGTGAAGAAACTTTTTATAGTTACGCATAACGCCAAAAAATACAAAACAAAACCGGCATAAGAATTCCCAAGGCTTTGCCAGAGGTTGAGAGTGCGATCTACCTAGCAAACACCTTAGGTACGACGTTTTTCACGTCAAGTCCAAGCGCGTTCCATCTTAGGAGAACGCTTGCTTAGAAGATGCCTATTCACTCTTGACTTGAAGGTACCCATATTAAAATCGGAGGGGAAATCTGATGCTAGCATTCCATGCCCTAGCCGGTTAGAATTAAAAACGAGGAGACGAATCCGTTCGTACGGTTGCGTGCCCTGACCTCGCTCTCATAATAACATAGAATAGACGAACACTATATTATGTTGTAGTAGATAGGTAGTATTTAACTTAGATCCGCTTTCCAACGCAATTTCCCTCACCTTGTGCGACGTTACGCATTCGCCGCAGATAAATTTATCGCCTCTCAACTAGGCGTAGTTGCTTCGAGCTGACATTACCTACCCTGCCTGCTATTTGTTACGGGAGTTAACATAACATTACAGTACAGCAATTTCTATTAAAGTTGGCTGTACCTTTTTTGTTTTGTAATATCTTCACTGTTTACCCATATTCGCAATAAAGAAATTTGAATTGAATTGAGTCCAGTTGAAAATTGCTGACGTCGCGTGCGGACAGTAAAGAGCCGATACGATCCTCCCCTTTTGTAATAAAGCAGTTTACGAGCAAGTGGGAATAGATAGTAAAGTAGATGGTATTTATATAAGTCAAAGTCAAAGTCAAATGATTTCTTCAGAATAGGTAACATATAGAATAGACGACGACTATATTATGTTGTAGTTATTAGTAGATATAGGTAGAATTAAACTTGGATCCGCTTTCAAACGCAATTTCCCTCACCTTGTGCGACGTTACGCACTCGCCGCAGATAAATTTATCGCCCCTCAACTCGACGTAGCTGCGTCGAGCCGACATTACCTACCCTGCCTGCTATTTGTTACGGAAGTTAACTTAATATATACTAGATGACCCACCTTGGCTTCGCACGGACGAAATTTTTGAAAATTGGTAAAGGGGTGGAATTTCCAAAAATTCTGAAACACCTATTTCTTAATTTTTACTCGAATACCCAAATACCAATTGTCATAGATATAACTTGAAAAGAAACGGACTTTTATACGGATTTTCATCCCCTATTTGAGGAACATATTATATTACACGGATAAATTAGAAAAAAATAATAAAAGAAAAGCCTGATTAGAAAAAAAAACTTCGCCGTATTGCGAAAAACTAGTGGAACCCTATAAGTACAAGACTGTAATAAACTTAGCACCTATTGTAAAAGTGGCGCCCCCAGAGCAAGATTTTTGTATTTCTTGTCAGACTATACGTGGTATCCACTCCAGAACACGTCTGCCCCATCAGCCGTCAGCTTTGCGACAGAATACCCACCCGACTGAGTTTGTTGTGGGCTCTTCTTAGACCAGGGCGCTTTTGGAACCTTCGTAGCTTTAGTTTTAAGTGCACCTAATTATCACCATTACATCATCTTCAAAATCCAACAATTGATATTCAAAAGGTGTACAATAGTATCTACAGTACCCGGCATTAAATATTGTACATAGACCTTTAGAAAGAGATAGCAATTTCGTAGAGCGTTGTCTCTGTCGTTGAAACCGACAAAACGTCACATAGGTATGAGTGACAAAGACAACGCTCTGCGAAGCCGAAATCTCTTTCTGAAGGTCGATGTACAATATTTCCTGCCGGTTACTGTAGTCTGTACCTACTTTGAATAAATTATTCTTATTTGACTTTGGCATGTCCTGCCTTCCAGCTCGCTAATCCTTTTGTGCTATGTCGGTCACTTTTATGCTTCTTAGAATTTCCTCATTCCGGATTTCATCCCTGAAAGAGATACCTAACATTACTCGCTCCATAGCGCCACACGAGTAGATATTATAGACCAGAGGGGAAGCTTCACACTAGCTCACGCACACCACGACGTGCGCCCAGTTCGATGGCAAACGGAGCGTCCGTGACACGTCGTGGTGTGCGTGAGCTGCGCTAGAGTGAGTGAACCTACAGCCAGCCGCTAGTATGAAGCTTCCCCTCTGGTCTATATATCTACTCGTATGATAGCGCTCTGGCTTGTAATGTGTGAACGAGGTCAATCTATGTGTAAAGGGTAACCCCGTGGGGTCGATTTTTTTACATTTTATTTAACCACTTTCCATACCCATACCAAAAATTTGTAGGGAGTCAAGAAGGCGCCCCGGGAAAGAGCCACCGAGCAAGTACCGAACAGGCGCCCTCCCGCGTTTCGGCCCATATAACCACGAGGTTGGTGGGTCCATGGGAGGTGGTGGGTTTCCATACCCATACCAATTTTTTTCAAAGAATATTAGCTAAGTTAATTGCCTACTAATATTCCCCTTTTCCCTCCAACTAAGCGTACAACTTGTGCTAGGAGTAGGTACGACAATAGTGCAACGGGTGGGACTTGGACCGGCGACCTTTCCGTATTCAGTCCGCTCCTCTAACCATTGAGCAATCGAGGCTATCAAAATTACAGCTTTATAGTAGGCACCTACCTACTAATAGTCTCTGAGCTAAGAAGCGAACGGACAGACTGACATGGCGAAACTAAAAGGATTTCTCGTTTAGTACAGAACCTTAAAAAGTGTCGGCTTATAAAGATTTATAAAGATATCGTAAAAGTAGTAAAAAGGCGAGAAACCATTAGATAACCGACTACAATCCTTTTTACTTTTTGTCCTTTGCTGCGGCGCGTTAAAAAATGAACGATGAAGACTGATAGCGGTTTTCTAAACCTCACAAGAAGGGTTTCTATTTGTCTAACTATCCCGGACTTTACGGGATTTCCTTTTGAAAAAATGAGCGGACTGACGGACGGACTTTTGATAAATTTCTTGCGAAACGACGTTATTACAGGACTGCCCAAAAAAAAGGAGTTTAATATTTTCAGGGTTCATGACGGACGTCATAACGCATTGTGTGGCATGGTATAAGTCCCGCAAATTGCTAATGCCGCCATTTTAGTGAAGTTTGCACTAGACTGAAGTTTCGAGCTGATGGTATATTTTTATTTCGGCTGACGTCAAAATGATGTCATTTCGATGTTAATAAGACATGGTTCCAGCGCAATAGCAATTTGCGGGACCTATAAGTACAGCGATTTTTATTAGGCGCCGGCGCCGCACCGCTAACGCATCATGTGGCTTAACTCAAGATAGTCCCGAAAATGAGTGTGGTGTAGTTGGTCAGCCTACTCACAAGTAAATCGCATTAAACAGAGCAGAGACAGCGATGGATAGCTTCTCACTCTATTGCCACGGAAACTATCAGTTAATTCAGACACAGAAACCCTTTTCAGGGATAAAGTTTGCTATCCGACAACTATAATAATATTACGTAATGCGATCATAGAGACTTGGTAATCATGTAACAGATTAATTTATCTGTTACTTTCTTCCGCATATTTTATCTGCGTGAATTCAAAATTCTTCCCTTTTCACCCGACTACGGCAAAGCGAAAAGGAAGGGTTGTGATTTTAGCAGTCCATGTATGTTTGTATCAGATAACAGATTCTGTGTGTTCAACCGTAGCAGCTAAACTACTCGCCCGATTTTGATGAATGAGGTGTCAATTGATTCATTGTTATGGTCTGGGTGGGCTACATTTTAAACGAAAAAAATCAACCTGACGAGCGATAGATAAAAAGTGGGGGTCTCTAAAATGTTTTTGCTATTGTATCGAGTGGGATGTCAAATGAAAGAAGAGAAAACTACTAGTACCCGAGAGATTTTAAGACAACCTAAACCTTTTGATCTACCTACCTAAAACATTTTAATAATAAAATTATTCTCTTTAGTTTACATTTTAAGAAATAAATTACTATTGATAGAAAAATTCAAGTATTTATTATACCCACTTTATGAAAAATAATCTCAGAAATATCACAACAACATTCATTTTGTAAGACAGCTTGTATTACGTTTTCATATTAGATTCCTAATAGAATTGAGTCTACCTTGATAAACATCGTGTGGTACAAGTCTTAAGAACTAACGTACCCACTTTGCGTGGGTTTCTTTTTTCGTCATCAACCAATAGACGTCCATTGCTGTACATGCCCCTTTTAGGGATTGCTGCGCGGAAAAATATAGCGGTTGTGAAACAGGCCCTTAAGTGGCAATTTCAAGATTTTTTTAGTTTGATTTATAATTATAGCCCGTACGAAATGAGTTATTACGCGCCAATTTAACTTTATGTATCAATTGTCATGTCAAAAGTAGGGTTCATTTAAAATAAGGACTAAAATCGTACTATTGGCATGAAAGTTTACATAAAGTTAAAATTGTGCGTGAGAACTCATTTTGTACGTACCTATTGTAAAATATTTCGATTTTAAATAATTTTAAATACATATCAAAAATTACGGACCGGCAGGATTCAAACCCGAACCAAAAGGATATGGGCCTTTGAAAGTAGTTTTGATAGTAAAATACAGTGAAAATAAGCGAAAGTGAAAATACATAATAATATTACAAATTTTGTCACTGGCAGTAGCTTAGCGGTCAGAGCATCGGGCGCAATCCCAGGAGACGCGGGTTCAAATCCTGTCAGACCGAAATTTTTGATATGTATTTAAAATTATTTAGGTAAAACACTAAAATATAATTTTGATTTTAATTCAATTTTTGTATCGGGATTCTGTCAAAATGTTGTTTGATAAAGTTTATCTGGCGGTCGTGTAACAGGCCCTAAGAATCGAAGCATATCTATACATAAACCTTTGGCAATGTAGAATGATCGAAAACAAATTCTTACAAACATTTTTTGTTATTATTTAAACGCTATCCCCTCATAACTTAAATCGCACGCGTGATATAACATGATAACACAATTCGTTATAACATACCCTGCAAATTGTAAGTAAATAGCGGGTAACGCTGGCGGCAACTACATCTGTTCCTATAAATAAAAATTGTCATAACCGAATAAACAACGGAATAATAAAAAAAACTGGCCAAGTGCGAGTCAGGCTCGCGCAACGAGGGTTCCGTACTACAGTCGTATTTTTTCGACATTTTGCACGATAATTCAAAAACTATGATGTGTAAAAATAAATAAAAATCTGTTTTAAAATATACAGGTGAAGAACTTTCATATGATATCCCACTTGATAAAGACATCGCCAATATGTCTTCTGGAAGCTTATTATAAATACTTATAGATTTAACTTTAACGCTAAAGTGTATCGACTCTCAAATACTATCAACGATGGTGAAAAGTAAGATCTTATACTAAGCGTATAAACTGTCACACCGCGAGCTGCAAACTATATGCAGCAACTCAGGACATTGAGATGAAAATGTAATAAGAATATTTCTCACACAATATTTATTCGGTAGAAATATTCCAGGAGTATTTTTATATTTCTCGTCCCGTCTTATCTTACACTGCAAGTATTCTGATAAACCGCTCGTAGAGTTTTCCTTCGATTTGTTTTAAAATTGTATTACATTGTCGAAGTGTGAAAACCATTAGTGAAAACGTTCAAAATAAAATACACTTTCAAATCATCGTAAGAGTGTGTAAGAAAACTGAATGAAAAATCTTGTACCTATGGTTTTTTTTTATAAAAATAGCGAGCAAACGAGCAGGTGGGTCACCTGATGTATGAATTTAATGTAGGTAACTAGTTTAGATTATAACAGCTACTTATATTGTACTGATCCCGGGTACGCACCTCTAACTTTTCAGAGTTACGTGCGTTTTAAGAAATTAAATATCACTCGCTTTAACGGGGAGGAGGGTGTGTTCCTTGTAAAGAGTAGATATCCACTAAGAAAGGATTTTTTGAAATTCCACCCCTAAGTGGGTTAAATGGGGGATGGAAGTTTGTATAAAAGACCGCCATTTTTGAAGTTACATCGATGTTAAAAATAAAAAAGTATGTATTTCACGATTTTTGAAAATTCTACTGCCAAAAGGGTTAAATAAGTGATGAAAATTTGTATGATTATTTTTCCGACCCAAATGTCGACCAATAGAATTGCACCATTCGACGTCACGTGGTACAACCTACATGGTATTATACTGATAATTTTTTGAAAATTTTCTCTGGTAGTTGCTATATATAAAAAACAAACATGATCCAGTCAAATTAACCACACGTCAAACTGACAGGTTGAATTCAATTGTGAAAATTGGAGATTTTGGCCGACATTTGGGACGGAAAAATAATCCCCCGAATACCACACGAGCTTCAAAATTATCTGGCATTTCCGTACCCGATAATTTTGAAGCTCTTGTGGTATTATAAGTGAAAATCCGTCATTTTACAAGTTATTTGCATAAAAATTTGTATTTGGGTTTTCGGTTACAAATGAAGAAATACGTGTTCCAGGATGTTGAAATTCAACCTCTTCGATTTTCTAAATTCCACCCTAGGGTCAGCTAGTTTGTCAATAAAATTATTGTACCTACCTCGCATTTTCTACTCTATAAGGCGCAAGTCCGCCCTCACATGGAGTACTGCTCCCACCTTTGGGCTGGAGCACCCCAGTACCAACTCCTTCCATTTGATCGGATTCAAAGGCGGGCTGTTCGACTTGTGGACGATCCCAAACTAACCGGCTCGTTGGAAAGCCTAGAGCACCGCAGAGACGTTAGCTCTCTATGCGTGTTCTATCGCCTGTATAATGGGGAGTGCTCTGAAGAGCTTTTTGACCTTATTCCACCCTCTTTTTTCTACAACCGCACCGCGCGCCACCGTAAGGAATTTCACCCTCACCATCTGGGTGTCTGGTGCACTTCGACCGTCCGCTGCGCCAGATCCTTCTTTCCACGCACGTGCAAACTGTGGAACCAACTCCCATCGGCGGTGTTCCCACTAGATTATAACATGGGGTTATTCAAGGGGCGGACCAACAAATTCCTAAAAGGCCGGCAACGCATCGGCGGCTCCTCTGGTGCTGCAAATGTTCATGGGCGGCGGTAATCACTTAACATCAGGTGACCCGCCTGCTCGCTTGCTCGCTATATCTATTTAAAAAAAAAAAAAAAAAAATTTCGTTAGGTATTCATTCAAGATTATTAGCAGTCGCACGGAATTTGTGGGAAAACTGTCAGACTGTCAAACGAGCGATGTGCAAACAAGTGGCGTGAGTCTGGAATTCAATCGGATGTCCAATTAGAGCGCTCGGATCGGATGTACTGCTGATATCTGATATATGCCGCGCGTTTGATAATTGTGGAAATTGACGTACGCGTTCTAGTTTTGCTTTTTAACCGACTTCATAAATGGAGGAGGTTCTCAATTTGTCAAGTTACAGTTTTGAGAGTTACATTTTTGTGCCGTTTGCCGTGGAGACCCTGGGGCCATGGAGTCTTAGTGCTAAAAAATTTTTACGAGACATTTCACCGCGATTAATAGCCTCAACTGGTGACAGAAGGGCTGGCTCATTTTTTGCGCAGCGGATCAGCCTGGCTGTCCAGCGCGGAAATGCAGCCAGTATTCTTGGCACCATTCCACGCGGTCATGATTTATATAGTAATTAGATAAGGCTAGCTTTAAGTTTCATTGTATTTAAAAAAAAAAAAAAAAAAAAAAAAAAAAATTGTCAAGACCTTTTATTTTTATGTATGTTCCCCATCCGATTACTCGAAGATGCCTAGACCGATTTTGAAAATTCTTCTTTTGTTTGAAAGGGTATACTCCAAAGTTGGTGCTATATAAATTTGGTGAAGATCTGATGAACATCTTCGAAAATAAATAATGGAACTCCTCAACGGATAATAGCCTATGTCACTCTGCAGGTCTTTATCTATACCCATGCAAAAAATCACGTCAATCCGTTGCACCGTTGCGACGTGATTGAAGGACAAACCAACAAACCAACAAACCAATAAACCAACAAACAAACACACTTTCGCATTTATAATAAGGGTACTGATTTGTCAATCTTCTTCATTATTGATGTCTGGCCCTTGTCTAGCCAATCTCCACAAAGGTAACATAAAAATCTGCAATAGAGACGTTGCCAGAAGTGTAAGTAAAAGCAAGTAAGTAGATATATGTATTATAGTGGCAATTGGTGTAATGAAGTCAATTTTACGACGCCATCCCGCTCGCTGTAAAGGATTGGATTGTTTCCAATCGGGACTCCAGTTTATTGGCCAATAGCGGTAAGCCGCCAAATGTACCACTTTTTTATAGTGAAATAAATTGAAAGCCATCCAGTCCCTTGTCTGTGCTTGAGAGAGTGGAGGATTTTGTTATCATCTGGGGATTTTGCATATTTTAGCTATTATTTGATTGATAAAGTATATCAAAGACTACAGTGAAGTATATAGAGAACTACTTAGCTTATTCCCGCAACTTCATCCGCGTGGACAAATTTCAGACCTGGTTTTTTTTAAAGATCTGGAGAATGATCGGTTACTTTTTACCCCGGAAAATCAAAGAGTTTCCACGAGATTTTCAGGGCTAAGTTGTGGTCATCATCTATAATATTTTATTTATTGACATAAAGGGTAAACAAGTGCTTCTCGCTGAAATGAGGCGCACTATACACGTGGCTCATACGACCTTGTTACCGCAAACTCAAAGTCAAAGTCAAATGATTTATTCAAAATCAGTACCCTTATTATACTAGGACTATTATATTAGGACTTTAACGCAAGCGATGAGCAACAAGCTGGAGGCGTTCGAGATGTGGGTGTACAGGCGAATGTTGCGAATCTCATGGAGAGATCGTGTACGCAATACCACCGTGCTGCAAAGAATGGGGAAGTCCACTGAGTTACTCAAATGTGTGCAAAGGAGAAAGCTCGAATATCTGGGCCATGTTATGCGCAACCCAAAATACGATCTATACTGCAGATTATAATACAGGGCAAGATAAAAGGCAGACGTAGAGCTGGCCGTAGACGAATATCCTGGCTCAAGAACCTTGCCAGTGGTTTAACATGAGTACAAGATCACTGTTTAGGGCAGCAGTAAACAAGATCCAGTTAGCCTTAATGATTGCCAACCTTCGGTAGGAGATGGCACTTGAAGAAGAGAAGACCCTTATTATAAACGCGAAAGTGTGTTTGTTTGTTGGTTTGTTTATTTGTCCTTCAATCACGTCGCAACGGTGCAACAAATTGACGTGAGTTTTTGCATGGGTATACATAAAAACCTAGAGAGTGACATAAGGTACTTTTTATCCAGGAAAATCAAAGAGTTCCCATGGGATTTTTGAAAAACCTAATTCCATGCAGACGAAGTCGCGGGCATCAGCTTGTAGGTAATTAAGGACAATGAAATGGTTATACGAGTGGAAAACCTAAATCCAGGAGGACTAAAGCGCCGGGCAAATCCGTCGCTTACGCATTTCTCCGAAAAGGTTTCTGCGGTCAACTAAGAAAACCTAGATATTAGATAAATTAAAGGCAACAATACAAAGCCACAATGAGGCCGATTCTCTTGTACACAATCTCTAACCTAAGCTAAATTAACGCTAAAGTGCTATCCTTTTCGCAAGAAACATTATGAAAGGGATAGCAATAGATTTAGACGTGGCGTTTTAGTTTAGTTTAGAGATTGTGTACAATGGAATTAGCCACATTGTTAATCTATAATATAAAAATGAATCACTAAATGTGTTGGTCATCGCAAATCTCGAGAACAGCTGAACTGATTTCCTAATTCTTTTTTTATAATATTCCTTGAAGTACGAGGATGGTTTTTACGGGAAGAAAAATTTAAAACATTTGAATCGACTGTTAGGCGGAACGAAGTTCGCCAGGGCAGCTAGTAATGTACCTAATAAGAATAACTATTAGTATTGTACAATAACATTGGGGTAATGCCAACGAAGACATTAATTATAAGCGTCGCTGGGCTCGGCACTGTTACGATAATCCAGCATTGTCATCCTACGTCTTTGAAAGTGAACAGGCGGGGTTTGAACCGTCGACCTTTCGGTTTTCAGTCCACTCCTTTACCGGTTGAGCTATTGAGGCTCTTATGAACTACTTTTGAAGCAATTTATTTAAAACTAGATGATGCCCGCGACTTCGTCCGCGTGGATTTTGGTTTTTAAAAATCCCGTGGGAACTCTTTCATATTCCGGGATCAAAAATAGCCTATGTCCTTCCCCGGAATGCAAGCTATATCTGTACCAAATTTCGTCAAAATCGGTTGAACGGATGGGCCGTGAAAGACAGACAGACAGACAGACAAACTTTCGCATTTATAATTATTAGTATGGAAGTATGGATTCACAAAATGTAAATCAATAAAAATATCACTCGTTACAACGTTGAAGAAAAATTTCGTGAGGACTGCATGCCTGAGAGGTCTCCATAATGTCCTCAATTCACCGCATTTGTGCACTCATCCGTATTAGGTTCGTATTCGTGTTGTTTATGTAAGCGAAAAAACAGCGATCCGTTTTTTTTTGCTTGATAAAAATACGAATACGAACCGAATACGGATGAGTGCACAAACGCCCTTAGAGCCAGCGTGACGGAAAGTTATCACAAATTCGGTACTTTACACCAAGCAAGATAAAAACTAAAAATGTATAAACAAGATAATCAATCGAAAAATGTTAACTTCCGTTTATAAAATCATCTAATGAATTTTATAATTCATTTTAAAGATTTTTGTACCTTATCTCTAGGTCTTCTTTTTCTTCCTGACACGTGCTTTCCAGCGTAGCTTACTTTCAAGAGTCATTCAAAGATATTTTGCCGTTTTAGCGTAAAATATCTTTTGTTGGTCAATATAAATGGGATAATATTTTGGTATTTTATTAGTAAAATCAATATGGGTGGACTTCAAATCGTTTAGTAAAGAGAGAGAGAGTGACATTAGTGAGAGAGTACTTTTTGTCCCGGGAAATCAAAGAGCCACGGAATTTTTAAAAACCTAAATCCACGCGCACGAAGTCGCGGGCCGCAGCTAGTAATCGTATAAATTATAAACCATTTTATAATTTTCTAGTTGGATAGAACAAAAAAATTTGCAATACAAAGGCGTCTTAAAAATACGTCTTAAACAAATTTTAACACGAACATAATTTAAAGAAAACTCCTTAGTATGTTCATAGGCTTACAATTTTTCATTTAGACCTAAAAGACTAGATCAATTTTAGACCTAACAAGTTTCGACATCTCATTATTCTGTCTCGGAGGCTGATTGGAAAGTCTGGATAATCGCCAGCGGCCTAATTGTACAATAGCGCTAATGTAATTGGAAAAATATTAAGGGTAGTGATATCTGGAAGTTTCTGCTCATTTTCCTATTCAATTACACTGTCTGGGAATTTCGTAAAGCTTCACCTAATTTATTGGAAACTATAGCAACCCGCCCCTACACTTTATTACACTTTTTAGACGAATCTTTATTTTTTTTGAATCACTACCCCTATTATAAATGCGAAAGTGTGTTTGTTTGTTGGTTTGTTGGTTTGTCCTTCAATGACGTCGCAACGGTGCAGTGGATTGACGTGATTTTTGCATGGGTGTAGATAAAGACCTGGAAAGTGACATAGGCTACTTTTTATCCCGTTAAATCAAAGAGTTCCCACGGGATTTTTAAAAACCTAATTCCGCGCGGACGAAGTCGCGGGCATCAGCTAGTTAATAATAAACTTAAAATTACGCATTCTAATAATATAATATACGGATTTTAGTTTAGTAAACAAAATAGTTAAAAATTGTAATATTTAAAAATATTGTATGTAACCAGTATTGCACGCCACAAAGTGGCAAACTGTTAGAACTTTATAACAAGTATAACACCTAATGTACCTACACAGTTAATGCAATAAAATTTATTCTATTCTATTCTATTCTATTTAGTAATAAACTGAAGAACATGTTAAGTAACCTAAATTATGAAGCTACTGAAAAGCTAATTCGTTAATACCTACTCATATTAGGAATACACACACACACACACACACACACACACACACACACACACACACACACACACACACACACATACTAATACACACGGAAACACGCGCGCGCTCATACAAACTCTAAAGTAAAAATAATTATTATCATTGTCATTGCACATCTGGGAAAAGACTGACCCCCCATGACACGGGTTAACCTAGTTTGGGGGTCGAGGATAATTTTTAGCAAAATTGTATTTGGAAAAAATAAAGATTAATTAATTTATTTATAAAATACCCTAAGTAAATAAAGAAAAAAATAATGCGTCGCAGCACACGTTTTGAATTCAAACCAGCAGTTATAGCTCTGTACATTATTCACTGAAAACAAAACGAACCTTTTTGGATCAAAAAGGTTGAGTTTTGTATCAGGAGAATTATTTTGCGTAATTTTATAACAAAACAAACATAAGCCGCTTACTTTGCTATTATCTGAAAATCTGTGCTCGTGCAAAATGTTCGCACGAAAACCAACAATATACGCAGACCACCGATGTATAAAATGTATTATGTTTATTGAAACTCTATCTAGTGCTTTTTAGCGTTTTTTTAAGTGCTTTTTATCTAGTGCTTTGGTCTAAAAGTGTGGTGTAAAATGTTCACTGTACATTAAGTCGAAATAATATGAAAATAAATAAAAACTTTGGTACTTAGTTACAAAAATAGCTTCCATCCCGAGGACGGACATAGGCTAACTTTGATCTTTACGATGACTTATTTTATGAAAATATTCATATTAAATTTGTAAATTTTCCCTATAAATGTCGCTACAGCGCCTAAAATTTCCATAACAAAAATACATTTTTCCTTTTATTCAAATTCCATTATGATTTGACGACAACATTATGATCCATTCCTTATTAAAGGCAACAATTTCGTCGCTTTCAAAAACGCGACGATGTGACATAATTTAATAAGCATCGCGTTGGACAGCTCAGAAGTGTAAGGGCTTGGTCAAACATAACGCGGGACAACAGCGACACGAAATTTTGATGATCATTTCTAATTTAGGCCATGGAGGCTAATCTCCATAGAAATTATCCATCTGCGCGGAAGATATTATAGTGTACAAGACTACAAGTGTGTGCGCAAACACAGGTGCACTCTCTATTCCCTCACTCTCATAATCCGATAGAACGGAAATCCGATACCACCGGAGAGAGATCACGCGCAGGACTGATGACTTTACGTGCTCTCCCAGGCACGAGGGTAAAACATAGACAATTTCCTTCCTAACTCTGATCTAAACTATTACTGAGAATTCTTTGACAGAAAAACAAAATTATAATGCATTAAAATCGAAAGAAAGGACTTTTGTCCGGTAAACCGTACTTTTGACATAACAGTTGACATGGCGAATATGGCGAAACCCTTCTTTAAATTTATAAACTATACCTATTTTTGCCGCGTGTCTTATTTGCCCAAGCCTTCCTTTTAAGTTTGCTGAAACTATTGAAGAATGCAAATAATGGAAGGGCGAATGGAATTTCTGTCTTATATTTTGGTAATCCTTATAAAGATTGTATGCGCAAACACAGGTTCTCTTTTTATTCACTCACATAAACCGATGGAACGGAAATCCAACACGACCAGTGAGTAAAGAAAGAAAAACGTTCGTTTCTTACATTTTGTGCCACACGTTACATTTTAAGTGTTGCCAGTGTGGGTGAGACGTTTTGTTAGAAGTTCCCTAACTGTCGTTAACTGTGCTAGTACTGAGAATTTCTTGACAGAAAAACCCAATACCTATTTTTTTATTCAGATACAGTTAGCCCTTGACTGCAATCTCGCCTGGTGGTAAGTGATGATGCAGTCTAAGATGAAAGTGGGCTAACCTGGAAGGGGTTTTGGCAGTTTTTAATAAACCCATGCCCCTTTCGTTTCTACACAGCATCGTACTGGAACGGTAAATCGTCAAGTATTTTTGTCACGCGTCTTGTTTGGCCAAGCTTTATTGCCAAATTGTTGAAGACAGAATGGCATAAAGCAGAGCTGCGAAGGGCGGGCGGAGGAATGGAATCTGTCTCTTACATTTTGGTAATCCTTATAAGTTTGGGACTGTCGGAGGTCGTACATTTTCCTAATTAATATTTATCCTCGTTGCCTTTTTTTCGTTACAAATGGATATTGCTTACCTTTTAGAAAATAAATTAGGTAATGTGAGACTTATCTATATTTATGTAAAAAGATGAACTAACTGACTGATATAAAAAAATGTTGTTTAGGCACAGAGTAAGACAATAATACATCAGATATCGGTCGCCTGTTAGGGAGGTCGAGGGTTCGATCCCGGGCACAGACCTTTAGAAAGAGATGTCTCTGTCGTTGAGACCAACAAAACGTCACATAGGTATGAGTGACAGAGAAAACTCTCTACAAAGCTGAAATCTTATTCTAAAGGTTGATCTACATTATTTTCTGCCGCGTACTGTAAATCTGCTGTAAAGCTAGCTGTGATAGCCTAGTGGTTAGGACGTCTGCCTTCTAATCGGAGGTCAGGGGTTCTATCCCGGGCACGCACCTCTAACTTTTCAGCGTTATGTGTGTTATACAAGTATGTAATTAAAATATCACTTGCTTTAATGTGAAGGAAAACATCGTGAGGAATCTTGCATGCCTGAGAGTTGTTCATAATGTTCTCAAGATGTGCGAAGTCTGCCAATCTGCACTTCACCAGCGTGGTGGACTATAGCTTAAACCCTTCTCGTTCTGAGAGGAGACCTGAGCTCAATAGTGGGCCGGCGATGGGTTGATCATGATGATGATTATTACCTCTTGCGGTTTCATAATATTATGAATCGTGACATCACAAAAGCATTCAATTGCTTCATCATCATCATGATCATCCCATCGCCGGCTCACTACAGAGCACGGGTCTCTTCTCAGAGTGAGAAGGGTGTAGTCTACCACGCTGGCCATTGGTAGACTTCACACACCTTTAAGAATATTCTGGAGAACTCTCAGGCATGCAGCTTTCCTCACGATGTTTTCCTTCACCGTTAAAGCGAGTGATATTTAATTTCTTAAAACGCACATAACTCCGAAAAGTTAGAGGTGCGTGCTCGGGATTGAACCCCCGATCTCCGACTATAAGGCGGACTTCCTAACCACTAGGCTATCACAGCTTTTTGCAGCAATTGCGATTACTTCGTTATAAACATTCGAGCAGATTTTCTTCAACTCAATAGGTACTTATAAAGGGAGTATTCACAAAGACGGCTCGCGTGATCGAACGAACGAAGTGAACAGGTACTCGGAAGAAGGTAGTCAACAAATCGATAAGACGATATTAGCCTACAAAAGCGATTGTTTTGTAAACACTCTGATGAATGTTAGACTTGCGTAATACCTTTGATCTGACTTTCAGGAATTTAATAGGTATAATGCATATTTTGTTAAGAAAGGAACATAATATTATAAATCTATGAAATATTTTAACGTTTAAATAATCGTTAGTGATTTTCAGTATAAATACATTTTGTATGACCACAAGTTAATTTTAGCCGATCTATTTGACCCAATATTATATGTATGACCAAATAACCGTCAAACCTCAATAAATGACAGTCAACCCTATGCTCCTGAAAAAAGCATATTACACAATTGAAGATTATCTTAATGATAAAAGAGCGTGGATTTGACCTGCAGCTCGTTCCAGCAACGCACAAGACTGCAAATACTATTTTATACATGGCATAATCTTGTACCTATATCAAATATTTGAAAAGAGCAACCGCCGAGTTTCTTGCTAGTTCTTCTCGGTAGGAAAGGCATTCCGAACCAGTGGTAGATGCATCCGACTATTCGTAAGTACTTGTAAAAGTTTATACGAATAAAAAAGATTTTTATTTATTTATTTATGTGGCGCAGTGAAAACCGCGTAGCGCATACAATTATATTTAAGTCGCGTAGCGCAGACTGCGTAGTGCACACAGTCAAACCTATGTCGCACAGTGCATATTATTTGCGTGATTATAAAGAACAATAATTATATCGCTTAGCCCGTACTGCGTAGCGCAGAGAGTCACATCTATGTCACGTAGTACATATTATCGCGAAGCGCGTACCGCGTGCGCATGTAAACCAAGCCTTTGTAGCGTAGTGCATACCGCGTAGCGCGGTCCTCGTAGATAGCGCATACAGCGTAGTGCATACCGCGTAGCGCATACCGCATAACGCATAAAGAGCGTAGCGCAAACAGTCAAGCCTATGCAGCGTAATGCATATCGCGTAGCGAATACAATCAATCCTATGTCGCGTAGCGCATGCAGTCAAGCCTTACATCGCGTGGTGCATATGCGTGGTGGACCCTGAGACACAGGTTTATCAAACTTAATTCAGGGTTCCCGACACTAAACTGTAAACCGACATTGTTGTCATAAATAAATTTTCATTTCATTTCATTTTCATATGGGGTAGTGCACAGCGTATAGCACATATTGCCAAGCGCATACCGTACACCGCGTGCAAATGCGTACTAAATACGCTAATTGATTGAAAGTCTAATCAGGCAGTCAGGTCTGAATAGAATCTGTTTCATTCAAGAATAAAAGATAGAAAGAGTAGGATAGTTAATGTGGATTCTGTTATACGTAATGAACTTCGTTTGAATACCTTACAAATCCCATTTGCCCGTGTCATGGTAACGTATCGCGGGGCACAAAATGGATGCGACGCGTCGCTATTATCTTAATTGCTCCCACCGCCGCACGCCGCACGCCGCACTCTGTCTGCCGCACTACTCAATGGACCAAGCTCAATTCAATTACTTGATGGTATTTGAAAAGAATTTTAATAGTCTCTTGCTAGTATTTTAAAGGTTCCGTATCTCCAAAGAAAAAAGCACCCTTATTGGATCACTTCGTTGTCTGTCTGTCTGCCTGTCAAGACCCGTCAAGAGAATCTAACTACATAAAAGACAAAACTGACTGACTGACTGACTGATCTAACAACCACGGGTTAAACTACTGGACGGATTGGGCTGAAATTTGGCATGGAGATAGACTCGACATCAGACAGACAGGTAGCGCTAAATGCATCCAAATCTGTTCAGGCATTTAGAGGTTATGCTTCTTTAACCCGCTCTGACTTTCCAATATTGACTTTAAAATTTTCCTGATTCTTTATACTAGCATCCTTTGGTAGACACTGGTACTGATTCTGAGCACAACCTTATTTTAGAGTATTCGCATCCTCTTTTTACTAATGTAATATGAAAAGGACAGACGCAGTTTGACAATTTTAAATTAAATTTTTAGATGGTAAAACCCGTGATTTTAGCGCACAGTCGAGAGCCTACTGTTTAAATTTGTAGCGTGCACTAAAATTTAGAGTCTTTAAATGTAAAGTTCATGTTCTGTCCCTTTTTAGCATTGTTAAAAAGAAAAGAATGCAGATACTCTAAATTTAGTTTAGAGAAAGACAACGGAATCGGTGCCATTGGGTCTTAAATTACTAACTACAAAATTGCCCAAAAGTATCAATAATAATTTAATGGGCAGTTTTCATGCACTCGATAATCTTGTAGATTGTTAACAATTTATCCACGCGAATGTACTCGAGTTTCATTTAACGTCTGTGTTACGGTTTTATCCTGCTCCGAGCTGGCGTGCCCCAGGGTGATTATCTCGGTCCGTTACTTTTCAACGTTTTTATTAACAACTCTGGACTTGTAGTGGGAATTCTTAATTACTTTTGTATATGGACGTGTTCATATATACAGGCAATTTAAAATTTAACAAGCTGACCCACCCTGACTTCATTCGACTGGAATTTTGGAAAATCTTCTCTTAACTTTTTAGAAAACCCTACACGTAATGAAATTAACGTGAAAAGCTAGCATACAGACACACAGACAGAGACACATTATAATATTAGTATGAATATGGAAGTATGGATTATTTATTTATTGTATGACTACAGATGCCCCTTCCAAGGATAAAGCCGGCTGAACCAATATGGCTGAGAGTTGACTAAGTTAATTTATGTGTTTGACTTGGTTGTTATTTGCGCCGTCTCATGATTGCTTTCTCTACTGACGCATCTTGTTTGTGTAGACCGTGTAGTCGTCTTTGAGGTCGTTGCTAAGGCGATTGGAAGCCTTCTAATTCAACATTCATGTGGAATTTTTGAAAATCGGTCATGAAGTGGAATTTAAAGAATCCTGAAACATGTATAGGTAAGTACGCGACAGGTCGAGATGGCAATCGGGGTATGAGGCGGGGGATGCCCTACACACCTGCACGTCACCCGCGCTTGCCCGCACCGGGTTGGCGAGGGTGTGCGAGGCCTTCCCACCCCGATTACCATCTCGACCTGTCAGGGATTTCTAAATACCAATTTTCAAGGATGTAATTTGAAAAAGGATGGGCTTTCACACAAAACTACATAGCTTAGGAATTTTCAAAACTTGTGTCATAAAAGAAAGTTCCTGTTAAAATTTCAAGTTTGTACCCGGTGGTTTGGCTGTGCGTTGATAGATGAGTCAGTCAGCCGGTGACAAGTTTCTTATACGTAGTATAACTAAGTATTTTTTACTTATCTCATAGATTAACTAGCTTATGCTCGCGACTTCGTCCGCGTGGACTATCCAAATTTCAAACCTGTGTTTCACCCCCTTAGGGATTGAATTTTCAAAAATCCTTTCTTAGCGGATGCCTAGGTCATAATAGCTATCTGCATGCAAAATTTCAGCCTGATCCGTCCAGTAGTTTGAGCTGTGCGTTGATAGATCAGTCAGTCAGTCAGTCAGTCAGTCAGTCATTCAGTCAGTCAGTCACCTTTTCCTTTTATATATTTAGATTATTGGTCGCGCTATGATCTATGACTTATCTTGTAAGTATAGATAAGTAAATTAATCTAAATAGAGCCCTTACTCCATAGAGTTATGATACTAGCCACATGCCTTACTCAAATAAAAATATCGACGCGTCATAATCTCCACAAATGAACAAATGACACGTTCACATAAATCTTACAAGTTAGAGCCTGCACGAGCCACAAGCCTCGCGTGCCTTACATCTTCCATATTACCCGACCATTCTCATACGTGGAATATCTCCGCAAGAGTTATTACGACGGACCTAGATGAAATAAGTGGACGTACCTATATAATATATTCTATATTGTATTTTCATTGTTTATTACAAAAATACTTGACAAGTCAATCCTAGTACAGTCTTCATTACAGTAGAATTTGTTGTATTTGTTACAGCACGTAGGTCCATTAAAAGTGGACATCACTAGTTTTAATAACATAATGTACATTACAAACTAATTAATAATTTAAACTAAAACTAAAACCTTAAAAAATATAATATTATAACTTGTTTATTCTATATTCTATATTGTATATTCTTCTTTTACATGTTTCTTTTTGTGTTTTTTCTTTTTGGTGTACAATAAAGAATATTAAACTAAACTAAAAAGTATGAAACACTATGTACCTAGCTTATGCTCGCGACTTCATCTACGTGGACTACACAAATTTCAACCTTTCAAATCCTTTCTAAGCGGATGCCTACGTCATAATAGCTATCTGCATGCCAACAGCCCGATCCGTTCAGTAGTTTGAGCTGTGCGTTGATAGATCAGTCAGTCAGTCAGTCAGTCAGTCAGTCAGTCACCTTTTCCTTTTATATATTTAAGATTATCAACTAAATTGAGTTTTCATTGCTCCAAATATTTATATACCTATATAGAAAGGTATATTATCTTTGATTTAAAACTATTTTGGTTCATGTCCGCAAAACGGGTCCAAAATGCCCGATTTACCTTTGTATGTTAATTCTTGAGACCGAATAACTTTCAAACTGTATATTTTAACGGAAATCTGAAAAACCACAGACAAAGATATCTATTTCTACGAAATTCCATTACAGATTGGTTAGTATTCAAATGAGAGCCAAACTAAACTAAAAACCAAAATTTTAGGCTTATTAGCCTACGATCTAGAAACCTGTGAAACGCGGACAGACAGACATACAGACGGACAGATAGCAGAGTGACATTAATAGGGCTCCGTTTTTACCCTTTGGTACGGAACTCTAAAAAGGTCTGAGTTTGCATTACTAATAGTATTGCTTACACTTTACATAGTATCCAAGCCTTAATTGATACAGTATAAGTCCCGCAAATTGCTATTGCGCTGGAACCATATCTCATTAACATCGAAATGACGTCACTTTGCCGTCAGCCGAAATAAAAATGTACCATCAGCTCGAAACTCAGTCTAGTGCTGACGTCACTAAAATGGCGGCCACGCGCATTAGCAATTTATAGGTGTAATGATGTAGTGAGTCCGCTGGATGCAGCGGCGGTCTCGATTGATGTTGCTCGCTTCACTAAGCATATAGAGAGAGAGCCAGTGCGTGCTAGACCTTCGTTATTTTATAAAAGCTGAAAGTTTCTCTGCGTATTGTCCTCAACAGCCCTGGCACGATCAGTGACTGTAAAGTTTGGATCATGGTGGCTTTGGGAGATAACAGCTAATAAAGGTGTAAAAAATCTGACATCAAAGTATAAAGGCTATTTTTTTATATTATCTTCGGAGTAGCACTAGAAATCACGTCATGCATTGCCAGACATTGGGGCCGATTCTCTTGTACACAATCTCTAAACTAAACTAAATTAACAGGTCTAAATCTAGTGCTATCCTTTTCCGCAAGCAACATTATGAAAGGGATAGCAATAGATTTAGACGTGCCATTTTAGTTTAGTTTAGAGATTGTGTACAAAGGAATTAGCCGCACTAACCCTCTAACAAATAAACCTGGAATAGCGGTGGAATCGTTATACTCTGTTTTGTCTTTTTCCTTCAAATGTCAAATTACTGATGACAGAGAAAGACAAAACAGAGTATAACTATTCCACCGCTATTCCAGGTTTATTTGTTAGAGGGTTAGTGTTGTGGCAACCCTCTGGAAGACGCCCTTATAGTTTAAAAGTTTAAGGGTGTCTGCTAGCTATTCCGAAAAAGATATACACCCTTATTACCTGTTATCTCCCAAAGTCCTCCCATGTGTTGGAGGCAATATGCAGAGAAACTTTCAGCTTTTATAAAATAACGAAGGTCTGGCACGCGCTGGCTCTTGGCTGACGCTATCTCTTAGTCCATAATGGAAGCAACTTAAAATTGAAATTCACAACGGGGAAACTTTGTAGGAATTCAGTGAAGTTAAAACTGATTTTGCTATAGTAGTAGTTTAGTAGATCTCTTACAAACTAAAGTTGTTTGCCTTTTAATTACTCTTTAGTTAAAATAGTACTTACCTTTATAGTAGTAATTTTCTAAGGTCTGATCTGGTGGGAGGCTTCGGTCGTGGCTAGTTACCACCCTACCGGCAAAGCCGTGCCGCTAAGCGGTTTGCAAGTTTTTATTAATAAAAACTAGCATACCCCAATAATCTTTAAAACAAGAGTGAATGGACATCTTCTAGGTAAACGCGTCCCATCTTAGGCCACATCATCACTTCCCATCAGGTGTGACTGTGGTCAAGCGTACACCTATAATGAATAAAAAAAATAAAAAATAAAAAAAATAGATCAGAATTTAAGCAACAATCCCTACTAGCTAGGTGTACGCAACTTAATGCATTAAAAAAGATAGAATTTGTAAAAAGAACAATAATTTTAAATACAAAGTGAAGTATTTTCAATTACATAATTTAAAACAAAAAACTTTAGATTTTACTTTTCGTCGATAAAACGGATATAAAATACAACAAAACGGATTTATTTGAACCAGTTTTATTATACGACAATAACATCAGAAGTGGGATAAAGAAGGATATGACGTCACATAAAATCAAAGACGTCAAACATAAAATCTCCTTTTTACAACACAGTATAAAAGAAATATCGTTTTCATTGTAACACTAAACAAGTAACAGCTCTATGTGAAAGGGTTCTTAAAGTAGAACGTGTAGGTTTTCCATTCGGATAATATATTACTGGATCTAGAATACTAAAATCAGGTAGGTACAATGTAAAACGTTGATATTTTCAGGGTTCCGTACCTCAAAAGGAAAAACGGAACCCTCATAGGACCACTTTGTTGTCTGTCTGTCAAGAAACCTACAGGGTTCTTCCCGTTGACCTAGAATACACACACACACCCACACGTCAGCCGTGTTCGCCCGCACTGAGTTAGCGCGGGGCTGTGTAAGTGTGCGGGAGTTCACTCCCCGATTGCCATCTCGACCGGTCGCCTACTATAGTCGATTCATAGATTTTGACGCTTTCCAGTTTAGGTGAAGCCTCTAGGTTTTATTAAATCAGTACAGTACCCTTATTATAAATGCGAAAGTGTGTTTGTTTGTTGGTTTATTGGTTTGCTGGTTTGTCCTTCAATCACGTCGCGACGGTGCGACGGATTGACGTGATTTTTGCATGGGGTATAGTTAAACACCTGGAGATCAACATAGGCTTTTTATCTCGGAAAATCGAAGAGTTCCCACGGGATTTTTAAAAACCTAATTCCAGGTGGATGAAAACTTTTATTTTCCGGGATAAGGTCTTTAACTATACAATGCGATACACAAAAATATGATACTAATGTGAACGCAGCCTAAAAGCAATATAACTTGAAAGCCTTGTTCATATAAACACTTCTGTCAACGAAGGCTATCTGAAACGAAATAAAATTTATTTGTACCATAAAACCGGCGAATAGCCTACTTTTCTGTCTATACCTAAATGGTGTTTCTTGTAAGCTATAAATGTATATTTCAACTAGGCGTGTCAAATAGAAAATAAAAAACCGCCCAAGTGCGAGTCAGGCTCGCAGGGTTCTGTACTACAGTCGTATTTATTCGACATTTCGCACGATAAATCAAAAACTTTTTCCTTCCCTCACAACGCATTAAGTGATAATTTTAATAAGTTAAACTTCGGGATGTTTGACAACCTAATCTCAATGGTACTGCAAGTCACGACTGGCCGTTCGGATTCCGGACATATTATAATCTCATGTCTGGAATTTCACACAAATGGAAATAATAATATTTCCATTGTCACCTAAATCATTCATTAATTCTCATAAGTGCTGCCTTATATCTTTGTGGTCCGGATTCCTCCTCTTTTACGACCTCTCCCACCGCCAAGGATCACTGGTAGAGATCTCTTATAGATATAAGAGCTTTCCTGTCCACTCTTTATCTTTTTCATTACTAGCTTATGCTCGCGACTTTGTCCGCGTGGACTACACAAATTTTAAACCCCTATTTCACCCCCTTAGGGACTGAATTTTCAAATATCCTTTCTTAGCGGATGCCTACGTCATAATAGCTATCTGCATGCCAAATTTCAGCCCGATCCGTCCAGTAGTTTGGGCTGTGCGTTGATAGATCAGTCAGTCAATCACCTTTTCCTTTTATATATATAGATTTAGATTTAGATTATTTTTTGGTAGGTACAAATAAATTAAAAAAACGCATTAAGTGATAATTTTAATAAGTTAAACTTCGGGATGTTTGACAACCCAATCTCAATGGTACTCCAAGTCACGACTGGCCGTTCGGATTCCGAACATGTAATCTCACGTCTGGAATTTCACACAAAAGGATTCAGTACGGGCCGTAAGGACGGGAAATATTTTGTCAGCAATAATAAGTTTCCCATTTTCATTATTACGAGCATTTTGTTGATGTTCCGGGATAAAAAGTAGCCTATGTCACTCTCCAGGTCTTTGACTATACCCATGTAAAAAATCACGTCAATCCGTTGCTCCGTTGCGATGTGATTGAAGGACAAACCAACGTGCGTCCAGTAGTTTAAGCTGTAGTTTATCATCGAACTAGCTGATGCCCGCTACTTCATCCGCGTGGATTTACGTTTTTCAAAATCCCGCGGGAACTCTTTGATTTTCCGGAATAAAAAGTAGCCTATGTGTTAATCCAGGGTATAATCTATCTTCATTCCAAATTTCAGCCAAATCCGTCCAGTAGTTTTTGCGTCAAGGAGTAACAAACATACACACACACACATACAAACGTTCGCCTTTATAATATTAGTCCGGATAAGTCAATGAGTCATCTTTTAGAAACCTTGTCAGTGTTAGAGCCAAAACTTTGCGCCTCAGCTCTGGCGGTGTGCGTTGCGCATAAGAGATGAATATAGTTGTACGAGTCGTGCGCTTCTGCTCAACCCCAGAGCTAACAACGTCGGTAAACAGTAAACACGGCACCAAAATCCGATTGTTTTTTTTTTTTTTTTTTTAAATTCAGATACAAGTTAGCCCTTGACTGCAATCTCACCTGGTGGTAAGTGATGATGAAGTCTAAGATGATAGCGGGCTAACCTGGAAGGGGTATGGCAGTTTTTATTAAACCCATACCCCTTTGGTTTCTACACGGCATCGTACCGGAACGCTAAATCGCTTGGCGGCACGACTTTGCCGGTAGGGTGGTAACTAGCCACGGCCGAAGCCTCCCACCAGACCAGACCAGAAATTTAGAAATTATAAAATTCCAAACCCCTGCCAGGAATCGAACCCGGGACCTCCTACTAATAAGACCGCAGCGCTCACCACTGCGCCAGGGAGGTCGTCAAATTTGTTTTGCGGAAATTGTGTCAATACCAACACATTCACGAATGTATTTTTTTATTCGATGATCATTTGATTTTCAAAATAATTTAACCTGGTAGGTAGTAAGTGAAGCAACTTGCTGAGCTTTCAGTTACCCATAAGATGGTACCTAAATGGTTGTTTTACTACATTCTAGCTTGGTCCCGCGACTTAGTCTGCGTGGACTACACAAATTTAGAATCCCTAGAGGTTGAATTTACCCCCTAGAGGTTGAATTTTCAAAAATCCTTTCTTAGCGGATGTCTGTATCATAATAGCTATCTGCATGGCAAATTTCAACCAGATCCGTCGAATTTGAGCTGTGAGTTGATAGATCTCTAGGTCAGTCAGTCAGCTTTTCTTAGATATAGATTGTAACTTTTAATGATTTCAAAGAGCAACCGCTGAGCTTCTTGCCGGTTCTTCTCAGTAGATCTTCATGACTCATAGACGTAGCATAGGAGACACTAGTTGTCCTACAAGGAATAAATTTTAATTTTGATTGCGCCTCGGCTCTGGCGGTGTGCGTTGAGTCTAAGATAAACAGAGTTACGGGTCGTGCACTAATGCTCAAACCCAGAGCTAACAACATCGGTAAACAGCGCGTGGCGCCGAAATCCTATTGCTCTTTGCGGAAATTGTGTCAATACATACATTTCAGCTCTGAACAGTTTTGGAAGGGGTTTGAATATTTTAGTATGGAACCTGGCCTTCCTAGTAGCAAAAACCGAACTCTTATGTCTCTAATACTCTTCCAGTAGTTTGAGCTGTGCGTTGATAGATCAGTCAGTCAGTCACCTTTTCCTTTTATTGACAATATCTCGGTAACTTGACACTTTGGAAGATTTTGTCGCATACAATACTTGTTTGTATTGATGCCAGCTGTTAAATGAAACAGGTTTTATACGTGGCCGCTATTTTGAAATTAAAAAGAAAATGGCCGACTATTAGGTAGGCCAAAATCTTCAAAGACCTTTGTTGTCCCGGTTTTTTTTTTCGCTTGCTAAGCGCATTTTATATGCACTCATTCATATTCGTATTCGTAAAAATACGATAGATACTAGTACAGAAGTTTCTTGACAGACAGACAGCCGACAAAGTGATCCTATAAGCTTTTCGGTTTTTGCTTTTGAGGTACGGAACCCTAAAAATAGAGAGAAGAATAGAATTCGTGAAATATGATAACAAATACAAGAGGGTCAAACCTATTCAAGTCCGAATTGTTGAAAAATCCGGGAATGAAACGAAAGGTCACTCACTTCACGTTTTGAGCTTCCCAAATGTTTGTACTTCTTCTTTTCTAACAGATTGTTTTCCACAAAAGAAAAACAATCCTTATATTTTCAGGAATACAGTTCAAATTTCACCAACAAAAAAACAGCCTAGGGAAGAATGGAACAAAGTTTTTAGTTCGAAGAAAATCATGTTTCACGAAAAAGTTGTTCAAAAGTTAGGGAAAATATCTCGTTGTTGACTCGCTGGGAACAATGATGTAGGTGGGTACTTCAGAATAACTTCAAAATCTTTTGTATTGAAATGTGGAAATTACATTATACTATACTAGCTTATGCTCGCGACTTCGTCCGAGTGGACTATACAAATTTCAAACCCCTATTTCACCGCTTTAGGGGTTGAATTTTCAAAAATCCTTTCTTAGCGAATGCTTGCATCATAATAGCTATCTGCATGCCAAATTTCAGCCCAATCCGTCCAGTAGTGTGAGCTGTGCGTTGATAGATCGGATATTCAGTCAGTCAGTCACATTTTCCTTTTATATATTTAGTGAAACTACAAGCATATTTCCCCAAAGTACGTTCATATATTTTTTTAATACTTTCAAAAAACCCGAGAGCAATTTTTTCGTTTATAGGTTTCGTTTTCGGTTTTGCCCTAAATGATGCCTACGACTTCGTGTGGAAACAGCAATTAGTAGTCGATTCAATAGTGGTAGAGCTTATTTGAATAAAACATGAGTTTTTACAAAAATGTCCTTTCAAGACAAAGAAACGAACAAAAATGTCCTTTCAAGACAAAGAAACGAACAAAAATTCTTAACGAGCTATTGTAGAGAAATAGAACGAAGCTGAATAATTAATGATGGAATTGAAAAATGGAATGTTGTACTCGATTAAAATGTCAAGACGTCGATACCAGGCGAGATCTCGATTAAGAGTCTCGATTGGCGTTCAAAAATAATCCGATTATGTAATCTTTAACTCGGAAATAAGGCAATTTGCATTCTTTAATAAAAGTCGAAGAACTGGCGGACTGTTTTTGTTCAAACTAATTCAGTTATTTAAAATTTAAATTAGGATCTTGCGATTACCTTTGTCAGTGAAAAACATTTTTGGTTGTGATAAGTATGATATCTATTTTTGGTAGAGAGCTAAAACAACAAGAGTTCTGAACGCACCCTGGTCTGAAGGGGGCAGAGGTCTGCCACTATAACGCTTCCCGATAGGCACAGTCAAAGGCCAAAACTCGTTTAGCACCTTAATGATCGAATTCGCTTGCACTGCATGGCAAGGTTGTGCGCACATCTAGGTAAGTGTTTGTGTGGCGTGTTTATAGAAAAACGTCATAATTGCGACTGGTTTTTGATGCAATAGTTTTGCGGAATTGCTACTCGAATTCTGAGACCGACCGTACACAAGGACTCATAAGAAAGTTAGGAAAGCTAGATCATCGCGCGATGGAACTATGCTCAGAGTTTCTCTATTCGATCAAATAAACGTAAAAACGTAACGTAGAAAGATCCGTAGAAACCAGAGTTACCGACGCTGAAGTAGCAATGGGTGGAGAACATAATTCAAAGATGAAACAAACTGATAAACGTTGGTACCCCAAGGTGCTGGAATGACATTTCATTCATCAAAATTAATTATCACCACTATATTATCATCTTACAAATCCAACGACTGACAATAGTGAGTAGGTACCTAATAGTTAAGCACTTTTTAGGTATTCTCACCGAAAATTCCTCATTATGGATCCGAGACATGGTCGCTAAATGGGCCTTATAAACAAAAAGCTCCGAATCACAAAGTGGACGATAGAGAGAGCTACGCTTGGAGTTTATCTACGTGATCAAATCACAAATGATAAAGTCCAAAGTAACGACATAACTCAGCTGTACCCGTAGTACACGATTTTACGTCTCATCAAACCAAACCAAATTCGAGAGTCGAAATACTTCCGCGTTACAGTAAACTGGATCTTAAACGCCTTGTTTTAAAGCTCAAGTTTGTTTACACTTCTACAGCCAGCGCTCCAAGCGGAAACATTGCGAAATTAAAATCAGTGGCATTGAATATTTGACTTCAATTCAAGGCTGTTTAGGTCCATTTTACTGTAACGCGGAAGTATTTCGACTCTCGAATTTGGTTTGGTTTGGTGAGACGTAAAATCTTGTACTACGGGTACTGGTTGCGAAACTGAAGTCGTAATAGGCAGGGCACATACTTACTTCGAAAAGCCAATAGACTTTGTGGTCCCAAGGTGTAAGGTCTCATTCATCAAAATCTAATTAATAGTTTAGCACTTATTAGGGAACTGTTGAATACTTTATATTATGTGCGTAGTAGGTGCGTATAAAACAATAGTTACTCTTATCTCCCACTTGCTCAGAATCGGCTACTTTACTGAAGAAAGGATTTCAATACACAGGGCCGCTTTACTTGCCGCATGCCAGCTATTCCCAAACGGACTGGAAATGGCTGGACAGTTTCATACTGATGACGATGTTCTTTATGATGTAGACCAACATAAATTAAGTTTTGTTTAGATACACGATTTTATTAATATTCTGACTTATAACTATTTTTGAATTTTTGTTTTTCTTTTTATATCTTTTTTTAATAAGTAAGTTTAGTAAAGTCATTTTTATTTTTTAATAGTTTTTATTATTACTGTTTCTTTTTCAATTTTTTTACTAGTATATAGTACAATATACATTATCATATAAATTAAAACTTTGTTTCTTGAATTATTTTTTTATTGTTTCCGCGTAAATGGGAGAAAAGTACCATACAAGTCTCGGCCGAAATAGCAATTACCAACCTCGTTTAATTTATTTTTTCACTTTCACTTCAGAAGTCCTCGGCTTCGCCTCGGCTTTCCAATAATACTCGGCCAGTAATAGCTTTATTTCAGGCCTGGCCTGTAATGTACCTTCGTAGTCGGTTAACTTAACGACGTGCGTGTTATTTAGATGAAAATAAATCTAGCTTGCCTTCATTGGAGAAAACTAATCCATCTCCAACAAAGTTTACCGCTAACCTTCCCTACCTTCATTAGAGGCAAGTAATTGGAGTTTCATTTGGAACCCTTTTTTTCCAATTCCGAACGCTTTTGTGGGAACGTAATCTTCCACCTACATCATTAAGCTTCGGTGCCTTTAGTAAAGGAAAGTTTGCGGTTAGTTTGCTAACGTGAGAAATTCGTGCGTTTATTGTTATACTCACTCACGCTATCTCCATAATATATTACGTTGGTAATTTTTTGAAAAGTGAATAATGTGGCTAATTCTGTTGTACACAATCTCTAAATTAAACTAAAATGGCACGTCTAAATCTATTGCTATCCCTTTCAAAATGTTGCTTGCGGAAAAGGATAGCACTATATTTAGACCTGTTAATTTAGTTTAGTTTACAGCGTGTACATGAGAATTGGCCCCATTGTCACTTATTATTTCGTTTTTAGGGTTCCGTACCTCAAAAGGAAAAAAGGGACCCTTATAGGATCACTTCGTTGTCTGTCTGTCTGTCAAGAAACCTAGTAACCTACAGGGTACTTGCCGTTGACCTAGAATCATGAAATTTGGCAGGTCTTATAGCAGACATTAGGGGAAAAACCGTGAATGTATGGTTACATCACGAAAAAAAAAATTAAAATGTGTTCATGAACAAATTTTTGTATTTTCAACTTTCAAAGTAAGATTACTTAATCAAGTGGGGTATTATATGAAAGACAGATTTTTATTTATTCATATACACAATTTTATTATTCTTATTCATAACAGTTTTTGATTTATCGTGCAAAATGTCGAAAATATACGACATGTAGTACGGAACCCTCAGTGCGCGAGTCCGACTCATACGTGGCCGGTTTTTCGGCAGGATTTTTAATTTTTTAATTACATATTGTAACATTTTGTCTTAGTTGTGTAGGAGCACAAGGAGTGACACTGGGGGATGACGTCACAAAGAAAAATATTATGGCCGACGCTGGCCTCTAAGAACTAGGTACATTCCCGCCCGCAAGTTCGTTCGGAGGTTCTTTAAATTTAGGTGGGATTTCTTTGATTTTTCGGGATAAAAAGTAGCCTATGTGACTGCCCAGGTCTTTAACTATAACCATGCAAAAAATCACGTCATCCGTTGCGACGGTGCGACGTTATTGAAGGACAAACCAATGGGTAGTGATAAGAAGTTTTTTTTTATAAGAATATTAGCCATGTTAAATGACTAATATTCCCCTTTCAACTAAGCTTTTGGCTTGTGCTAGGAGTAGGTACGACAATAGTGCAACGGGCGGGGTTTGAACTGTCGACCTTTCGGTTTTCAGTCCACTCCTTTACCTGTTGAGCTATTGAGGCTAATAGAAATACCAATGCGATGATATTTTTGATACGCCGGCAACAAGTCACATTGTATGTAAAAGTGACATAACAAAGCTTTTGTCTGACTGAACGCCCGAATGTTCCCTCCTCATACGTCTCGAGCCCATCTTGGGGAATTCACACAAAGGCCTGTATATATAACACACATATATATATAATATATGTAAGTATATGTAATATGTCACAGCTTACAGCGGACGAGGGAAGGGAATCGTGTCACAAACTCACGAGTAATGAGAAACACACACTCTCACAAACTTGAGATGTGTCGCTCTACATGAAAAGTTTCTACGAGTAGGTACATACCTACCTCTTTTTGTATATATAAAATACTAGCTAATGCCCGCGACTTCGTCCGCGTGGAATAAGGTTTTTTAAAAGTCAAATGGGAACTGTTTGATTTTCGTAGTTTAGAGATTTCGATATATTTTTCCTGTAATCCATACCAATATTGTAAAAGTGTGGTTGTCTGTCTGTTTTCGCAGCCCATTTGTTTAACCGATTGACCTGCATACCTGCCAAATTTCATGATTCTAGGTCAATGGGAAGTAAACTGGATAACATGTAAAGTGGGGATGAACTTTTTTTTTCTCGTCTACCCCATAGTGTGGGGTATCGTTGAATAGGTCTTTTAAAAATACTGTGGGTCTGGGAACATCATTTTTTGATTACTAGATCCGTTTGTAAAATAATATGATGTTTTAAAGTGTTAATTTTTATTAGAGTCAAGTGTCCCCCCCTCTATCAGCCAAATGGTAGTATAATATAGGAACGTGAAAAATTCACATCAGTAGTATATATATAATCAATTTTAAAGGAAAACTATCATGGCTAAGTAGGGTTCACAGGTTAAGGAGTTATATCTGTTTTTCGAGGATTGTGACTACGGAACCCTACACTGCGCGTGGCCCGCCACGCACATGGCCGGTTTTTTACAAATAAACTTCTTAAACCTAATGCCATTGGCATAATAAATTAAAGTGGCCCCGCGAGACTCTTTCCCTCATTAATCGTAGCCTTTAGCATAAATTAATTTTCCATTTTGATAATATTATATCTACTTATTAAACTTCGCTTACTTACGAAGTGAAATATTCTTGAATCTAATATTCATACCCTAATTAACTGTTTTGGATTCATGATTTAATTCTATTAAGCCGGAAAGCAAAACATTTTGACTCATTTCGTTTCTAAAATAATAACTAAGTATTATGGAATTAAAATAAGAACTGTCTCTAATAATAATTCTTATTTTACTATGTCCGCGACTTTTTCTGCGTAGATTTAGGTTTTTTAAAAACTTAAGGGAACTCTTCGGTTTTCCGAGACTTTAATAGGTATGGGTACCTTCAAGTCAAGAGTGAACAGGCATCTTAGACTGCAACATCACTTGGTAGCAGGTCTGTCCGCAGCCAAGCGCTAGTCTACAAATTAAAAAAAGATGAATTCCCTAAAAGCCTATAATTGTCTGTATCCAATATCTAATAAAACATAAAAGGAAAAGCAGACTGACTGACTGACTGATCTATCAACGCCCAGCCCAAACTACTGGATGGATCGGGCTGAAATTCAGCATGCAGATAACTATTATGACTCTATGGGAATAAAATAGGTGTTTGAAATTTTAATTTTATTTTGGACTACACAAATTTGAAATTTGAGCAAAAGCTAGTTTGTTAATAAACTACAAAATTGCAAAACTATTTAAGAAAACTTTAAATCAGCCTGTTTGCGTCTACTGCTGGACATAGCTGCCTTCCCAAGAACGCGCCACCACACACGATCCTCTGCCTTCCTCATCCAACCACTTTCCGCTGCCTTCTTAAGGAAACTTAACTAAACAATAATTTCAAAAGTCTTTAGTTTGTTAAAAAATGGCTAGGAATTTACATAAAAATAACGTAATACCAAACGTTGATTTGCGTTGTTCTCATAATATCATGCATCTCGCTCTTGAATATGTATGGGCCACCTATAATTATTGTTGCAACAGCACGCTCCCACGCTTAACTTGAAGCAACCATGGAGAGCACTCTTAAGCTTATTCTTAAGTTAGACCGTACAAGACGAGTATTTAATAATTCATTGCCCTGCAAAAGTTAATTAGGTAAGAAATAAGTCCGAGCAGTGTGAATCAAGTCGCAACGGGATCTCATACAAAAAGAAGCAATCTGTTTGCCGCACCGGGATTTATTCCATCTCTCATTCATTTAATATTTCGCAAAACTGAAAGCAAGAATTGCATTAAGTAGACTCTGAAAAAGAAATACTTAGTAGCAAAGAAATTACCTACTAAATAAGTAACTAAAATTCCCATACCTACTTTCCTCAACATAAGCAAATAATTATTAATTAAAAAATAACCGACCAAGTGCGAGTGAGACTCGCGCACCGAGAGGGTTCCGTACTAAAGTTATATTTTTCTACATTAATCAAAAATTATTATGCATAAAAATAAATCTGTTTTAGAAGGCACAGGTGAAGACCTTTCATATGATACCCCATTTGATATAGTTATCTTACTTTCAAAATTGAAAATATTAACTATTTTTTCATGAACACATTTTAATTTTTATTTTGTGTTGTAACCACAAATTCACAATTTCCCTACAAGAGACCTGTGTCCAGCAGTTGACGTCTATCGGTTGATGATGATGAAAACGGTATATACCTTTTTACGGTACATATCTTGTATGTATGTATGTATATACTTTATTGCACCACAGAAACACAAATGACAGGTTACAAAAAGAAATCTTAATAAGTAGGTACAAAAAGGCGGTCTTATCGCTAAATAGCGATCTCTTCCAGACAACCTTAACGCTAGGGAAAAAACGAACAAATGGACAATGGGAGGTGGTGTAAAATAAACCTAAATACCAATAGCTAAATAAACTAAACCATATAATAAGAATATAAAATACATATTGTTAATACACTAATACATACAAATAAAGTATAATAGACATACATAAGACTACATAGATATATATACACATATAGATTTAAATAATAAACTATGCCGTTACTGATGATAGCAAAGAGATAGGTAATGATCTTTGACGTCAATTTTAAATTTGTTAAGGGATTCAGCACGATGGATTTGCGAGGGAAGCTCGTTCCATAAACAGATAGCAGTGACCGTGAAGGAATTCTTAAAGTATTTTGTCCGATGTGTAGGTGGCGCTAGAATGAGTTTTCCCGCTGATCGTAAAACTCTATCTGGTCTGTCATGGCCTAGAAATTTGAAATTTTCTTTTAAATAACTTGGAGTCATTGGATTGAACAATACACAGTACAGAAGAGAAACAATGTGCAGATTCCGGCGAAAGCGAATGGGTAACCATTTGAGCTTTGAACGAAATTCGGAGACATGGTCATATTTGCACAAGCCAAATATAAACCTAATAGCAAGGTTTTGGATTCGCTCAAGTTTATTAAGTTGGTCCTCGGTTAAATCAATGTAGCTTGCGTCTGCATAATCGAGAATAGAGAGCAGTAAAGATTGAGCTAACATAATCTTAGTAGGAATGGGAAGCATATCTTCTAATATGCTCTGTCATTTTATTGATTGCATGCTGTATAAGACTAATAATTTCATTTGATAATGTTTAATTACTTAACTTTTTATCTATATCTCTTAAAATATTTGTCTTTACACTGTAAACTTCCATCTTTTTTGTACCAACGCCAATGTTCTTGCAAATAATAAATAAAATAAAATAAAAATTTTACCTACTTAAAATGTCTATTTGATTTTCGGGGATAAAAATATTTACGACCGAATGATTTCAGATTGGCTGGACGGGTTTTGTTTTTGCTGTCAAAGTTCAAACACTTCTGAAGGGGAAAGCCCCAGCCCCCAACACACGAGTAGCCCCAACGCGCATTGTTTGCGGATGCTGAATATTCAGTTCAATCTGTACAATAGATAAAAGGTGATCTACCCATACCTACTCTACACGGTACACCGGTGCATATTTTTCTGATCTCGTCTCTATTTCCTAGTGTGTGGGGATAACAAACAAAGGTTCATAGACTAAGGCTGCCTATCCACTAGCGTGGAGAAAAGATGAGCGGATGAGAGCTGTGCAAATATTAACCAACAACTAGCTGATACCCGCGACTTCGTCCGCGTGGATTTCCATTTTTCGAAATCCCGCGGGAACTCTTTGATTTTCCGGGAAGCGGAGCGGGGCTAGCCCGGGTTTATACCCGGGACCCCTCGAAAAGGAGGCCAAAGTTTTAACCACTAGGCTCGCATCGCTACCCATAAAATTATAACTGCGAAAGTGTTATGGTTTGTCCTTCAATCACGCCGCAACGGATTTTAAGAACCTAAGTCAACGCGGATAACATCGAGGGCATGAGCTAGTCGCTTTCAAGTTAATGAAATGAAATTATTTATTTACAAGAAACATTGTAGGTACATAAAATGTTAACATATTAATATCAATAAATCTAATGTTTCGTCAAGTGACATGCAAAATATATTATGTGTTGTCTACATGATCATTATTGACCCATCAGTACCCATTATATTATAAATGTGAAAGTGTGTTTGTTTGTTGGTTTGTCCTTCAATCACGTCGCAACGGAGCAACGGATCGACGTGATTTTTGCATGGGTATAGTTAATGACCTGGAGAGTAACATAGGCTACTTTTTATCCCGGAAAATCAAAGAGGGGGATTTTTAAAAACCTAATTCCACGCGGGCGAAGTCGCGGGCATCAGCTAGTTAAAAAACTTACTTCCCTTTTTTGCACAATTTCGATAATTGGGTACATTGAATTATTCTCAAAGTACCTACACATTACAGTTTTTAAGTCATTTTAATTTCCAAGATTGCTTTAACTCTTCCAATAGGTACTGGACTGTTAAAAGAAAACTTAATTAAAAAGAATTGCAAAGCTCAGCAAAATGCTCGCTGCATTCAAACTGGTCGGGGGAAACTTTTCGAAATAAAACTTAAAGAACAAACCTAATTGACTACCCACATTTCGTTTCAGAATAGGGTATTTTTACCCTTTTTAGGGTTCCGTAGTAAACGAGGAACCCTTATAGTTTCACCATGTCCGTCCGTCTGTCCGTCCATCCGTCCTCGGTTAATCTCAGAGACTATTAGTGCTAGAAATCTGTAATTTGGCATGGGTATAAATATAATGCATTTCGAATTTGGCGCTACTCGTCATCTTTTCAGGTTCATGAGCTGTCATGACTCATGACGTCACACGGATTAAGTTAACTAGAAATTGTGGAACAAAATATGGGTAGGTAGGTATAGGCAGTGGCGTGCACAGGGTTTGAAGCCAGGGTAGGCATTAGTTAGGGGAACCTGTTTACTGGCAGGTCATAATGTAAAATTTGCATTGAGCTATTACAACTGGGGTAAGCAGTGCATTTATGCCTCTATGACCTGCACGCCACTGGGTATAGGTACTTCAGTGCACTAGTAGTCCTAGTGATAAAGTTTTCTTGATATCTTACTCGTATTTTCCAACCAGTTTCCAATAACTAAGTTGGACTGCAATGCATCTTACCGAGTTTTGCTGTTTGAAATTATTTTTAACTAGCTGATGCCCGCGACTTCGTCCGCGTGGATTGAGGTTTTTAAAAATCCCGTGGGAACTCTTTGATTTTCCGGGATAAAAAGTAGCCTATGTCCTTCCCCGGGATGCAAGCATCTCTGTACCGAATTTCGTCAAAATCGGTTGGGCCGTGAAAGGCTAGCAGACAGACAGACAGACAGACAGACACACTTTCGCATTTATAATATTAAGTATGGATTATACTTTTACATTTTAAAAGTAGCTAAGCACTCTTTATCCTTGTTTAGTGTACCTAGACCTACATTTGATAGAAAAAAAACAAACGAGCGCGATCACTTCTTACAATTAAAATCAATTTAAAAAAAAATCTAACAAATATAGTAGGATAAAGTTATCTAACCTTAATATTTAACATGCCTTCCTACGGAAAATCAACTTTCAGTAAAATATTTACCATGCCTACGTACGGAAATTTTACTTTAGCGAAGACAAACACGTCGCTGTTTGGTGAAACTGGAGGCTGTAGCGTGAAAGAGAAAATTTAACTTTTGAATTCTGATTTCTCTGAATTTCCAACTTTTCAAATATTTAAATAACGCCAAAAACACTGAAAATTCAATCTGAATATATTAAAGGGTTGACTGACTGACTGACCTATCAACGCACAGCTTAAACTACTGGACGGATCGAGCTGTTTGGCATGCAGATATGAGATAGCTATTATAACGAAGGCATCCGCTTAGAAAGGATTTTTAAAAATTCAACCCCTAAGGGGGTAAAATAGGGGTTCGAAATTTGTGTAGTCCACGCGGGCGAAGTCGCAGGTATAAGCTAGTTACAGATAAGAACTGTGATAAAATATATTTTAGAAATTAAAAATTCGCTATGATTAAGGTCCCATCGCCAGCGCACTACAAAGCACGGGTCTCCTATCAGAGTCAGAGGAGCTTATCATTGGAAGGGTTAATCATCGTTTAAACCTTAGCTAAGGAATAACGTTACGTGATGGATTTTCAATACAAAAACTATCAAAACGTCTATAAATAGGTACATCAAATCATCAATCATCAATTAATTGAGTTAACATTTTTTGGCGATTGAAAAATTGGCTCAAACAAATATTTTCTTTCTACATTCACTACAAAGTAATACCTATGTATATATAACTGTATCTGTAACAGATCTGTAAGTTAATAAAAAAAAAAAAAAAAAAGTTTGAAGTCTAGCGCGTAATAATAAAAGAAGCGAAGATATTACGAAGTGTAGCGAACAGGGCGGGGCGCGGGGGAAGCTATTGGAAATTCCTTTTCACACCTGACGAACAATGGGTATTGTTGCGAACAAGTACCTAGTGACTACACAAAGGAAGTTGAGGGACTTTAGCGACGAAGAGACAGTTCATGAAAAACTGTATTACAAGTTAAGATAATATGTTGGTTTAACTCTGGTGTTTACAATGGTGTTTACAATAGACAACATACAAATAAATTGTTTAATTTCATTTCATTTCATCAAACCTGAATAGATCTTTACCCTTAACCAAGAAAGATAAAATAAGGAGAACTTGATAGTTAATTAATTGAAAAGAAGAATGTTCAGCAAATAGCGTCATCAAAGCGCGGCTCGAGCTAACAAGCTGTTGCATTAAACAGCTTGTTAAGCAGACAGCTTGTAACAGCTCTTTAGAGCCGCCTGCTAATGAGCAGGTGTTGTAACTTGTGACATATTATGTTACAATTTTCAATGTTGTTCTTGTAGTTAGGCACGACGAATAAAGAATAATTATGAAGTTAACCTATATCTAAGTCCCTTTCTATTGCGCTGACCAACCCATCGCCGGCTCACTACAGAGAACGGGTCTCCTCTCAGAGTGAGAAGGGTTTTGGTCATAGTCTACCACGCTGGCCATGTGTGGATTGGTAGACTTCACACACCTTTGAGAACATTATGGAGAATTCTCAGGCATGCAGGCTCTACTCTTTCCTTACGATGTTTTCCTTCACCGTTAAAGCAAGTCCGTAACTATTATGTAAAAAGTTAATTGCGATATTTTAGTATCTGTATTGCTTAAAACGCACATACCTAAGTCCAAAAAGTTAGAGGCCTGGAATTGAAGATACCTAGGTACCTAAACTGTACTCAAAATTCAAGAGGTCTAGTATTTTCGTAAGTAGCAGCAAAGCTATGATGGTTTATACTGGTACGTGCAAGAAGCATGGTGTTTCCGTAGCCGGCACGAAACTCATCGATTTTCTATTTCGAGCCTCATCTATCTATGTCATACCATAGACATAGATTACCATGACGATATCATGTTGTATAGAAGCCGACGTTACTTTGCAGAAGTCAATGATATACAATAGGGATAGGGATAGGGACCTTCAAATTGAATACGTCCATAAAGTTATCACCAAATCTGCCAAAGCCCACGACTATAGGCTTCACCACCACGTTAACGTTGAAGCAATCCAGCTGCTTGACGTAACGGAGACAGTGAGAAGACTAAAAAGGACCAAACCTTTTGAGTTAGTGTATAGTGATTAGTGATAGTGTACATAGTGTAAGTGCTGAAAGAACACGTGAACAAAGTGTCATATCTCAAATCAAGAAAGATTAAGATGCGTCAGTGGACAATTTCTTAGTATATAAGATAATTTATAAGTTTAGGTTAAAATAAATTTACTTATTAGTCATACATTAGGCTAGATCGTAATATAATTGAGTAGCTAATTGGCACTCAACAATAAGGAAAAAAAAAAAAAAAAATGATATACAATGAACCAAAAGCTTAATTTGCTATAATCCGCTGAAACAGGTCGAATCTGTATGGTGCAACATGCACCGCCCGCCCTCCCACTGCTAACCATGCAGGGAAAAGCAGCCACCAGGCAAGCAATACGCACCACCACCACGCAGCACCACACAAATCCCAAACACACTCGACGCACGTTTCGCCCCGACACCGGAGCATCCTCAGGAGATGTAGACCTTACAATGCACAATTGCAAACGGATAGCAAACTAGCTTCTGCCCGCGGCTTCGCCTGCGTGGCCTACAGGAAACAAATGGCATTTTTTTTTCAGAAACAAACATTATAACATCAGGACACGCACTCTGAACAGCACCGAATAACACATATAACCTTCCAACCCCCATTTCACTCCTTTAGGGGGGGGGGGGGGGGGGGGGGGGATTTTCTCATAGTCGTTTCTGAGCTGACACCTAACCTCAAGAAAAAACCTACTTTCCAAATTTCAAGTCAATTATAATATCAATAATTAAAACTTTCCCATACAAACTTACATCCCCTATTTTACCACCCTTATGGGCGAATTTTCCAAAAATCCTGAAACACGTATTTCTTCATTTGAGACCGAAAACCCAAATACCAATTTTCGTGCAAATAACTTGACAAATGACCGACTTTCATACAAACTTCCATCCCCCATTTAACCCACTTAGGGATGGAATTTCGAAACATCCTTTCTTAGTGGATACCTACTCTTTACAAAGAATAGACGCTCCAAATTTCATGTCTTTAGGACCAGCGGTTTAGGCTGTGCGTTGATTATATGTCAGTCAGTCAGTCAGTCAGGACTTTGAATTTTATATAAATATAGAAGGCTAAGCTTTTGGTTCATTGTATGACGATATCATTATAACTACGATTTTATTCCGTAGTTATTTATGGACTAGTTGTAACATATTGTTTAAATATTTAGGAACTAGGAAGCTAGGTCGTGGCCCCACGTATGCCCCACCAAGCGATTAGCGTTCCGGTACGATGCCGTTTAGAAACGCTTGGATTTGACTCGCTCCAGCAATGCACGGGGCTGCAATGGCTTGTATAGTACGGTATAATAACATTGTAAATTGAAAAATTAAAAAGAGCAACCGCCGAGTTTCTTGCTGGTTCTTCTCGGTAGGGACGGCATTCCGAACCAGTGGTAAATTAAAACTACCTGACTATTCATAAGCACTTTTAAAAAGTTTGCATGAATAAAAAAAACATTATATTCTATTCTATTCTATTCTAAACCGATAAAGGGGTATGGGTTTTAGCGTTTAGACTATCGTGAGTGATTTCCATTATACATGTATTAATAAACGGCTTTACTTACGTATTTTGTCGACGTTAGCCCGACTAGTTTCGAACCCATTCGGGGTCTTTTTCACAGGGACTCAGTTCGCGTATGGGCTTAATAAAACTCCATACCCCTTCCATACTACGCTTCCCTCTTAATTATCTGGTACGTTCGCCTTCTAATCGGAGGTCGGGGGTTCGATCCCGGGCACGCATCTCTAACTTTTCGGAGTTATGTGCGGTTTAAGTAATTAAATATCACTTGCTTAGCGACGAAGGAAAACATCGTGAGGAAACCTGCATGCCTGAGAGTTCTCCTTAACGTTCTCAAAGGTGTGTGATGTCTACCAAAACAAACATGGCCAGCGTGGTAGACTATGGCCGAAACCCTTCTCACTCTGAGAGAAGACCCGTGCTCTGTAGTGAGCCGGCGATGGGTTGATCATGATGATGATGATGACTTACATAGCGACAAAAAATACCAACTAAATCAAATAGAGGAAAAAGTTGAGATATTTTCGTGGTACCAAATAACTTCACACATTTTTTGTTAAGCTTATGAATGGCGTAAGGAATAAAAGGTTTTTCAGGAATCTGGGAGATATTTCGTGACAGGATTTGTCAAAATATTATCGGGTAGTCCTTCTCAGGAAAATATTTGTGAAACAAGGATTATGTTGTCGGACCTTTCCTTTGGAAGATTGGTATAATCAATCATTAGATAGGATTTATCAATGTTCGATATCTAAATATATATAAAAGGAAAAGGTGAATGACTGACTAACTGACTGACTGGCTGACTGATTTATCAACGCACAGCTCAAACTACTGGACGGATCGGGCTGAAATTTGGCATGCAGATAGCTATTACGAAGTAGGCATCCGCTGAGAAAGGGTTTTTGAAAATTCAACCCCTAAGGGATTGACATAGGGGTTTGAAATTTGTGTAGTCCACGCGGACGAAGTCGCGAGCATAAGCTAGTGTACCAATATGTCCAATACCTAGATCTATTATTTCGGTACGATACCTACCATGTAGAAATACTATAAATATTTTGTAAACGCTCATAAATATTACTTTAAATTTGTTCATTATATTAGTCAAAAATACGTCTCTATTTTTATTAAGATCTCACTGATATTAAATCAAAAAAGTTGAGACAAAAGCTTTTTTCGTACCTGCTCATTAATTTTCATTTTCTTTTCAACGCCTTTATAGTCTTTCTACTTTGATTACTCTCCATTGATTCGATATTTTTTCATACAATCTCATTGAGTAGGTACACAAAATTCATTGAACCCAGCCAAATTAATGAGCAAATTAATCATTTACCTAGGTGCTAGATTTTATTTTTAGATTGGATAACCGAATAAGCGTAGTTAGATATTTTTTCTTTTAATGATAACTGGAATACGACTGGAATTTTCCACGTAAATGTAGGTATAAATAGATACCTACCTACTCCCCAGAAAAGAATTTCAGAAAGTTTTTCCTTACTCAGATACAAGTTAACCCTTGACTGCAATCTCACCTGGTGGTAAGTGATGATGCAGTCTAAGATACGGAAGGGGTATGGCAGTTTTTATTAAACCCATGCCCCTTTGGTTTCCACACGATATCGTACGGGAACGCTACATCGCTTGGCGGCACGGCTTTGCCGGTAGGGTGGTAACTAGCCATGGCCGAAGCCTCCCACCAGACGAACCAGAACACCAGAGTAGTTTCAGTACTTTTGGAGTCCTAGTTTGGTGGCCAACAACTAGTTAGGGACTGGTTTATATTGATTTTAATTACTACCTAACTTAATTAATTGAAAGCATAGCACAGTTGTGAATCCTAGTTTGAGATCCATAGAACTTTGCACTGATTTATTTATCACAAGCGTATGCCCGCTTTGATAAATAAATCCTAAAATAAAGGTTTGTCCTTCAATCACATCGCAACGGTGCAACGAATTGACGTCATTTTTTGCATGGGTATAGATAAAGACCTGGAGAGTAATATAGGCTACTTTTTATCCCGGAAAACCAAAATTCCCACGGGATTTTTAAAACCTAAATCCACACGGACGAAGTCGCGGGCATCACCTAGTCCTGTATAAAGAAAACGGAAGAGCAAATGATCCTCAGCAATTAGCGTCTAGATAGAAATAAGAAATGGCTGCGCTTTACCTTAAACGCACATAAACATCAACGCTGAAACCTCTCCCAAGATAAACGACCACCATTTGATGCTCTCCTGTGTAACGTCCGAGACGTGCTCCAGATTTATATTGCGATGTACATATTTCGTTTATTTATTGCAGCTTTGCGATGTAGATGCGTATTATTCAGGGTTCCGTACGCGAGGGGTGCCTCATCATCATCATCATCAACCGATAGACGTCCACTGTTGGACATAGGTCTCTTGTAGGGACTTGCACAAGCCACGGTCTTGCGTCGTCTGATGTCGTCCGTCCACCTAGTGAGGGGTCTTCCACCACTGCGTCTTCCGGTGCGAGGTCGCCACTCCAGCACCTTGGGACCCCAACGCAACGTCTATCGGTTTTACGAACTATGTGCCCTTCCCATTACCCCTAAGGGGTGCTTAACGAGACCCTAGGCTAATACTAAGCGAGTTAAAATTTTCACATACAATATATCTCACACCCGGCTTATGTTATGCCTAACCTAACCTAAGTTTAAGGTTAACTTAAACTTGTATAGAGCAATAATAAATTAGAAACAAAGAAAAACTTTTATTGTAAACTAGCTTATGCTCGCGACTTCGTCCGCGTGGACTACACGAATTTTAAACCCCTATTTCACCCCCTTAGGAGTTGATTTTTCAAAAATCCTTTTTTAGCGGACGCCTACGCCATAATAGCTATCTGCATGCCAAATTTCAGCCCGATCCGTCCAGTAGTTTGTGCTGTGCGTTGATAGATCAGTCAGTCAGTCACCTTTTCCTTTTTTTAGATTGTGACACACATCACATGTGGTACCTAAGATTTGATTATTCCAGCGCGTCCTCCACTTATGCCTCAAGCAGAAGAAGCGCCGGAATAAGTTGTGTCATTGGTTGCACAACTAGAAAAAAGATACCATGTAACGATACTCAACTGGCATACTAAAATATTATAAAATTTTAATATGCAAAATAGTACAAAATTTTTTGCTTTAAATTTATCTAAATTAGGTCAGTACATATCAGTAGTAAAGTATTTCACATAAGAATATAAAAGTTTCACTTCTAAGAGTTTCAATTTTAACTCATAACGCATAACGTAGGCAAACATTGGGAATCGAGGATATACGCCGCACGGGTTATCGGGAGCGAAGACAGACAGCGATGCGCGGGGCCGCGTCGAGGCGTTGTGTGCGCGCCGCGCTGGTTAAAGCGTAATAGCGCTCGGAGCGTTCATTGCTGAACTAGCGTTGCGTGCGGCATCGCGCGCGTCGGTCGAGACGGTGAGTGTGCGCGCTCGTCGTTGCGTAGTGGCGCTCATAGCGTGCTCTATTCAAACGGCGATGTGGAGATACAAAATATAATTTACTTATTGTAACTTATGTGCTGGGGCGACACATGAGGTTTATAATAAAGAATACTAATTTGAGAATGGGACCACTTTGAGTACAAGGATACATTTCTTATATTATAGGGCGATACTTTCTAAAGTCTGAGAGCGATTTATGGTTGAACTGACAATTTGGCTGCTTAGGCGGAGAAAACCGCGCGTCCCTCGGGATGTGTTTGGTGAATCTTTGCTTGAGATGGCTTTCAGTGTTATTAGTGAACTATCTGACATTCTTCTGAAGACTTCTATCACTCCGTGGTGATCGCAAACACTTACAAGGTACATAAATGCTGAAGATGGGATTAGGCCTGTGGATATAGTCTCCCTCGCTTCGGCGTTTGTATCGCAGTGCGCCTGGCTCTGTTTGGCATCTGACTATCAGTTAGATGTTAGATAGGGATTAGGCCTGTAGATGCCATGGTGAGCCTTGTTCATTCTTGACAATAGTTTGCTATGTTTGAATTTGTGATTACATCGGCGTGCGTTCGCACATAGTGCGAACGTATGTTGATGGGGTTGCATTCAAGTATAGTGGATGTTAAATTGAGTTGTAGGCCCATGTACTAAATCTGCAGTGAGCCTGGCTCGTCTTTAGGATTTAATTACATTGGAAACTAGAATAGGATTGGCTAGCGATGGCAGATCATACGGCTATTTCTGGTTTTGTCTTGTTCTGGTATCCTGTGTTTACTTTTGAATTATTTGCTGGTATGCGTTGGAGCGCGTTGGAAGACGCTTATGCGAAGGAGACCCAGTGCCTTTGATGCTTTGTGATTCTTATATGAAGGAGAACCTAGTATCTCGGGCTTTGTGAATCCTTTGCTGAGTTGATTCTAGCATGTTTTAATAGCTACCAATCACAGTGGGCAGGTAATGCTGCTGTACTGTTTGTACTCTGACATTCGTTGGAATGCTTAACCACCTTGTGGTGTTTACTGAATACACGCACAATATAAATGCAACATTATTATACCAATACATAAATATTGAAGGTTGGGTTAAGGCCTGTGGATATTCCCGCAGTGAGTCTGACTCTCCTTGAAACCTATTAACAGGTCTGTAGTGGGAGAGCACCACTCTAAAAATGCTGTATCAGCTATGGCTGCATCGTGGGATCATAAGAGGCACGCACCTCTTTCTAAAGTATGCTTGCATACGTTGCGCCGTTTATCAAATGATGACGTTGTGTGGGGGGGGGGCTACTGTTCGTTGGTATTTTATGTACTTAGTGTCATAGGATACTAAGGGAAGGCAGAAGCTCACCGTACATGGCGCGGAGGGGCTATGTACCATCATTTACTTTTTAATTCCCCAAGTAAATGATGCCATCCTTCCAAGCTTCTATCCCAAAGGGGTTAGTAGTTTGGAGCACGAAGTCTTCAAATTCGCGAACTCCGTAAAGTCGTTGGCTTGATAAACGCGGTTCAATACGTGAACGCACATTTTGAATTGCACCAGAACGGCATTTGTCTTGTCAGACATACTCGAATGCCTACTTCCAATACGCGGACTCCGTAAAGTCGTTTAGGCCTGATGAACTCATTATTTCCGATACTCTAAAAGTTCTTGGTTTATTATGGACACAACATTTCAAGGGGTCTTACTGCTATACGATACACGTGCCACTTTAAGGGAATTAATTTAAACCGTAACCTTTGGAAAGATTCGAAGGAAAAATAGGGTAGAGTTTTTTAGGACCTCGTCAGGTTAGTTACAATTGGGTGCCGTGACCAGGATGGTCATAACGGCTTAATAGAGTAGAATAAAGTAGGCGAAAGCCTACAATTTGTTGCTCGTGAAATGGAAAGAGTCTGTGGAAATTTTGAGTTCATCAAGGCTTGAACAACTTGTTATCAGGGGGTTGTGGGGAAAAGACATTTGAAGCAAAATATGTAAGAATGTATAAGCCGTTTAATTGACAGGGGGTTGTGGTAGCTGATTGCTTGTCGAAATTATCTGTGTTAGTTAATTAAACATTTTAAAGATTTTATCTTGTTTTAAGCCAAACATGCTCCATGATTAAGAGAGGTGGTAGGTGTGATAAATAACGTAGTGAAGGATAGAGAGTATGTGTGATAAACAACGGACCAAAGAAAAATAATAGATAAAAGGTAGACTGAGCGAAAGACAATTAAATATACTGATCGTTGGCGGATAATACGAGTTGGAGACGTGAATTTTAAACAGAAGTATAGGGTGAAATATTGGTGATTTGTTGTGCTATAACATGAGAAATCTTAATAAATTGTAGGTTACAAAGTCATAAAATCATGACATCAGGGGGTTGTGCGAATTAAATATGTAGGTAATAAGAGAGTATGTAACTTCTAAAGCAAAAAATAGATATAGAGGGAACAAAATACATTTTTAGCTAGTCATAAACAGGAATTATTGAACTGAGATTTAGATCGTTGAAAAGGGAAGTAAAGGGAAATACTCCAATTAATAAATATGCTTAGCGTTGAGGCATTAGTGTTTGTGGAATTGAATGTGTGAATAAATACTAGGTACATTGATTGACGATGAATGTTATGACATAAAAATGTGGGCATGAAAATGTAGGTTATTAAAGGGAAAGTGTAGAGAATAAGTGATACGATGAGTAAAGCCTGTTTTCTTTTACATATTTTTGATGATATTTAACTAAACTAACAAAGTGAGTGTCAAACATGCATCGCTTTTGGATCCGGGCGTCGTAAGGATAGTAATCTTAGATAAATTCAGCTGTTATAAAATTATAAGATCAGGGGGTTGCTACGTGATAGTCTTAAATAAATAGGAAGAGTATATTATCTATTGTAAATTCTATTCTGCACGCTTCATGGAATTCATTCTATTCGCATGCATCATAGAATTTAGGGGGTTGAATGTAACGATACTCAACTGGCATACTAAAATATTATAAAATTTTAATATGCAAAATAGTACAAAATTTTTTGCTTTAAATTTATCTAAATTAGGTCAGTACATATCAGTAGTAAAGTATTTCACATAAGAATATAAAAGTTTCACTTCTAAGAGTTTCAATTTTAACTCATAACGCATAACGTAGGCAAACATTGGGAATCGAGGATATACGCCGCACGGGTTATCGGGAGCGAAGACAGACAGCGATGCGCGGGGCCGCGTCGAGGCGTTGTGTGCGCGCCGCGCTGGTTAAAGCGTAATAGCGCTCGGAGCGTTCATTGCTGAACTAGCGTTGCGTGCGGCATCGCGCGCGTCGGTCGAGACGGTGAGTGTGCGCGCTCGTCGTTGCGTAGTGGCGCTCATAGCGTGCTCTATTCAAACGGCGATGTGGAGATACAAAATATAATTTACTTATTGTAACTTATGTGCTGGGGCGACACATGAGGTTTATAATAAAGAATACTAATTTGAGAATGGGACCACTTTGAGTACAAGGATACATTTCTTATATTATAGGGCGATACTTTCTAAAGTCTGAGAGCGATTTATGGTTGAACTGACAATTTGGCTGCTTAGGCGGAGAAAACCGCGCGTCCCTCGGGATGTGTTTGGTGAATCTTTGCTTGAGATGGCTTTCAGTGTTATTAGTGAACTATCTGACATTCTTCTGAAGACTTCTATCACTCCGTGGTGATCGCAAACACTTACAAGGTACATAAATGCTGAAGATGGGATTAGGCCTGTGGATATAGTCTCCCTCGCTTCGGCGTTTGTATCGCAGTGCGCCTGGCTCTGTTTGGCATCTGACTATCAGTTAGATGTTAGATAGGGATTAGGCCTGTAGATGCCATGGTGAGCCTTGTTCATTCTTGACAATAGTTTGCTATGTTTGAATTTGTGATTACATCGGCGTGCGTTCGCACATAGTGCGAACGTATGTTGATGGGGTTGCATTCAAGTATAGTGGATGTTAAATTGAGTTGTAGGCCCATGTACTAAATCTGCAGTGAGCCTGGCTCGTCTTTAGGATTTAATTACATTGGAAACTAGAATAGGATTGGCTAGCGATGGCAGATCATACGGCTATTTCTGGTTTTGTCTTGTTCTGGTATCCTGTGTTTACTTTTGAATTATTTGCTGGTATGCGTTGGAGCGCGTTGGAAGACGCTTATGCGAAGGAGACCCAGTGCCTTTGATGCTTTGTGATTCTTATATGAAGGAGAACCTAGTATCTCGGGCTTTGTGAATCCTTTGCTGAGTTGATTCTAGCATGTTTTAATAGCTACCAATCACAGTGGGCAGGTAATGCTGCTGTACTGTTTGTACTCTGACATTCGTTGGAATGCTTAACCACCTTGTGGTGTTTACTGAATACACGCACAATATAAATGCAACATTATTATACCAATACATAAATATTGAAGGTTGGGTTAAGGCCTGTGGATATTCCCGCAGTGAGTCTGACTCTCCTTGAAACCTATTAACAGGTCTGTAGTGGGAGAGCACCACTCTAAAAATGCTGTATCAGCTATGGCTGCATCGTGGGATCATAAGAGGCACGCACCTCTTTCTAAAGTATGCTTGCATACGTTGCGCCGTTTATCAAATGATGACGTTGTGTGGGGGGGGGGGCTACTGTTCGTTGGTATTTTATGTACTTAGTGTCATAGGATACTAAGGGAAGGCAGAAGCTCACCGTACATGGCGCGGAGGGGCTATGTACCATCATTTACTTTTTAATTCCCCAAGTAAATGATGCCATCCTTCCAAGCTTCTATCCCAAAGGGGTTAGTAGTTTGGAGCACGAAGTCTTCAAATTCGCGAACTCCGTAAAGTCGTTGGCTTGATAAACGCGGTTCAATACGTGAACGCACATTTTGAATTGCACCAGAACGGCATTTGTCTTGTCAGACATACTCGAATGCCTACTTCCAATACGCGGACTCCGTAAAGTCGTTTAGGCCTGATGAACTCATTATTTCCGATACTCTAAAAGTTCTTGGTTTATTATGGACACAACATTTCAAGGGGTCTTACTGCTATACGATACACGTGCCACTTTAAGGGAATTAATTTAAACCGTAACCTTTGGAAAGATTCGAAGGAAAAATAGGGTAGAGTTTTTTAGGACCTCGTCAGGTTAGTTACAATTTGGTGCCGTGACCAGGATGGTCATAACGGCTTAATAGAGTAGAATAAAGTAGGCGAAAGCCTACAATTTGTTGCTCGTGAAATGGAAAGAGTCTGTGGAAATTTTGAGTTCATCAAGGCTTGAACAACTTGTTATCAGGGGGTTGTGGGGAAAAGACATTTGAAGCAAAATATGTAAGAATGTATAAGCCGTTTAATTGACAGGGGGTTGTGGTAGCTGATTGCTTGTCGAAATTATCTGTGTTAGTTAATTAAACATTTTAAAGATTTATCTTGTTTTAAGCCAAACATGCTCCATGATTAAGAGAGGTGGTAGGTGTGATAAATAACGTAGTGAAGGATAGAGAGTATGTGTGATAAACAACGGACCAAAGAAAAATAATAGATAAAAGGTAGACTGAGCGAAAGACAATTAAATATACTGATCGTTGGCGGATAATACGAGTTGGAGACGTGAATTTTAAACAGAAGTATAGGGTGAAATATTGGTGATTTGTTGTGCTATAACATGAGAAATCTTAATAAATTGTAGGTTACAAAGTCATAAAATCATGACATCAGGGGGTTGTGCGAATTAAATATGTAGGTAATAAGAGAGTATGTAACTTCTAAAGCAAAAAATAGATATAGAGGGAACAAAATACATTTTTAGCTAGTCATAAACAGGAATTATTGAACTGAGATTTAGATCGTTGAAAAGGGAAGTAAAGGGAAATACTCCAATTAATAAATATGCTTAGCGTTGAGGCATTAGTGTTTGTGGAATTGAATGTGTGAATAAATACTAGGTACATTGATTGACGATGAATGTTATGACATAAAAATGTGGGCATGAAAATGTAGGTTATTAAAGGGAAAGTGTAGAGAATAAGTGATACGATGAGTAAAGCCTGTTTTCTTTTACATATTTTTGATGATATTTAACTAAACTAACAAAGTGAGTGTCAAACATGCATCGCTTTTGGATCCGGGCGTCGTAAGGATAGTAATCTTAGATAAATTCAGCTGTTATAAAATTATAAGATCAGGGGGTTGCTACGTGATAGTCTTAAATAAATAGGAAGAGTATATTATCTATTGTAAATTCTATTCTGCACGCTTCATGGAATTCATTCTATTCGCATGCATCATAGAATTTAGGGGGTTGAATGTAACGATACTCAACTGGCATACTAAAATATTATAAAATTTTAATATGCAAAATAGTACAAAATTTTTTGCTTTAAATTTATCTAAATTAGGTCAGTACATATCAGTAGTAAAGTATTTCACATAAGAATATAAAAGTTTCACTTCTAAGAGTTTCAATTTTAACTCATAACGCATAACGTAGGCAAACATTGGGAATCGAGGATATACGCCGCACGGGTTATCGGGAGCGAAGACAGACAGCGATGCGCGGGGCCGCGTCGAGGCGTTGTGTGCGCGCCGCGCTGGTTAAAGCGTAATAGCGCTCGGAGCGTTCATTGCTGAACTAGCGTTGCGTGCGGCATCGCGCGCGTCGGTCGAGACGGTGAGTGTGCGCGCTCGTCGTTGCGTAGTGGCGCTCATAGCGTGCTCTATTCAAACGGCGATGTGGAGATACAAAATATAATTTACTTATTGTAACTTATGTGCTGGGGCGACACATGAGGTTTATAATAAAGAATACTAATTTGAGAATGGGACCACTTTGAGTACAAGGATACATTTCTTATATTATAGGGCGATACTTTCTAAAGTCTGAGAGCGATTTATGGTTGAACTGACAATTTGGCTGCTTAGGCGGAGAAAACCGCGCGTCCCTCGGGATGTGTTTGGTGAATCTTTGCTTGAGATGGCTTTCAGTGTTATTAGTGAACTATCTGACATTCTTCTGAAGACTTCTATCACTCCGTGGTGATCGCAAACACTTACAAGGTACATAAATGCTGAAGATGGGATTAGGCCTGTGGATATAGTCTCCCTCGCTTCGGCGTTTGTATCGCAGTGCGCCTGGCTCTGTTTGGCATCTGACTATCAGTTAGATGTTAGATAGGGATTAGGCCTGTAGATGCCATGGTGAGCCTTGTTCATTCTTGACAATAGTTTGCTATGTTTGAATTTGTGATTACATCGGCGTGCGTTCGCACATAGTGCGAACGTATGTTGATGGGGTTGCATTCAAGTATAGTGGATGTTAAATTGAGTTGTAGGCCCATGTACTAAATCTGCAGTGAGCCTGGCTCGTCTTTAGGATTTAATTACATTGGAAACTAGAATAGGATTGGCTAGCGATGGCAGATCATACGGCTATTTCTGGTTTTGTCTTGTTCTGGTATCCTGTGTTTACTTTTGAATTATTTGCTGGTATGCGTTGGAGCGCGTTGGAAGACGCTTATGCGAAGGAGACCCAGTGCCTTTGATGCTTTGTGATTCTTATATGAAGGAGAACCTAGTATCTCGGGCTTTGTGAATCCTTTGCTGAGTTGATTCTAGCATGTTTTAATAGCTACCAATCACAGTGGGCAGGTAATGCTGCTGTACTGTTTGTACTCTGACATTCGTTGGAATGCTTAACCACCTTGTGGTGTTTACTGAATACACGCACAATATAAATGCAACATTATTATACCAATACATAAATATTGAAGGTTGGGTTAAGGCCTGTGGATATTCCCGCAGTGAGTCTGACTCTCCTTGAAACCTATTAACAGGTCTGTAGTGGGAGAGCACCACTCTAAAAATGCTGTATCAGCTATGGCTGCATCGTGGGATCATAAGAGGCACGCACCTCTTTCTAAAGTATGCTTGCATACGTTGCGCCGTTTATCAAATGATGACGTTGTGTGGGGGGGGGGCTACTGTTCGTTGGTATTTTATGTACTTAGTGTCATAGGATACTAAGGGAAGGCAGAAGCTCACCGTACATGGCGCGGAGGGGCTATGTACCATCATTTACTTTTTAATTCCCCAAGTAAATGATGCCATCCTTCCAAGCTTCTATCCCAAAGGGGTTAGTAGTTTGGGGCACGAAGTCTTCAAATTCGCGAACTCCGTAAAGTCGTTGGCTTGATAAACGCGGTTCAATACGTGAACGCACATTTTGAATTGCACCAGAACGGCATTTGTCTTGTCAGACATACTCGAATGCCTACTTCCAATACGCGGACTCCGTAAAGTCGTTTAGGCCTGATGAACTCATTATTTCCGATACTCTAAAAGTTCTTGGTTTATTATGGACACAACATTTCAAGGGGTCTTACTGCTATACGATACACGTGCCACTTTAAGGGAATTAATTTAAACCGTAACCTTTGGAAAGATTCGAAGGAAAAATAGGGTAGAGTTTTTTAGGACCTCGTCAGGTTAGTTACAACCAGCTCAGAATAAAGCAAATTCACTCCCAAGCTATGTAACTTAGTATAAGTAAGACAACAATATTACTATTGAAATAGGTCTATATTTTATTGACACTACGAACAGGTTGTGTTCGATATTGGTGCGGAAGGAATTTCAATCTAATCTCACGACATCCTTTGTTACCGAGAATAATACCATAGAGATGCAGTTCTCGTACAAAACACGTCAAAATAACGCACACAGCTCTAAATAAAACTTATATATCCTATACGAGCTTTTGCCCGCGTCTTCGTCCTTGTGCACTTAGGCTTTTTGGAAATCCTGTGGAAAATCTTTAATTTTACGGGATAAAAAGTATCCTATGTCCGTCCGTTTACCCACTGAGATGTAAAAGGGTAGGTAATAGACAGATGGACAAATAAATTTACTTTCGCATTTTTAATATTAGCATGGATTATTATTTTAAGTTAGCACAGCACATGGCTTACATAAGTATAAATTTATATTCCTGTAATATATTTGACGTCTAAAGTCAATATAGCTATTATATAATTTTGGTTCCTTGTTTGTCGTGGACTTCCACAAAGTAACGCCTAATTCAATACAAATACTGAATAGAAAACATCAATGACATTCTAAAAATAATTATTAGTATATGAGCAGTTTAACAAAACTATGTTTTTCAAGTAAATTTCGAAAACATATTTGTGATTAGTTGGTGACTCAAAATGGTTAACACTCACTGAGTTTTTGTTTCCGTTATTGTATGAGATCACGTAACAGAGCGCCCTATATACTAATTTCTCTCCGTAGATATAGTATAATATGGAGTATGAATTATTCTTATCCTTGTTGTTGTTTGTTGTGACAGTTTTTTGTGGATATAACTACCTCTAGTACGTGACAACTCCCTGTATTGTGTTATCAGCCAGGTTACTTCAGTGTAGAGCCCCGCGTGGGACGACCAATATTACCTTTATCTGGGAACTTTCCGTGCTATTTATTTAATACAGTTTCAATTAACAGTTACCAAGAGAAAACAACGCCTACTCTCTATTGTTTATTGTTTACACTGTAGGCAGACAGGTAGATAGACAGACCATATTTTTTATGTATTTGTAATTTTATCGCATGGAGTATGCGTTATTCTTGTTCTTTTGCTGTTTGTTGTGGCAGTTTTTTGTGCAGATAACTACCTCTAGTACGTGACAACTCCCTGTCTCGTGTTATCAGCCAGGTTACTTCAGTGTAGAACATCGCGTGGGACGACCAATATTACCTTTATCCGGGAACTTTCCGTGCTATTTATTTAATACAGTTTCATTTAACAGTAACCAAGAGAAAACAACGCCTACCCTCTATTGTTTATTGTTTACACTGTATAATGAATATTAAATAACTCTAGCGTGTTTGTTATTAGGCCCCATTCGCACGATACGGTTTCAACTTATAGTTTATATTTGCGTAGGAGTACGGAATGGTTTGTTTTTGTTTAGAAAATTTTATTTTCCCCTGTTTTCTTAACCGGCAGCTTTAGTACTAAGACAGATTTTTGCGACTTCGTCCATGTGGGTTTAGGTTTTAATAGATTTTCGCAAAACTCTTAATGAATCTACGCAATATCTATAATTTTCAGACCCTATGGTTAGAGCTGTACGTTCACAATATGTCAGTTAGTTAGTTTGTCCTTTTTACATGACTGCCTATAATAAGGAATGTAATGTTTCAGTTTTTGTTTTTAAAGTTCACACACGGTGTAACCAGAACGCTAGCAAAAACAAAACTTGGGTCACCTAGGACGTGACGGCATTGACTCCGAGTGGCCTACTTATGCAACGTTCGTTGACCTTTAGCATCAGTCAGATCTTTTATTTGCAATATATCTACATAATTTTATTATATTTTTTTCACTTTTTTATGGTATCACATCAGTAATCATCAGTAGTATCCACCTGTCTTCGTTTTTGCCAGCGTTCTGGTAACACCCTGTATAATATGTAATTATGTGAGTTTCTTATTTCCACCGTAACTTTTGAATGCCTGAACAAATTCGGATGTATGGTGTATCCTTAGAATCAATAGAGTAGTCTTATTCTATTCTCGGTAGAATATTTTTAAACCAGGCTAGTAGAGATACTATAAAGGTTGGGAAAAATGACGAATGGAATTCAGCATGCAGGAATTCTTTTCAACGTTTCTTCCGCACAGATTATAATATTATGGAGCATCTCTAATATTTAAATATTATTATGTTACGTTTAAGCGAAATTCTGCTCCGAATACCGACGTAGAGTCTAGAGTACAAAATGAGGTTTTTTTTTCAAAATGGCGGACTAGTAGGCACTGTTGGTATACCAACTAGGTTCAATGTCATATTTTAATGTAGATAAAGGGTACATAACACGATTAAGCTGATGTTTTTATTTATCGGTATATCAACCCAATCACACGGGTCGTGGTCACGACTCTTTCTTGTTCTTTTCCGGCAAAATACACTCACAACGTCACATTAACTTTCGATGTCGTACGATGATTACGATACGGTGTCGTGAGGATGGTTTTAAAATAGCAAATATGTGGGATCCAGTGGTAGAACTTTTGCAAACCAAGACAGTAAGTTAGTAAAGTTAAACCACGAAATGTTCAATGTCCTTTATCTGTATACATAAAATTCAATGTCCTGACTGACTGACTGTGTTATATATCAACGCACAACCTAAACTGGTGGTCCTAGAGACATGAAATTTGGAGGGTGTGTTCTTTGTAAAGAGAAGTATCCACTAAGAAAGGATTTTTCGAAAAATGGGGGTTTGAAATTTATCTGAACCACGCGGACGAAGTCGTGAGCATAAGCTAGTAAGATTTATAAAACTTTGAGCATAATAATAGCTTAACAGGACAAAAATAAGACCTTTAAGCTGACATACAAGAAAGAATATTGATCTCCAGGGAATGCTAAATTACAAAAAGGATTCTACCCAAAACCATCTTGTACCTATCAAAAATGTCGCTAAGAATCGGTATGAAGGTAAAATATTCATTTCTAGTTTGAATAAAGTTTTTCACTCCCTCGTTCTGGCGAAGTTGGAGCAATTTATTGAATAAATTCTAAATCACTAAGTAACTTCGTTTGGTATTCACGCCCACCGGCAGTCGACACCCTCCAATAAATCTTACCAGCTATAAATCTACTGGCACAAAAATATCAGGTCTTCGAACATCCAAGGTAACAGGGAAAATCGTTATATATCACACACCGGCTTTACTCACGTGTTTAGTCAACGTTAGACCAACTAGTTTCCTTTAACACAGGGACTCAATTCGCGCACGCGTCGCGAACTGAGTCCCTGTGAAAAAGGGCCCCGGATGAGTTCGAAACTAGTTGGACTATTATCACACACCGGTTTTACTAACGTGTTTAGTCGACGTTAGGCCGACTATTTTTGAACCCACCCGTCACAGGGACTCAGTTCACGACGTTCGAAACAAGTCGGGCTAACGTCGACTAAACACGTGAGTAAAGCCAGTGTGTGATATATGTATAATTGAAATCACTCACGATATGCTCACGATAGTTTAAACGCTAAAAAATCGTCCATTCAAATTCATATTTCAGGAATGTCCAATTCAAATTGGTCGGTTGCGTTTAGACTAAACATACCTACTGTTGGACTCATAATACACCAAATCTACTACTTACACCAAAAGACTCGCTTCGTCGTCCATTCATTCAACTTTATCTACTCGACTTTTATTTCGGCTCTGCAACTCCCTCTTTCACTCCACTCGACTCGCTTCATTAATGTCCTTCACGTTACGACGAAGGAGTTTCACGTTTTACAAAATACTCTAGGAAAATAATTTCCTTCACCAGTGAGCAAGTGATATTTAATTGCTTGGAAAAGCACATAATTAGCTCCGAAAATTAGAGCTACCTCGAAACCGAAACCGTCGGCTCTCGTATAGAAGATGGACGTCATATAACCTATCTATCTATCTATCACCGCTGTATAAATTTTATAACTTGCTACAACTACAAAAATATAAATAATTCAACTTGGTAAGTATAATTTAGAGCCTCGGTAGCTCAACAGTTAAAGGAGCGGACTGAAAACCGAAAGGTCACCGATTCAAACCCCACCCGTTGCACTATTGTCGTACGTACTCCTAGCACTAGCCTTACGCTTAGTTGGAGGGGAAAGGGGAGTTTTAGTCACCATGATAAACTTGGCTAATATTCAGTTTCAAAAAATATATATAACTTCAACTTCTAGATAGTACTATCATATATTCTGTGTCTAAAGTAGGTAAGTACTACCAGGTTCGACCGACTGCCAAGTTTTGAACTCCTTGATATGAATATCAAGTAAAAGGGGCCGGACAAGTAGAAAACCTTTAGAAAACATAAAACCTGCAATAAATAGTACGACCAATAAATCCTCTAAAACAAAAAATATCACATCTAAATTCTACGAACATCTTCTAAGGAACAAGTTGAAAAGAAAGAATTGCGATAAAACTCACGTGCTTAAAATATATTCCGTTAAGGCCTCGGGCCTTGGGGGCTTACTATCGGATAAATCATCGACTTGATTTATATGCGTTTCAGTCTACAGTTACTAGATTAAGGTCTCCCAAACAGGTGCGAAGGATTTTACGTATTCTTGTTCTTACACTTTGGGGCTATGCAGGTTCAAGAATCCCCGTATCACAGTGACCGTCTCCGATCAATTGTATTCGCCTCCACTTTACACTTCCTTGTCAAATCCTGTGGCCGCCAAATACAGCAGCACTTTTTTAACAGCCTCAGGGTGTACAATGAGTTTCTTTAAGTGGATGCTACGTTTGTGCATCTGAGCAGGGCAGTAACCAGTGGCGTGCAGCTGATAGAGGCATAAACGCACTGCTTACCCTCGTAATAAATCAATGCTTATTTTTCATTAAAACCTGCCGGAAAATAAGTTCATACCTAAATGCATACCCTGGCTTGAAATCTTGTGCACGCCACTGGCAGTAACAGATAATGTGCAATGTAGTCTCAGTAGACTCGTGGCACTGTCTGCAGGTGCCCGAGCCCTAGAGCGTTTATTTTACGTCTTACCTGCAGCTAGGTTGTTTTTTGAGGTTCCGTACCTCAAAAGGGAAAAGGAGCCCTAGGTAGAATCACTTCTGTCTATCTGTCTGTCTGTCTGTCAAGACAACGGGTAATCAAATCCTTGCGGGGGCTGCCTAGCAATGCACAGCGTGATTTCTAATACTATTCCGAAGAAAATATAAAAAATTAAACATTATACTTTGACAAAAGATTCTATATGTCTTTGTTATCTGTTATCTGCCAAAGCCACCACGATCCTAACTTCATAGTCTCTGTTCGTTCCTACCTGTATTGGGGACGATGCGCATAGAAACTTCCAGCTTTTATAAAATGACGATAGGTCTGGCCCTCACGGGCTCTTAGTTCAACAAGTTTTATACTTTTTTTATACATAACTAGCTTGTGCTCGCGACTTCATCCGCGAGGACTATATTTTCAAACCCCTATTTCACCCCCTAAGGGGTTGAATTTTCAAAAATCCGTCCAGTAGTTTGAGCTGTGCGTTGATAGATCAGTCAGTCAGTCAGTCAGTCACCTTTTCCTTTTATATATTTAGATTTTTACAAGTTTTGTCGAAAGCTAGAATGACAACTGTTAGTGTACACTAGGCGAAAGAAAATATAAGCTTATATAAAAAAATCATCGCTCTTTCACGTTATTTTGTTTCCTATCTAATACCTATCGTGATTGAAATCACATTATGAACTATAATTTCCTCCGGGATAACCCCGTATTATACAGATTGCTTTAAATGTATTGGATTTTTTATCACTACCCACTTACTGTCCATGTTCTCCACCTTGGGGCCTAAATGGTGTTTCCCTTTGAGAAATGTATAATGCGTACAGACTATTAAGAGAAATCGTGGCTATATTGTGATGTTCTAGCTGTCAATAAGATCAATTAGATACAGTTAGCAAAAAATAGTTACAAAATAATTAATCTTGAATGAGAATGATTTAATCTGAATGTAGTTCCTCAACTCTACTGATCATTCTCAGAGTACATAATCATCGTCTTCATCATCCTCACAGTTGATTTCCCTAAATAAAAATGAACTGAATGACTGAATGACTGACTGATCTTTCAACGCAAAACTCAAACTATTAGACGGATCGGGCTGAAATTTGGCATGCAGATAGCTATTATGACGTAGGCATCTGATAAGAAGCGATTTTTCAAAATTCAACCCCTCAGGGGGTGAAATAGGGGTTTGAAGTTTTTGAAGTCCACGCGGACGAAGTTGCAAGCATAAGCTAGTTTAATATACCTATATAAAAAGACTTGCCCTGACTGACAGAGTGATCTGTCAACGCACAGCTTAAACATGAAATTTTGACAGTAGGTTCCCTCTATAACGTAGGACCTCCCACAAGAAAGGATTTTTGTAAGTTTAACCCCTAAGGGGATTAAATAGGGGTTAGAAGTTTGTATGAAATTCCGTCATTTTTAAAGTTACATCAGTACCGGTGTGGGAGGGGTGTGATGACGTGACGCGAGAACTCAGTGCTTCATCAACTTGTGACAATTGTCACCCTCCCGCACCGCGACTCTACCGCAGGGGCCTACTCAGTTATGCGTGGGGAATACACAGATTCCCAAAGTTTCGGCAGTTCCTCTGTGCTGTTAATCTTCATGGGCGGCGATTATCACTTAACATCAGATGGCCTGCTCGTTTTCTCGCTATTGATATCACTACCCATGTTTTAAATGCGAAAGTGTGTTTGTTTGCTGTTTATTTGGTTTGTCCTTCAACCACGTTGCAACGGAGCAACGAACCGACGTGATTATTTTACATGTATGTAGTTAAAGACCTGGAGAGTGACATAGGCGTCTTTTTATCCTGGAAAATCAAAGAGTTCCCACGGGATTTTAACCGAAAACCTAAATCCACACGGATGAAGTCGCGGGCATCAGCTACCTAGTATGAAAATATGTATTTTTATCGAAATTCCTAAGCTGTGATAGCCTAGTGGTTAGGACATCCGCCTTCTAGTCGAAGGTCGGGGGTTTAATCCCGAGCACGCACCTTTAACTTTTCGGAGTTAGGTGCGTTTTAAGTACCAAATTAAATATCAATTGCTTTAACGGTGAAGGAAAACTGCATGCCTGAGAGTTCTCCATAATGTTCTCAAAGGTGTGTGAAGTCCACCAATCCGCACTTGGCCAACGTGGTGGACTATGGTGAAAACCCTTCTCACTCTGAGAGGAGACCCGTGTTCTGTAGTGATGGGTTGATCATGATCATGATCGAAATTCCACGGATACGTACGAAGCGATTTGCCTCCTCATTTCTAATTTGAACCGCTAAGATTTGGAACACCCTTCCAGCATCACTTTTCCCCTCCAATTATAATATGGGTACCTCTAAGTCAAGAGTGAATATAGGCATCTGATTGCAGCCAAGCGCTAGTCTATAAACAAATAAAAAATATAAGCTATTTAGCCAAGTATGGTAATGGATATTATAGTGTCTATAAACTGCTTTATTGCCATGAACTAACGATATAAAAAAAAAATCTAGGTTTTACGTAGTTAGTTCACTAGCTAGAATAATTTTATAAACGTTCGTTTTTATTTTATGGCACCTCACCTAAGTTATGAAGTTCAAGACGAGAACGTGCTCTTCTTTTAATAACCCTACTGAAATACTCTTTTTCAATATATTAAGAATACATCCCTACCCTTTTAAGAATACTATATTAAGAATAACTACCCGGCCGAGTTTGTTGCGAGGTCTTCTCAGGGTGCGTTTGCTAAAAGAGTGGACTGATATCCGAAAGGTTGCCGGTTCAAACCCCACCCGTTGCACTATTGTCGTACCTACTCATAGCACAAGCTTTACGCTTAATTGGAGGGGAAAGGGGAATATTAGTCAGCATGGTAAACTTGGCTAGTATTATTTTATAAAAAAAACCGGCCAAGTGCGAGTCAGGCTCGCGCAATGAGGGTTCCGTACTGCAGTCTTATTTTCTCGACATTTTGCACGATAATTCAAAAACTATGATGCATAAAAATAAATAAAAATCTGATTTAAAATGCACAGGTGAAGCCATTGCATGATACCCCACTTGAAATAGGTATCTTACTACGAAAATTGAAAATACCCTATTAGTTTATGACCACAATTTAATTTTTTATTTTTACCAATTGTTACCACAATTTCACGGTTTTCAGATTTTTCCCGAATGTCTGCTATAAGACCTACCTACCTGCCAAATTTCATGATTCTAGATCAACGGGAAGTACCCTGTAGGTTTCTTGACAGACCGACAGACAGATAGACAGACACACTACAAAGTGATCCTATAAGGGTTCTTGTTAGTAGTAAGTAATCTCTGCAACTACTGAACTAGATTAATATCCTATTAAAAACTTTGTAATATTTATATCCAAAAGTAGGTGACAGAGTCGAAGTTAGGAGCTTACCAAAAAAATAAACCTACATCTTGATCTCGAAAATAATGAAATAAAAACAGGGCATGAATAATTCATAAAGTTGTATTATTAAGTTCCTATTTTTGTCACAACAAATATTTATTCAGAGCTCCCAAATCAGGAAAAATAGGCACGAAAATGGAAAAGCACATTTTCCGTACGTTTCCACTGTCTCAATGAATTTATGAGGTAGCAGTGCTATATGTAACTTAGTAGAGGTTTAATGGGCTAACAGCCATACTCAGAGTCGCTTAATCGTTACTTAAGTTTAGTTAAAACGAGACAGAGATATATCTCTCACATATATCTGTCTCATTTTAATTAAATCTTAGTAGCCATAGTCCGCCACGCTGGCCCAGTGCGGATACAACTTCGATTAAAATTCTTAATTCTGGAAAAGCGTCTGGGTGAACAGATCTAAGGTTGGTGGCTCTCAGATAAAGGAGATCGCCCGTGAACGGGCCCTCTTTTGTGGCGTCGTGTCAAAACTTAAATTAATTTTTTTTAAATGTGTTATATTTTTACGATTATGTTTTATAACGACTTTTTTTCACTCTATTATTGAAAATATCCAATATTACAGTTAGAATCGTAAACATGCATTTTATTTGAAGAAGTATTAATTAAATATAACCTCAATATCAGCAATATAAAAAATAAGATTTCTTTATAACCAGGGTGAATAAATAGAAATCGTTTGCAGAATATAAAGAGTTAATTATTTGTCTACAAAATAAAATTAAAACCATGGTGACACAACAATTATATTAGGGGGGGCCCAAAGCTCCTAAGAAAATGGGCAATCTCTTTTAGTAGGCCGATGTTGGATGTGGGGACCTCGTGAGCAGGGTCCCCGGTGGAGGGTCCGCCTCGGCGGATGTCGCTGCCTACTTCTTAGAAGAGGTTTCTGAGAGGGTTGTCGTAGAGGTCCAGGAGCTGTATGTCAGCAGGTGGGCGGCAAGGTCGCTGGAGGCGCACGTGGCGGTCTTCTTCCCTGAGGAAATATGCGGATTGGCATACTTCACACACCTTTGAGAACATTATGGAAAACTCTCAGGCAAGCAGATTTTCTCACGATGTTTTCCTTCACCGTTAAAACAAGTGATATTTAACTGTTAAAAACGCATATAACTTCGAAAAGTTAGAGGTGCGTGCCCGGGATCTAAACCCCGACCTCCCGAATAGGAGGCGGACGTCTTAACACTGGACTATCGCGGCTTCTATAATTGATAAAGCAATAATTGATATAAATCATGAAACTTCATGTCCCTAAGGTCGAACTAAATCAAACTTCGAGCTTCCCACCGCACGCGAACTCCCAAAAGACACTGGAAAATCACATGTACTGCGTAATATTTATTTTATTTTAAATAAATAGGATTGAAAATAAATGGTTCAAAACTCTACTATTTAATCTGAACTTCATTCAACAGCATTCAGCTAAGATAATATGTACTTACTCAGAATTTAGTGAGATTGATTGATTTACATTTATTGCTGTATTTTTGCGTTTAAAAAAAAGCAACTGTAGAGTTTCTTGGCGGGTCTTATAGGCGACCGATATAAGTACATTGCTCTAAGTACTTACATTAAATGAACATATTTTCTATTACTTATTGTTTTAAATCTAAAACTTTCACACAAACTTACACACTGTGTCAAACTTAATAAATATAAATGTACACTTTGTAATTGTACGAGATACTATTTCATTTCATGTTGAAATAAAAAAAAGTAAGTATGGTAAATTAATTAAAGTCAATTCATTTCCACAAGAACGAGTATACACACAATAAAACTGTGCCTACAATAAATCAATTATTCATTTATTACTTACCATTATATCCGATACGGTCAATCAATACGTAATTTCACAGCGGTAAAGTCGACACGTTAAATGTTCGAGCGAAAATGGCCAAAACCAATTCCTTAGAAACGATATCTACAAGTTCTACAACACAATCACGTGCGGAATTATCGGAGCGAATAATCCGTTACATCGGCGCGGATTGCGAGCGCGGAATTTCCGCGGAGTTTCCCGCTACGCGTCCGCAACGGTCCGCCGTCGTAGCTAAACTGAAACTCTGAACGCTGGAAGCTACGAACATGCTACGAACTACGAAGTGCGATTGCTGTCCTCCTTTGACGACTCGTAAAATAAAACTAAGCCACATTTGGGCAATTTCAAGCTTTTTACGGTCCCATACGTCCGAATGAGGCCTTTTGAAAATAGACCGGCGGTGTTCCCACTGCATTATAACATGGGGTTATTCAAGGGGCGGACCAACAAATTCCTAAAAGGCCGGCAACGCATCGGCGGCTCCTCTGGTGCTGCAAATGTTCATGGGCGGCGGTAATCACTTAACATCAGGTGACCCACCTGTTCGTTTGCTCGCTATATCTATTTAAAAAAAAAGACCCCCAGACGCGTTCGAAACTAGTCGGGCCCAGTCCGACAAAACGTGTGAGTTCAGCCGTCAGAGATTATTGTTTATAATGGATATCACTTACGATAGTTCAAACACTAACATAATCATTATGATCATGATCGACCCATCGCCGGTTCACTACTTAGAACGGGTTTCTTCTCGGAATGAGACGGATTTGCAGACTTCAAACACCTTTGAGTACATTATGGAGAACTCTTAGGCATGCAGATTTCCTTACGATGATTTTTTCATTGAACTTAAGTGATGTTGATATTTAAGTGATTAAAACGCACATAACGCCGAAAAGTTAGAGGTGCCCGGGATCGAAAAACTAACTTATTAGATAACCCAAATCTAATTTTTCTACATAGCTGCGTTTCACAGGGAGGTTAGATAGTTCGTTGCTACGATCCGTTTTTATGACGAAGGTTCTATATTGTAGAGTTCCTGGGGGGGGGCTATATACTATTTATTTATGAGGGATTCGGTAATCGCATCCGTTTTGTTGGTAATTCTGTTATCCCTCGGAAAAAGGTTCTTTGTAGAATATAAAGTACTAGTCCAAACGAGTATGTTGTCCCTAAACTCTTATGTACAACTTATTGCTATACTTGCTTTGTACTAGCCACTGCATCGCCTGCGGATTAGCTCCCATGGGAATTTCGAGAAACCCAGCCTTGTTCTTTTTCTTCATTATAGAGGAAACCTGTGTGCGAAATTTCAGCTTTCTAAGTTCAAGGGTGGGAAGCTGTGATAGCCTAGTGGTTAGGACGTCCGCCTTCTAATTGGAGGTCGGGGGTTCGATCCCGGGCACGCACCTCTAACTTTTCGGAGTTATGTGCGTTTTAATTAATTAAATATCACTTGCTTTAACGGTGAAGGAAAACATCGTGAGGAAACCTGCATGCCTCAGACTTCTCAATAATGTTCTCAAAGGTGTGTGAAGTCTACCAATCCGCACATGGCCAGCGTGGTAGACTATGGCCAAAACCCTTCTCATTCTGAGAGGAAACCCGTGCTCTGTAGTGAGCCGGTTATGGGTTGATCATGATGATGATGAAGTTCAAGGGTTTCACTGGGCGTTGATGAGTTAATCAGTGAGTTAGGACTTTTTTTAGGGTTCCATGCCTCTAAAGGAAAAAAGGAACCCTTATAGGATCACTTCGTTGTCTGTCTGTCGTGTCTGTCAAGAAAGTGGAATCAAAACCTATAGCATACTTCCCGTTGATTTAGATTCATGAAAGGCAGGTTGATATATTTTGAGGCCGGTCGACATGGTAATCGGGGTATGAGGCGAGGGGACGCCCCGCACACCCGCACGTCACCCGCGATATCCCACACCGGGTTAGCGCGAGGCTGTGGGGGTGTCCCCACCCCGATTGCTATGTCGACCTGCCGAGAACTCTTCTTCTGTCGAGACGTCTTATAGCACAAGTAAAGGAAAATATCTGTAAACCGTAAATTTGTAGTTTCATCACAAAAAAACACATTCAATAACTAGTCTTAATTTTTCTACTAAGTTTCTTTTCAGTAGAATTAAGTAGTTTTGACTAACCACCCTGTGGTGGGTAGAGTCACTATAACGGACGGAAATCGATTCTGATTATCTGATTCTTTCTATCTTATACCTACCTACACATAAAAATCTAAGTACCTAATCTTTGCGAGCTTCTTGCTGGTTCTTCTGGGAAGGGCGAGCATTTCGAACCAGTGGGTACATTCATTTGATAACACTTGTAAAAGTTGATATGAATAAAAAATATTTTTATTTCCATTACTTAATCATAGCCTACCTGTACAGGACAGCCTAAGTTACAAAGTATAAATAAAACTAGATTAAGAATGAAATCTCTTAAGATCCTAAAAATAAGTAGGTACGTGATAAAACCTAATCTTAATAAGGCCATGTGCCTACTGGAAATAAAACTTGCAAAAGTTAGATAGCTCTGGGCAAGTGACTTGCAGGCAATTGCTCTGTATAAACAGTCAATCAAATGGCCACTGAAATGGCCATAATATACAAATACGCTGGAAGAGGTGTGCCATACAAGAAGTTATTTTTGTGGCGATTCGAAGCGCCCCACCGAGCGTACCGGGAATTAAAATTGACACTTTGTGTCAAATTCGTGTTTAACCCTACTATGTTGTTAAACAAAATTCATCGCTTGCCTAGTGACGCAAATATAGACGTAACTAATATTTTTTGTCAAATTTACTTAATGATTTTTTTCTGTTTGCCACAATATGTCCTGAAAATGACTACATAGGTACGACATCTCCAAGTTATATTGTTAGTGGACACTTCAACATAAACTAGAGAAATGTTGATGGAAAATAAGAAGTAATTTCGTGCTATTTTTAAAACACTAAGTGGCTCACAATTTATTACAAGCCTTCCTTAAAATAAAGATACATTTTAAAAAGAAAAATGAGAGTCGTCAGCCCGCTGAGCCTAGAGGCCTGTGTGATTCAGCCAAGCGGAATAAATGTTTGGTCAAACAAGACGCGGAATGATAGCAACGCTCAACGGTGTGTCACTATTATCCTGCGATTCCAACAGAATCATCATGATCAAACCCTCACCGGCTCATCATGAGCACGGGTCTGCTCTTAGAATAAGAAGGGTTTGGCCTTAATCTCCCAAGCTGGCCAAGTGCGGATTGGTAGACTTCACACACCTTTGAGAACATTATAAGCAGATTTCTCAAGCATGCAGGTTTCCTACGCAGGTGCGTGCCCGGGCTCGAACCCCCGATTCGCATAATATTATAAATACGTACCTTACAATACATATTATAAAGAGAAAAGTCCTGTCTCATTCGAAACGTGTTCAACAACATAATACCTAATGATGTTTGGCGTGCTGCCATCGTCGCACGCTTTCGCCGTCGCGGTTCGTTTGTCCAGGCCTTAAAGGGAAATGTAAATCGCCAGCCCGCCGAGTCTCTGTGATGCAGCCAGGCGGAATTAATTCTGAAAAGCGCGAATCAATGTGATAAACTCGTTTTGTAGATGTCGGGTTCCATGGATATAAGTAGAGTACCCGGCAGGAAATATTGTACATCGACCTTTAGAAAGAGATAGCGGTTTCGTAGAGCGGTGTCTCTGTCGTTGAGACCGACAAAACGTCAGATAGGAATTAGTTACAGAGACAACGCTCTACGGAGGCGCCTTAGCCTCTATCTTAGATTGCATCATCAATTCATCACTTACTACCAGCTGGTTAGATCGCAGTCAAGGACTAACTTGTATCGGAATAAAAACACGATGTACCTACTTACTTAAATCCAAATACCTACCTAGATAATAATAATATTAGTTAAACGTTGAGGAAAATGCATGAACTTTGCCAGCGCTTTCTTTAAGCGTCGAACCGTGAAAGCCAATAAGCTGTTTGCGTAATCTGGAACACGAAGCGCTTTGCAAATCGAGGTCACAGCACAATACCTAGTCCTAGGACTTAAAAGAGCTTTGTAAGATTATGTCCACATTACCTAGGTCACATACTAAGATATCTTCTTCTATAAGTCCTGACTGACTTACATATCAACGCACAGCCTAAACCGCTGGACCTAGAGACATAAAATTTTGAGGATGTGTTCTTTGTAAAGAGTAGGTAGTTATCCACTAAGAAAGGACTTTTCGAAATTCCACCCCTAAGTGGGTTAAATAGGGGATGAAAGTTTGTATGAGAGTCCGTAATTTTTCAAGTTATTTGCATGAAAGTTGGTATTTGGGTTTTCGGTCACAAATGAAGAAATATGTGTTCGAGGATTTTTGGCAACTCCACCCCCACCTCGATTTTCTAAATTCCACCCGGGGCGGGTCAGCTAGTGAATATATACGAACGTAGCTTCATTCTCATTAGCTTCTAGGCAAGCGCGCTCCATCTTAGGCTGCATCATCATTTGCCACCAGGTCTGATTGCAGCCAAGCGCTAGTCTATGAATTATTTTAAAAAACAATTATGCTTTAGAAACTAATATCCGTGGCTGTGGTATGCCAGGTTTTACTTGATTTAAAGGTGAAGGAAAACATTGTGAGGAAACCTGCATACCTGAGAGTTCTCCATAATGTTCTCAAAAGGTGTGTGAAGTCTGCCAATCTGAGACGAGACGGTCGAGACCCGTGCTCTGTAGTGAGCCGGTGATAGGTTGATCAAGATGATGATGATGACCTAATCTAAGGTATGTAAATCCTTGAGCCCGTGCAACTTTAAAACAAAACATTTTAAGGGTAATCTAGAAATCTACAGACAGTTATATTAAGTTAGTCTCCGCTCCGGCTCAGTGCGACGTACCTATCGTCGTCGCAAAAAGACTATACGCGCAGTCTGACTAGACAGACACAAATCCGTCTAGACTTGCAACTAGACGGATTTACGTAAGCTTATTACTGATTAGGTTCAGTTAGAGAGAGAGCCAGCACATGCCAGACCTTCGTAATTTTATAATAGCTGAAAGTTTATCTTATTCCCAACACAGTGAGGAACGATCAGCTACTATGACATTTGAATCATGGTGGCGTTGGGAGATAACACGTAATAAAGATGTATAAAACTTACGTTCAATTATAAAGACATTTTTTTATATTATCTTCGGCATATCATTACAAATGACATCATGCATTGCCAGACACTTTGGTGTGGTGGCAATCCCTTGCCAGAAGCCCTTAAAGTTTAAAAGTTTAACGGTGTCTGGCAGGAGGTTGCCACAATGCTTAAGTGACTGGCAATGCATGACGTGATTTCTACTAGGTACTATTCCGAATGAAATATAAAAAAAATAGATTTTATACTATGACGTAAGATTTTTTACACCTTTATTACCTGTACTCTATCTCCCAAATCCACCGCCATCCAAACTTCATAGTAGCTGATCGTTCCTCAATGTGTTGGGGACAATACGCAGAGAATTTTTCAACTCTTATAAAATAACGATGGTCTGGCATGTGCTGGCTCTTAGTCCATTAGTTCAAACGAAAAATCCAATCAACTGTAAAAATTTAGTATATTTTTATTAGCTGTAATAAAAAGTAGGTACCTAATTTAAAAAGTTTTGAAAAACTGACTCCGGGTTGCATTGCAATTTGAATGAATAAAAACCGGTCAAGTGTGTCGGGTTATAAGCAATGTTGGGTTCCGTAGCTGTCAATCAAGATACATTTACTAGATATAGTATGTACCGACAGGTCGAGATGAGATGGCATCCGCACATCCCCCGCGCTAACCAGGTGCGCGATAGTGCGGGTGACGTGCGGGGCATCCCCCCACCTCACACCCCGATTGCCATCTCGACCTTTCGCGTACTATAGGTACTATACCCACCCTCCAATGCGTTGACGAAGGCCGGTTGCGAATGACAAAGCAAAGTTATGATACAGTACAGAATAGCGGCCTGCGTAGACGAGGGACTATCCACGAAGGACAAAATGGATCATTTAGGGTGAGGCCACAACACTGCGGTGCGACATCGCATCGCAAAAACGATGCCGCATCGCAATGCAATGCGTTGACGCAACGCAAAAATTTCATCGCTTACGGCATCGTACGAGAAAACTCTGACCATCAATAATTTCTAGTGAGCCATGGACTACTTCTACTTGCGTTAAGGCGCATCAAGAAGAACACACACAGCACAGAATGGCACACAGAGAGGTGTGGACACCGACTGAACGGGAATACGTCGTCGCATCGCAAGTTTGTACGGTGCGGCACCGCATCGGAAACTTGCACAGTGCATTGTGCGACGTCATACATTTTTACGACTCGACGTCGCATCGCAGTATTGTGGTCTCAGTACTCTCAGCATACGAGTAGATATATAGACCAGAGGGGAAGCTTCATACTAGCAGCTCACGCACACCATGTGTCATGGACGCTCAGTTTGCCATCGAACTGGGCGCAAACGGAGCGTCCGTGACACGTCGTGGTGTGCGTGAGCTAGTGTGAAGCTTCCCCTCTGGTCTATAATATCTACTCGTGTGGTGTCAGCCTACGAACTCACATAACGCACACGATATATCATAGTACGGGGAAACACCTTAGTAAAAGATAAGGCACTTTTGTCCTCCGCGGACAATAGTACCTCGTCTGCGCAAGCCCTTGCAATGGACGGGAAAATAAAAACAAAGTATTATTAATATACACTCATATATTTAATACATGTACTTACATTAAGGTATAAAATTATACTATGTATGATTATTATTTACAATAATAAAATAACAATTTTAAGTAATTATTACTATTGATAATTATTTACAGTATTCGGTTGTAAGTCATTCTACAATAATTAAACTAATTAAGGTTTCATGAAAGCGATTGTCACATAGCCGTCGCAATGTAGCGTCGAGTGCTGTCCTGTGGGTAATAATTTTTCGTAAAAACCTTTAATGGATTAAAAATAAATGTCAAATGGACTCGGTGGCTATCAAGCTCATTTGACATTATTTCTACATTGCTGCTTCACTAATCATCAATACTTATAATAAAACTGTAACAGGTCAAATTCTGTACATTGAAGATATTTTAAAAAAATATTTTCGAGGGCACTCTATAATCGATACTGAACCCAAAACTGTAATTTTTTTCATTTTTGTCTGTCTGTCTGTCTATCTGTCTGTCTGTCTGTCTGTCTGTCTGTATCACGGCCGCGCATCACGCTGAAACTACTAAATGGATTCCAATGAAACTTGGTACGATTTGAGGTCATACTATGAGGAAGAATATAGGATACTTTTTATCCCGAAATTCAGCATGGTTCCCGTAGGAGAGGGGATGAAAGTTAAAATGTATACTGAGTTGTAATTCATTAACGCGTAGTCCGATTTCATTCATTCTTTTTTTGTTAGAAAGGGGATATTTTAAAAATTGTTCCGTAAATATTTCAAGGCCATCAGTTTTTAACCGACTGTCAAAAAGGAGGTGGTTCTTTTTTCTACATCGATTTTTTAGAGGTTTCTGGACCGATTTGCAATTATTTTTTTTTAAATCAACAAAAAAAGTTTTCGTGGTAATCACATAAAAAATTCTGGATTCAACTCCTTAATCCTGATGCTGCAGGGTTACTGCCCGCCTGAGTTATCAAGATTCAGGAAGTGTGCATAGTGAATTCATATTGTAGGTACCAAGCAACGACTTTATTCTCAGACTTCAAGTCTCAACTCCTCAACCCTGATGATGTAGGGTACAGCACTCCTAAACTATAATGTTTCAGGAACTGCGGATAATGCAAAATTATTGCGACTGTTAGGCGGAACGAAGTTCGCCGGGTCAGCTAGTTGATATTAAAATAGTTTTTCGTAAAAAAACCTTCAATGGATTAAAAATATATGTCAAATGGACTCGGTGGCTATCATTCAGTGTTAGACACTTAGAGAATCATCCCGCAGTACTCTATAGAGGTTACCATGTCAAACACTGCTCTCTAGGAAAGTATAACGCGTAAAAAATTACTCCTCACGCGCCATTTTATTTTTATGTCAAATTTCATGTCAAAGTACGATTTTAGTCCTTATTTTTAAGGTCAACCATACTTTTGACATGACATTCGCATTATTGCCCTTCTAGTGAAACCGGTTTTCAAAGTCTGTAACGACATAGGTAGAAACAAATTTTGTGGTTTATATATTCATGTATTCTAGCAAAATAAAAAATTTATGATTTATAGACTATAATCAGTCAGTGTTTATAGATAAATTTTAATGAACGCTATATTACGGTCGGTATGTTACGCCGCTTTCCTATTAAACCTTAGCTTAATATCTACAATAGTTTATTTTGAAGAACTTTTTATTAATAAATAAATACAATTATATTTTTTAATAAATAAGTCAATTTTATCTTATGTCTCCTATAATATTATCTAAGATATTTTAATATCAAAGTACAATAGTATACTCAGTTTTAGTATTAATAAATATAAAATATAAAATTATAAATTCAGAAGTGGGATTTCACAGCGTAAAATTTAATTAAATCTAAATATATAAAAGAAAAGGTGACTGACAACGCAATCTATCAACGCACAGCTAACTGGATGGATCAGGCTGAAATTTGGCATGCAGATAGCTATCATGACGTAGGCATAAGAAAGGATTTTTGAAAATTCCACCCCTAAGGGGTTAAAATAGGGGGTTGAAATTTGTTTAGTCCACGCGGACGAAGTCACGAGCATACCTAAGTTAGTACATTATAAATTCAGAAGTGGGATTTCAGTGTAAAATTTTAATAAATCCATATTATAAATGCGAAAGTGTGTCTGTCTGTCTGCCTGTTTGTCTGCTAGCCTTTCACGGCCCATCCATTCAACCGATTTTGACGAAATTTGGTACAGAGATAGCTTGCATCCCGGGGAAGGACAGGCTATTTTTTATCCCGGAAAATCAAAGAGTTCCCACGGGATTTTCAAAACCTAAATCCACGCGGACGAAGTCGCGGGCATCAGCTAGTAATTTATATTTTGAATTGATTTGATCCTAAATTTAAGTAATTTCTAGCGTTTCAGTAATCAGGGGTATGTAACACATAGACCAAAGATAGAAAGTGGTATAAAGAAGGTGGTGGTGGTGGTGGTGG